>NW_005054297.1:8471361-8500680 GCF_000277835.1 Geospiza fortis | reverse complement strand
AATGACCTTTAAGTCAAGAAATCTACTTTCCACTAATAACTTTAAACTGCTTTGTGTCAAAATGTACATCTTTATGTAGAATTCAGGTTCTTATATTGAACTTGTACATGTTGTTTCTGAAGTATATAATTTGCATACATACAAATTATTTGTAATGGCATGGTTGAAGCATGGATTGTTTCTTCCCTTTTAGCATGTCTTAGCACAAGTGAGAAACGTATATATATTTGGAATTATGATCTTTACTCTCTGTTGTCTTATTCTCTCTTTGCTTTTGAGGATTAAGAAATAGAAGCTTTTAATTTATATATTTGTGTTTGTGTCTGGTGACTTTGAACACCCCCTTACAAATTGCATCATCTTGCCTCAATTCACTGTGACCATACTCTAAAGCCTTTTCTTGTGGGACTGGGTAGTAAAGATGTGGGGAAATGTAGACTCTGTGTTCTCTGTTTTGATCTACTTTCCTTAAGTCATGTTAAGACCTGAAGATTCATTGGCTGGTATTATGTTGAAATTGATTGAAGCCAAGGATATATCTAGAGTAAAAGCTTACTTGGGGTTACATGGGGAGACAAATGCTCCTCTGTTATTTAAACCTAATTTTTTTGAAGAACTCAGCTAAAAACCTTTGGTAACATTACCTCAGTTACAAATTTTTGCCCCCCTCTAATCATGGGAAAACTGGTCTTATTTCTAAGACCTTAATTTCACCTGATTATAATATTGTGTAGTAGATACTATAATATGCTATTTCCTTCCACAGGATCAATTCCTCTTTCAGTGCATTGTCTATTTAGTAATTGTTTGATAATTCTAATTTCTTTTCATGGTATATAGCCCATGCCTTTTTTGTAGCACACTGTTGAAAAGTGCCTTACATTCAAATTATTCCTTCACTGATAAAGGAATATTTTTTGAGGAGCAGTGAGGAATTTATTTTTCATCAGTTCCTGTAAGTTAAAGGAACATGATTGTCTCCTCCATGTGACCACACCATTCTGAGAAACAGAATGAAGGATTCAAATATCCATATATTTAGCATTCTCTGTTTTTCTAGTCTTTTGTGGGTGGTTGGGAGGGAATAGTTCTCTGTCAAACTATACCTGCTCAAAATGCTGCTTTCATAGGTCTTGGCTGGAGTTCCAATTGCTCAGCAGTTCTGCAAATCAAACCCTAGAGCATAAAGTCAGATACTAGGAAATGAAAAACGTATAGTGAAATGACTGTATGCTAAGGCTTTGATTTACACTGAGTAGAAACTGGAAAAGGCAAAGATAAGAGCTAACTCTCCAATATAGTATTCAATCACTTCAATTATGTGATCCTCCTCATCTTTTTTTTGTATTTTGCAGCCAATAAAGGAAGGGAGCTTTCATCTTCATATGTCCTAGATCCATCCCATACAACAAGCGAGGCATGGGCCTGATGGTGCATAATCAAGCAATATAAAATTGTATTGATATTGCAAAATACATACATATAACTGCTGAAGTGAGGATTCTGAATTGCTCCTGTAGTAAGTGAATAGAGAGATCTCTAACTTAAATGAGAAGTACCATCTAAGGTTGTAACTACCTTGGAGTGTTCATCAGGAATGCATTTTTTTAAAGTAATCTCTTAGTTATTCCCACTTCTTATGTACTTGCTTTCATCATAGAACCATCTCAAAGTACAGGTAGTACACTTTTTTATAAAATAATGATGTGGAATCATACAGAGAGGGAGGTATTCCAGCAGCATATCCAAAATACTGCAGGCAAGCTTACTACATGGCACTGAATAGAGCTAGTCTAAGTGGCCCTTCTTGTCATTTGCTGTCTTCTTTGTAACCACCAAAATTTTGGATGCCAGGTTGTCATTACCATTTTTTTTTCAAAAATAGGGTGAATAATTTTCATTCTCTAATGGGGGAAAGAATTTTTTTGGTTAAGTGAAGAACTTAAAACTGATGATGTGACCACCTCACATAGCATAACAGATGAGCACCCAGCTACAGAGCTAACATGCACAGAACGCTGGAATTTTAGCATCTCCTTGCTCATCAGGGATTGAGTTAGCAACCTTTATGTTCTTTTAATATTATTTTTGAGTGTGTAATTATATACTGTATGTTTCACTGTGGTTGTATTTTGGGACCTCATTAGAAGACTGTAAGACAGAGTACCTATGTGGGTTTTGTATTACAATCCACAATATGTAACTGTCACTGGAAATCTATATTAAAAGGTTTTGGACTGTGATGAGGGATGTAGAGAAGCCTGATGAAAAATAAATGGGGGCTCTAAGCTCAGTACATATAGAAGGAGAGGAAATCAATATAAACTTGCGTAAACTTAATATCATCAAAGCAATTTGCATTACTAGTCACTCTTTCTTAAACTCTTTAATCTATAAAAAGGTCCTAATTTTTTATTAATACGGAAGCCAGTTTTTTCCTATATTTCTGTTGCAGAAATTAGCCCTCCTTAATAGCTGGAAAGGCTGAAGTGTAATGCCTCCAAATAATGAGGAGAGGAAAGAAACTATGCATACTTCATTTGAGTGATTCTAGTTCTGGCTTTTACTCTCTCTGGAATAATTTGGTTGTTTGGAAGGAATCAAATACCATGGGGTAAGAATGAAGGAAAAGACTAAATCATGCTAAATTGTTAAGGGAATTTTCAGATCTTGCAGGAGTAGTGTAGTTGTCACAAACTTCGTGGTAACTTCCCCAAGGTAAATCTAAAGAGCTGTTGCAAATTAAATGGTAAATTCAAGGAACCATATAAGGTCCTGTTTTGGAACTCTGATCAGAGATATTGTGATTAAAGGTCAAGATTGTTCTGAGTATGGGCAGGAGGACAAGAGTAGTTTTAGAAATATGAATAATCTTTTTATAAATTAGTGTTAGGGTGGTATGAAAGATAGCTGTTAAAAAGGAAACAAAAAATGTGCATTTATAAACACATACATACACATTTGTGTGTGTAAATATATCTTTATATGTAATATAATGTTCTTGATTTGTTACCTCTTATCACTGTTAGATATCTATCTATCTGTCTGTCTGCATGCACACTCTTAAATATTGCATGTCCTCAAGATCTGACAGCCAAAGACAAAAAAAGCAAATGCACCTTGATGTCATAATACACAGGAAGGAAACTGATGTGGAGTGAGAGTACTCACTTGATGCAGAATTTCCAAAAGTGCTGTGTTCCCAACATATATCAGTGCTATTTCTGTACTTCAGAGTTCTGTACTTCTGTATTCTTTTTACGCCAAAATAAGCTACAAACATACATTTATATATTAAGATATTACTTACGTGTGTATATGCATGTGTGAGTATGTAGAAACATAGTCTCTTGAACTCATGCCAGCAATTTTCCTTTTTCTCTGCTGTTGCTATTATCCAGTTAGTCCTCTACCAAAAAAGGAGGAGATAAAAATATGGATTAATATTTCTAATATGAAAGTAGTAGTTAGCTAACCTTTTATTTTTACTATTTATTTTATTTCAGTATTTTAAGTTAGTTAACTTTTTATTTTTATGTGAGGATTTTGGGTAAGGTTATAATTGTGGCTGCATTTTTTGGTTTAATTTCTCTAAGATGTTTTCCTGATGCAAATATTTTTTTTTATCAACTTCATACATTGGGGAGCTAATGTTAGATCCATGAAAGACAGTGCATGCAAAGACATAGAACTCCTGTGTTCAGATGAATTTTGGTCTGACTAAACCAAGAAGAAGGCCAACCCTGGTGTACTGGAACAAAACCAAGTGAAAGAGAAAAAATAGAAAGAAAAATAGTTATCCTTTATAGGCAGCAGAAGAGAATTTTTAGAAGTGCTGTTTCTTGGAAAAAGTGTGTTCACTGAGAGTCACAAGGTTCAGGCTCTGATTACAAATTTATTTATGACTTGCATGCAGAAAGGTGCCCAAGTCTGTCTTTTTAAGACAACATACTGAAAGTTAGGCATCCAACAGCTCTGAAAATTTCACTTGTTCAGATATAGTTTCATGATTTTATACATATATACTTCAGTGTTCCTTAGCCTTGGTGTTTATTTCTGTGTCTGTTAAACAGTGGTGGTATGTTAGAAAAGGTATGAGACTAATTTTGAATCTCCATGGATTTCATCCGAAATAGAATTGAAGAAATGTTAGTAAAGCCTGTCATGGGCAGCTTTTACCTATGAAAAGATAATGCATAATAAAGAGGACAGTTTTGTACACTGAGAGGCACTTTATAGATACATGTTAAAGGTATGTTTTAAAATAAAAGTTAAATAATTTCATGATTTATATAGAAATGACAGGTTTTCATAGGTTATGTCTTTTTCAGACAGGCGTGATAATGACAGCAACAATTCCACATTATAATAATACACCCTTCAGGACAGAACAACATCTAATCAGAAAGCCAGTACTCATCTTAGTATTTTTAGCTTTCAGTTAACTGTGCTGTTTAGTGAATACTTTTGTTCTATTATTATATCTATAAAGAACTTTTGGGGTTTTTTTTATAGCTCTTATTGTCAACTCATTTTTCAACTTTTTTTAGAATTCATGCAGATAGTATAACTATAGGCATTTAAGTTGTATCTATATTTAAATTAAAAAAAAAAAACCTCATCTTTCTCTGTGAATTTTTGAATCTTAAACTTTTCTTACTTTGTCAGAAATCGTAGTGCAGTTCAGTGTATCTGAAACAATGAGCTTTCAGTGGGTAGAAGCAAGACAATTCTTGTTCTGAAAAGATACTGCTTACTTTTGCTGTCGATGTTTTTTGTATAGTTCTTGAATAGCCCTATTGTCCTTCTGTGCACTCAAAGTGAATGAATTCATCTTTCAAAGTGGAGCACTTCTTTCTTCCCTGTACCAATTCCCACTTCTGTTTCTGAAGTAGAGAAGAAGACTGCACTCCTGAAAGCATACAATTCTGAGCACTGAAAATTAGATTCTACTGTACCTGTCACTCACAAAGCCAGATTTATGCCAAGTGTTGTGCAGTTACCCTAAGGAGTTTGTTTGGACCATTATGGAAATAACTTCACTCTAATGTCCCGATGAAATTGCTTAATTTTCCACCATATTCTGTTCTGAAAAGTAGATTCAAATTTCTTAACATTTCTGACATTCCTTACACTGGAATTCAGTATTGTAAGTTCTCATGCCCTTGCTGAATGTAAAGCATAATTAGTTATCCTTTCTTTAATGGGATTGTTCAGACCCTGGGAACTTTAGCAAATTTTGACAGATTTGTGCTGCACCTAAAGGTAAAGATTTTCAAATTAATGTACTTTGTTTCTAGACTGCTTTCTTGGTTCTGTGTTTTTAAATGAAGTACCACAAAGTTTGGTGTCTGTTTTCACAGACATAAATATTTGTGTGTGAGCTTCCTGTGGCAGGTTGCTTCCATGCAGCTTGCTCTGTTTTGCTCCAAGGAAAGGAGGTGCAACCAGCTGTTTGAAGGCATAAGAAACAGTCTGAAAGAAATATAGAATAAATATTTTCAAGAAGGAACATTGTGGGATAAGAAGTTAATGAAGTTTAGTTAGCGTTTCTTTCCTCTTGTGTTATGTAATGAAATTCTCAGTTGTCAGGTAAAAAATGGAAAATTATCAGTTATCAAGTGGCAATATAGATATACAAAAGGACTTCCTTTTTTTACAACCAGTATTTGGGAAATTTATGAAGTAAGATCCTACAGAGACCTCAAAGCATGTTGTTGGGCTTTTAATTCTTTGAGGATGTATCTGTCAGTGGCTAGGAAGTATAATTTTCTTTGCTGCAGCTGTTTGTTTAGGGACTTTTAAGTGCATAGATTGCTGGAAGCATTTCTGGGAAAATGAGCATGTACATTGTCTTATTTGCATTATTTTTATGACTGTCACCAGTAGGAAATGCCTAAAGGGAAGCTACTCTACAGGGGAACTTTGATCTGGCTCAGTAAGGTAGTTATTATTTTGGTTGTCTTTGTTAATCATTTACCTTCAGTGAACTTTAATCTGGACCTAGAAGTGTATTGAACACCTTTTAATCATGGCGTCTGGTGGTTTTTCAGCGGTTATTTAATAAACAAAGAATGCATTGCACTGTGCAGGTTCAAGGATGGGCTTATTACCACTGATTTAAAAATCAGGATTTCTTAAGGCAAATTATTTTAAATAATTTGAAATACTTGAATCAACAAATGAAACTTGCAACCAACTTACATCTCAGAAGCATAAACCATTTAATTCTACAGAAGTAATGGTTTTGGATTGTTTTGGTTAGGTTTCTTTTTTTCATTTCACTGATAGAAATTAAGGTTTTGTATTTTTCTTTTCTCATTCTTTTTTTTTTTTACTATTTCATGCTCCTCTTTTTCTCACTGGTGATGTGAAGTTAAGAATTCTTTACTGCTACAGAGGATGCTGTCAAGTTCACACTCAAAAGGAGGTTTTTCTGCCCACTCTTTTCCTATACAGGGTGAATTGGGGACTGTGTAGGCTTAAGAGAAGTCTCTGCTCTCTTCTGAGGCAGATGTGTCAGTATGAAACCCCTTGATTTATACACAAAGAGAGTGGGGGCTGAAGATGAGGGGAGAGAATAAAAATGCCTAGGTTATGGAATAGGAGGGTAGAAGAAAAGGAGAAGTATTTAAAATTATTTCTATTTTTTGTCTATTTGCTAAAATAAATTATATGAGGAGTGGCTAACATAGATTACTTATTGAAATGCTTGTACATTTTATAAAGATTTTTGTTGAAATTCACACCTGGTTCCCCACTGCTTCTGTCAAAGATAATGGCATGTAAAAAAACACCCAAAAATTTTTAATACGAAGTCTGGCAAAGAAACATTAGCTAATTTATCTCACAGTATATTTAATTCACAGGAATTCTGTCATTCTAAAAATCTCATATTTTAGTTGATGTTGTGCTTTTTGGGGCATTATTCTATTCAATGCCTTGTGTGATACAGTTGATACTTCTGCTTGTGCATAGACACACACGTATATGTGGCTTTTGTCAGATTTAGCCTTAGCAATGATAGTTTTATTTGCTCATACCTGAAATAGGGAAATAAAATTAAAAGAGTTTTGTGAAGTATGTTCTCCATAGTTCATAGTGCTCAAAAATTTGTGAATCTTACAAACAGAAACTTGTCAGTGATGCAGGTTTAAATATGTATTGACTAGAAAAACAGTCCTCTCTTTAGAGGCAGGCAACTGTGAGGCTTTTACCCTTCAGTGCTTTTATTTTTATCAGTCTGTACCCAATTACTTGTTATGTGAGAGGTAACAGTAAACACGCAAATGGTAAGATATATGAATTTGGCTCTTTGCTTGGGTGATGCAGCTTGGTTTTGGTTCTGATTTATTTACTATTCTCAAGAAGTATGCTAATATTTCCAGAAATTACACTTGTGGAAGTGGCAACCTTGAGATCAACATGTAAATAAATTTAAAGAAGGAAATGCTGATGGTATTCTAAATAAATAAGAAATAATGTATGTATTCATCTGATTTTCTAAAATCCATACATTTTGAGAGGCCCTCACCGGAGCTCAGTGTGAGCTCAAATTTTATTTCCCAATTCTGCCAGTACAAAAGTTATTTTTTTAGTACATTTTTCCATGCATAAAAAAAAACCCCAAACAATTTCACTTGTTTCACTTGTTCACTTAAGATATAAAAATACTTTCTTATAATTGAATCACAACTAGCTCTTTGTCTATTTTAGCTGCTGTATAGACCTTTTTTGAAAGACATGTTTAGTTCATGTTCTACATCAGAAGCATGAGGAATCAAAGGTTTAAGAAATAATTTTATACACATTTAGTTTGTTAAAACAGTCTTAAAGCAAGAAAAACTGCTGTCAGTTAGAAGGATTTAGATTTATAAAGTTTATTTAGACGCTAAAGCATGATTTAAGCTAGATCCTTCCAGAATTTTGCATTTACCTTTTAATGCAATCTAGTGTTCTTTCCTTTATTAATAGTTCAATCATGCATTTTTATTCCTACCAACAATCAAGTAAGGTCATTGTAGCAGTTGAAAACTTTTTGGTTGGACAAAATTTAGGGGAGGTTTTTTTATCCATTAAAAAATTAGAAGTGGCTTATATGTTATGGCAAAGATGTCTGTTACTGATCTTGTTTTGTTTGGATCATGATGAAATAATTTTTCTTTACCTGTTTTATTCTTGAATGATAAACTTCTAAACCTTTATTATCTTTTTCCTAGGACTTTAAGACAGGATTTGGTATCACTTTAATCCCTATGAATGTGGCAAATGTTAAACAAGTGGATCGGGCTGCAAAGCAATCCTTTGAAATAATTACTCCTTATAAAAGCTTTAGGTAAGAACTTGAGTATTTACTTTACAAAATATGCAATTAACTAAGGCACTAAAGAAATACTGGTTTCATACTGCAGTGCTGTAGCTAGTTTGGATAAAAGGTAATGTTTTTATTAAGGATGTTCAGCTGTGTTCAGAAAAATGGGAGGATGTTCTTTAATTTGTTTAGTTGTGTGCTTCATCTCTTAGTTCCTGACTAGGCATATTATACCCACAGGTTTGTACTTTTATGTAGCCTTCTTTGTTCATTCTGTGCAAGGGCAAAAGGAAAAAAAATAGAAATTAATTCCTCCACTTTCACAAATTGACTTCATCTTAAAGAATAATAAATTTCAATAGTGAAATTATGCTGCATCCATTTAGTTGTATGCATTTTATTTGAAAAGAAGCTTTCATGTGCTATCCCTTGTAGAAATCCTTGGTTGAAAGTAATTGAATGTTTTACTTTGGCTGATTGCTGAGACTTGTAATGATTTTTAAGAAAATTAAAGTACATGGTAATAAAAGCCTTTTGTTAAGTGTTGTAGTGTTTCTTAACTGAAATGTTGTAATGAAGGAGGAAATGTCTTTGTTCTCCTGGGATTGTTAAATGTTAGGAAATACTTTCACTCTCAGCTAGCAGGTAAATTAGTCTTGATCAGCAATTTTAATCTGTTGCTGATTGGTAGATAGCTAGTTCTTTGATTTTTTTCTTAAGACATGACCATGTTGATTTTTTTTACTATTTAATTTTTAAAAAGATAAATTTAAATGAAAAGCAAGTATTTTTTTTTAATTCTCAGTAATTTTTTTAAAATTCTCATTAGTTTTTTTAATTCCCAGTCTTTTTTAAATTCTCATTCAATTCTCCATGTTTTTTTATGTCATTATATGCTTTTGTTACAGTTCAACGTTTAAGTTTGGTAATTGGTAACATAAAAAGATTGAAATTAACTCCGGGATGTTACATGAATGTTAAAAAAGCTACATACCTTATACTAGTAGTGGTTTTGTTGAAAACAATGCTAAAACAGAGGGAGTTTCGTTAAATTTAAAAACACAAAATAATGCATTCCATCTTAGGATTTATATCTTAGTGGAGGAAGATTTTTGACTGTGATTTCGGGTGTAAATGTAATAAATAAGGAGGCTACAGACCATGTTTAATTGGGCTTTAAAATAAAGATCAATAACACAGAAAAGTCAATTGTTTCAGCTTTACAGCAGAGTCAGAAAGAGAGAAACAAGACTGGATTGAAGCACTCCAGCAATCAATAGCAGAAACTCTATCTGATTATGAAGTAGCTGAGAAGATTTGGTTCAATGAGTCCAACAGGAGCTGCGCTGACTGTAAAGCTCCTGGTCCCGACTGGGCATCCATCAATCTCTGTGTTGTCATTTGTAAGAAGTGTGCAGGTAGAGTAATTAATGATAAGCTATGTGGGTTCCACAAAATGTCATATTTGCATATCTATGTATGTCCTTGAATTGGCATTATTTTTTGGTTTGTTTTTTTTTTTTTTTTTAATTTTTGAAGTGTTATTCTCATAGAAGTTTTGAGAAACAAAATGTGAGCATAACTTTTTTTTTAATACCAAGGTCAGCCTTATTCTAAAGCACTTCCATGCATAAATGACATGTCTGTGGTGATTGAGTTCTCTCAGGTGAATCATCCTTCACAATTAGTGGAAATTAAGACACACTAACACTTCATGGGAAAGGAATGGCTTTCAAAAGGCTACATGCCAAGGAATAACAATTTTCAGTGGGTAAATTTTGGGTATTAATTTTTTTACATCTGCACATATTTTACTGCCAGTAGGGGTAACATTTCAGATACTACTTGAAATATAGTTGTCATGTTTTATATTGAAATATATGCTTAAACTGTAGATTCAAGGAAATAATTTATAATTCTAGGCTTTCTTTCAAACCAAACTATCCCAGAAATAGTCTACATGAGACAGCCTATTTTTTTTATTCATTACTATCAAATTAAATTAACTTTTTTTAAAAAAAGATATGTATTTTTGATGGTTTTATTTTAATTATTCAAATGACAAACCCAACCTTTTTTAAAAATAGCTAGTAGAAGGAATCTGGCTTGATCACATTTTGTTGTTATCTAAGCAGAAGAGAAACCCTGTTTAAGTGCCGTCGTTAACTAATGCTCTTGGATTTTCAGGACAACACAGATCTTTAGGACCAAGAGATTCAAAAGTCCGGAGTCTAAAAATGGATGCAAGCATTTGGAGCAATGAACTTATTGAGGTATGTTGTGATACTCTGTCTGACTCTTTTTTCCATCTTGAAGCCTGCTGTATGAAAGGGAGGTATTTACTGCTTTACTCACAAGAAAACAACATACAACTGCTAAACAATATGGTGCTGTTACAGTAAACTTGATGGTTTTGATGTTTCTGTGTATCATGTACCTCTCTGGAATTCCAAATATTTGTTTTGCTAACAAAATGTAGTTTCTCTTAGTATTTCTCCAAGTACCTAATATTTTGGGGGAAAAAGAAATAAAATGCTTTTGGAGAGCATTCAAGATGAAGAAAGAGGAGAAGAGAGGAAACTTGTCACTACCAGTTGAGCTGCTTGGAATGTTAAAAAGGGGTGGTTGTAAACAGTGGTCCTGATAGAGAGGGTTGGAGCCATCAGTGTTTTCTTTACAACACATGCTACTCTTCTCTGAACTTGAACTAATATTTTCTAATACATAATGAAGTGTTATAACTGATTAACCTTTTAAAGCTTGGCTGCTATTGATGGGAAATGATGGCTGCTGGCTTTATTATTCGTTTGTAGATGACCATAGGCAGTGACTGAGAGAGGCTGCTGTCTCCTGAACAAAATTTTCTTTTCTTTAATAACTTTCTTTTTCAACTTTTAGCAGCTGAAAACTGTTCAGAGGCTAGCTTCATATCCTTCATACTAATTTGCTAATTTATTCCCTGCATCTCATCCAGATCTTTATTGTCATTGGAAATAAGAGGGCAAACAGTTTTTGGGCTGGAAATCTTCCTCCAGATGAAGAATTGCATATTGATGACCCTGCAGAAAAAAGATTAGCATTCATTACACAAAAATACAAAGAGGGAAAATTCAGGAAAACACCTTTCCAGTACAAAACCAAGGAACAGCTGAATAAGGTAATACAGCATGGTTAAGCCAACACCATGTTTTGGATTGTATTGTATCTGTGTGCAATTTGGTCATCTTGTTAAAATGGTGAGAAATTAATTCAGTGTCCTGAGTAACATTCTGACATAATTGAATAAGGGTTATTTAGGAGCCTTTGCAGTAGTCATTGCATAACTACCTAGTTTATTATTTTTCCTGTTGGTTTATTTGAAGAAGGTTATTGTAGTTCTTCCTATGTTTTCCTGAGCCATCAAAATATGGATCTTTATTTTAATATAAGCGTAGTCTAGGGATGCAAATTTCCACTTCACTTCTTTAGATTACTTCCTTATGTGTTTGTCTGACATCTCACATTCAAATATAGTAGATGATTCATTGTTATCAATGGTGAAAATAGCTGATACACACTTACATAGTAGCTTGTAGCTTATTGGAAATGAAAAAGCTTAAATTAATGATGGAAAATGTATGTTCTCTACTTTTACAAAAATAACAAGTTCTTTAGAGTTGTAAAACAGAGAACTTTAATTTTCAATGTCTCTGTAAAGTCTGATGTCCATTTGACTGAATTCTAAGATCTGATGGTTTGAGTCATGATTTTCAGGATTACTGAATACAGAAGAGTTTTAATGCATTCTGCAATTCAGTGCACTCAATTGCATGAATCAAATTGTCTCAAAGGATATACAGAGATTGTGGGGTTTGTTTTTTGTGGGGAAGGATGTATGTCAAATAATCATTTAAATACTGGGAAATGTTATCAAATTCTCTGTAGAGACATGAAATTACCATGTAATAAGGCATTAATTGCCAAGTAATTCTAGAATTTCACGGAATTGTCTTCTCTGTTATCTTATGCATCCTGGGTGCTTATGTGTTTATTAGAACAGCTAAATTTTATAGGAGTAATCTTCCTATTTTGAGTGACTTTTGCCTTAATCATTTAAGAAAAACTCATTCATTAACTAAATAATTTAAATAAATATTAAGTCATATAAATTTTAATGGAATAGGTTGCTCTAATTGTGTAACTATTTTTGGTTTTAAGGTTTTGGACCAATCTTGTAAAAAAAAAGTTCAAGTTTATTATGTTTGTCTGTGTATACAAAAAATAAAAGGAGACTCATGATTTAGGATGTGGTGAGATGTTTAAATTTCAGGGAAGATGAAAAGTATCAAGATACAGGTTAATAAAAAGAGTGAAAAAATATATGTTAGTTATCTTAATATATCTTATAATACATCTTAATAAAAAGAGTAGTTTGCCTTATTGAGTGATGGGGGTTTAAAAAAATCTACCTAGGAATTTCAATATGAGTCCCAGGAACAGAGTTTAAGAATCCAATCTCATCTCTTTTGTTGAACTTGTGAGGTCTGAAATACTAAGAGTTTTTCTTTAGTAGTTTGATGCAAATAAACAACAAGCTTCCCCTCCAATTGTATTTACTCATGTTATCCTTCCAAAGTGTAATTTGTGAAAGCAACATTTTCCTGGGTTTGGGTTGATATTTTGGGATACTTTTGTTGCTGAATTCTTCTAGATTCAGACCATACTTCATGGCTTCTGGTACTTCTCACTGTTTATGGTCTAGTTATATCAGAGTTGAAAGGATTTATGTCTAGGTTGCATGTATTTGTTGCCAGTAACTTTTTAATTTAAACAGACTTCCTGTTTCCCCTCTTTATGCTAAGGCCCTGTGTGCTGCTGTAGTCAAGCAAGATGTGCTAGAAACTCTGATGTTGCTCTTCAGTGGGGCTGATGCCATGTGTGCCACTGGAGACCCTGTTAACAGCACCCCATACTTACTGGCCAAGAAAGCTGGACAAAGGCTGCAGATGGAATTCCTGTATCATAATAAGTTCTCAGGTATGATGCATTTTTTTTCTTTTGATCTAATTTTTTATTATGAAAAAGAGAAGGAAATAATTCAGAAGCAGAATTGACTTTGCTTTGAAGAATAGTGGTATATCAGAGAAACAGTTGTGATGGCATTAACTATATTTTATTAGAGCACAATTTCAATTGTGTGCAGTTTTGCTGTTTTGCTCAGACATCATGTTTAGGACTTAGACAACACAGTGATAAGTCATAGATCTCATACCCTTAGTTATAGCACAGAAAAAACCCATCATCTTCTTGCCAATATTTTCAGTCTTTTACCAGAAAAAAAAAATGGCTACACAAACATATGTCTAAAGAATTCATCTAGTGCTTTTTCTTTTCCTTAAAGGATATTTAAATTGTTATCCACTCCTATTGCACACAGTCCTAGCTGTTTTTTCACAAACTCTCCTCCCAAAATACAACTCCCCTCTTGAACCTGCAATATGATCTATCCTAGAAACCTCCTTTTCCCATCACAGCTTCTGTTGCAGCTTGGAGCAAATGATAAACTTCGGCTTGGAAGTGAACAGTTCTGTTTGCAGTGTGTGGCTGCTATGAGGCTCTTGGCTCTTGAAAACAGAAAGCTGCTCTTAACATTAAATGTATTGAGGTGCATGGATGTGACTGAGCTTTTCTTTTAAAAGCGCTGGACAGTATCTGAAACCATCAGGGGCTGAAAGTTCACATACAGATCTATATTGAAAAAATAAAAAAAGCTATGTGAATGTAGTCCTGGACCAGCTTTCCCTTGGCTTGTGTCACTCTGCAAAGTGACAATGATTCACATTCAGGCTGAACAAAAAAGGATTAGTGGGAAACACAGGAATGAATTAAGGCTTCCAAGGGCAGACATAGTGTCTAAATTTCTGCCTGAATATTGCTCAGGCCAGTGCCATGCACTGGATCATAGGATGTGGAGCTCAGTCAGGTGCAGACATGTAGCTAGGGTGGTTTCTTTACTACCTATGGTCTCGAGTGGTCCTAAGGTTATAGACAGAGAAGTTTGCTAGTCTTTTCTACTTTTGGCTTTCCACCCAAGGCAGCACCATCATGTTCTTATCTTTAGGGAGGGGGAGATAAGTGTATGTTGATGATGATTCCCAGAATTGTTGTCTGTCTGCTGTCAGAGTTGCTGGTAAACTCTCTATAATACCTCAAGAGAAGCGATCTCCTTCTGTTGAAGTATGTTACACAGCGGATGAAAATCAAAGTTCGGAACATCAGGAAACAGTATTTTAGATTACGTTGGCAAGCAGTGGATGACAATGGCAACATTGTAACAAATGTGAACCAGTTTTTTTAATGAACCTGTTTTCTAATTATAAAAATAAAACCAGTAAGTTTTATCAGTGTTGTAGTAAAGATACTGCAGATCAGCTGCATATTTACAGACATGCATTTAGACATGTGGAAAAATGGCTTTAACTGATATAAATGAAGACCTGTATGTTTTTTACTCCTTTGTCTTTGAGCAGATTTCCCAAACTATGATCCTTGTTCTGAAAGTGGCTTCTCTGAAGATTCTTCACATTCCACCTTTCTTTGTGAATTCTTGTACCAAGTTTCTTCTAATGCGGCTAAGCTTCCTTCAGAGAAGAAATTAAAAGAAGGTATTTAACTTTCAATTTATGTATTTGAATAACACATGAATATGTATGATTTGGACTAATTTTATTCTTTTTAACTTGCATTACTTTTTTTGAGATGAAATGACTTTGATAAGAAATGTCCTCTTTTGATTCAGTAGACCTCTTTCAGATGAAGAAAATACTGTTTGTCTTGATCTCTTCATTCAGTAGTTGACAGAGGAAGAAAACTGAACTTCTGACAAATTGTTCAGTAAACACAGTAATTGATAAATAAGAAACAAACAGAAACACTTCTTGCTTTAATTATATTTAGATTAGTGCCAAGAATTAATTTTCATCTAAAATGGTTCTATTACAGGAGTCATTTACAAGTAGCACTGAATTTTTAGTAGTGTATTTCTCAAGCTCACAAATTTACAAAATCTTCCAAGTAGAAATGAGCATCTACAATGACTCTATGACAACTTGAGCTTTGTGGGGTGATAATGCATGTATATCACAGTAGATGTACACGGCCCCCCGTGCATATCAGTCTACTGTTTTTCTTTTTTTTTTTCTGAGAGAGGGAGGTGTTATCAGATAATTTTCCCTTTTTCTTCCCATTTGTCTTCCTATATTTTTCTTCCATCTAAACAAATAAACTGGATTTTTAAAATCTGTTGTGATTTATTATTGAATTTATTGCTTCTAAAATCCTTATATGGCATCCTGCGCTGTTGTATACGTATTTTTGTATGATTATGTTCATATTCTCATGGTGTATGTCTTTAATATTCTTAATGGATATTAAAAGTATGCTAAAGCATAGAACTCCTGTTTAAATATGCTTTTGAAGAATCTGTATGTTAACATGGCTCCAAATTCTTGAAAGCACTGGGTGATAACTGTGCTAATGCCTGATCACAGGCATTTCCTAGCAACTTTGCAATTCTAAACAAACATGCTGTTTTGACAGAGGACTGCTGCTGGATAGGAATTTATCTGGGATGCTCTGAAATTGCATGGAGCTTATTTGGGAAACAATGTATTAACTGAAAACCTCATTACTCCTTGCTCCAAGTTCAGGCCTGATCTTCTGTGCTGTGGATATCTGTACATATTCATAAAGAGGTTTATAAAAAACCCCAGAAATCAGTGCTTAGCTGAGTGGAGAGCAAATACAAGGCAATCTCTTCTGACACAATGCCATATTGGAAGTGGCATATTTCTAAATACCTGTATAGATTGAAGATTTGGCGGAAGGTGCTCACAGAATGGCTTTTGTAGCCCTTTTTGGGGGAGATGCACTGCGACTGAGCATTATTAGTAGGATGTCTTAAAATTTATAAGGAAAGCCCCCAGACAAGAAATTTTGTCTGCCTTCCATTTCAAGTCTTTAGTGGACAGAAATGAAGCTGCTTTGAAAGTTTGTAGTCTGTTGCTTAGCATTGCACTTACTACTTGAGGGAGCATACAAGAAATGGAAAGGAACCAGATTTCTCTGAGGTCAGGTTTTGTTCTGTGAAATTGTGATTGTGTCTTGAAGATGGTAGATGTTCTATTGTTTGCTTCTTTGGGCGTGAACATTTGTTTGCTTTGTTTTTGTATTGATGTTCAATTACCCATGAGTTTGTCAGGACTGATATTTCTGGGATGGGCTCTTTACAGATGCATAGGAAAATAGGTTTCCCTGACCATTTGTTCAACGAGACACATGGAACAAGGCAGGGAGATGTAATGACATCCTTTAAAAAACAAAAAAAACCCCTGCAACTTTGAATGAGAAATTCCTCTTTCCTTAGGTCTCTAATCCATCTCTGCCATGTTTAAGAAGCAACACAAAATATATAATCTTTCTTTTTCTCTTCTTTCACTACATTCAGAACTGTTTCTAAATCTCACTAACATGAAGTAATACTCATATTGCAAATTATTGTGAATAAGTGGACATACTATTTTTCATTCTCTTTAGGAAGTAATTTGAGGGTTAGAGTACTAATATGGAGGAGAAAATTTCAGTTCCTTCCTCTGCCTGTAAATATTCAAATAAGGTCATGTTACCTGAAAAATCTGACCTATCTAGTTCTAGAGAAGAGAACTCCTGTTGAAGCAGTTCTGACTTGCCATGAACTAATTGAGACCTCTGCAAGCCAATGGGAGCACCATTTTCTCACAGCATTTAGACAAATTTGGGGCCTTTTTTTTTTAATGCTGTGTGTAGATAGGGCTCCATCTCAGAATCCTGTGAAGCTGTTTAATCATTAGAATTAAGTTCTTCTTCAGTGTTAGGAATCTCTGAGGCAGTTGACAGCCTTGCCTTCAGCACCAAGGGCGGAAAATTTAAGTGCTTGCTTGTTGTCACAGAAAACTGTTACCCCTTTGTAGACTTGGCCCTAATGGTAAAAGGACACTGAAGAAATCATTCAATACTGTGAATCAACCAATGTTTTATACCAACCAGGTGGAACACCTGGAAATACAGCCTCATTTTTCATTATGTGTGTCTCAATACAGGAGAGAGCCAACTCTGTGTGTACTTCTCATTATAGCAGCATCAGTGTTTTCAGCAGGGGTGCGTGCATTTTGAGGAGAGTTGTTGTTAATTAACAGCTGTTGATATCAGCGGGAGGAGAGCTCAAATGCTGGTGCTATTCTGAAGTAGTGGACCAAAAAGTAAAGCTTAGGGGCTCAAGTTTGATTTTTGCTTTTGTTTCTAGTGTAAAAGGTTTTATGGATCCCTTTAAAAAGCTTCGATATTCCAAAATTGTCCTTGAGAGTTTAATAGTTTAATGAATATTGAAGTAGTGAGCTGTTTTGTAGAATAGGTTTTGGAAGATGGGGGAGGAAAAGCTGGGGGACAAAAAACCCTGAACATTCAAAACCTTAAAATTTGGTGCTCAACTCCTGTAAACCTATACGTTATCAAGCCATTTATCTTATGTTTGTTTTTGTACCTAACATTTGAATTTAGACAGAATCTAGATAGCACTAGGTAGCAAATAGCATGATACAAAGAAATATTAATAAATAGTACACAATATTTATAAAACTTATATAAACCATATAGAAAACAACGGAAAAGGCACAAAATATCACATAACATAGTTAATATTTTCAGATTAAAACGGGGTTTTTTTGTTTGATTTTTCTGGGGTTTTTTTGCCAGATCTGTTTTACCAAATTCTCAGAAGTACTTTGCCAGCTGTATAGGAATTTTTAGACAGTGGAAAATAAGAGGAGTATTTTCTTTTATGATCTACTTCTCTGCAGCAGTGGAAACAGATGAACCTCAGATTTTGTTCTAGGAACTAGACATAAGCTAGAATGAATTCGTGACTATTTTCAGTAGCAAATAGACATTACTGTGCTATGTCATGTGTTGTATTCATATTTTAGGTCATAAGAGAAAGTAAACATTTAGTTGTAGTTAAATATACCAAATAATTAAATGAAGTTGCTCTGCAGACTTTTTTCTCCATCTTGTATTTATCTATTAAAAAAAAAACTTAATGAAGAAAATCTGACGTTTCTATTATTTTTTTAATCACAGATTGCAACAAAAGATGGTGCACTTTGGAAAGTGGCTTTCTGAGCTACTATGAAAATGATAAAACTACCACTCCTAATGGTATGATTGACATCAGTGAAGTTATCTGTCTTGCAGGACACAAGTCAGACTTCTTTTTAAATAGAGGGTAAGCTCCTGAATTCATATTTCAGTAAACAAACTGTTCATTTTTTCCTGAATTTTGAATAGGCAATTTAGAAAAAAAGCTGATTTTATTTGACTTAAAGAAATTAGTGCTATGTCATATTTAGGGATTTTTTTTCTAGTGATAGAATGAAAATATTGGGGTAATTTAAAAGGACACCTTAAATTAGATGCATATGTTTCTTTTTAAATCTGTAGGAATATTCTCAGTGCTTGAAAGGTTACATGATGATAAATTGAACAATGAATACTCATTTTTCTTTCTGGGATTGACCTCTGCCTCAAGCCAAAATTCTCACTTTGCTTCTTCCTTCTAATGCAGCAGACTAGAGCTCTCCACAATACTTCTGGGTTTGGTCACAGATGTATTGGTTTTTGAAATCCATTCTTAGTTCTGTAGCTGAGAACAACAGTGGAACTGATGAAAATTTCTAATTGGAAGAAACCAGCCTTTTTTTTTGGTGGGGGGGAGGGGGAAGGTCTTGTTTTTTCTTTTATAACTCACTCACATCCCATTTGTACACGAAAAGCATCACATGGAGAGTGGCCTAAATCTGATTACAGTGATACTCAATTTCTTTAGTGCAACATTTTTATTTAAAATATGCTTTGTATTTGCCTAACAGACTCCATAACACTTTATTTTTAAACATGTGTACATGTACCTAAAATAAAAATAACTTTTGTAGTATAATGCTGTAATGCTTTTTGTTACAAAACAAAATTGCCTGCAAAGAAGGCATAGTCTATTCAGTAAGCTTCTGAAAAAGATAATGGGAGTAAAGGACTTAGACTACTACAGGGGAGAGAGATCCTGAAACATGGTGATGTCTCAATATGCTATCAAATACAGAGAAGTGACCTTCACTATTCTGCAGTAGCTCTGCGGTACCCAGAAAAAAGAAAAAAAATCACTTTTTTCTTCTGTGTTCAAATCTAACCTATTGTTTATTGCATTTCCAGATGGTTCCATTTTAGGTTAATAACTAAATTAAAAAACATGTTGGCTGAATTCTTCACTCTTTGGAAATAACTAACTTCCTGTTGTGCTTTACTTGTAATTGAGGAGTTTTATGAGAAACTTTACTTAGATTTGACATTTCATGTAGTGAAACAGCGGGTCCTTAAAATGCCTGTTCTGTTAGTCAGAACTAAGTGTTTATATAATTTTCCAAGGGCCTATTGAAAATTATAGAAGTGACTCATGCTCAGTTCTCCACATTTAGACAAATCTCAGTCTTCAGCATTGAAAGGAAAAAGCATATTCCATCTATTTGGCATCTAACAAGAAGTCACAGGCAAAATCATACTGTAAGTTGGTGAACCATAATTTGTAATTTAAAGAGTGACCGACCCTAACTTCAGCATCATATTTACTTTCCAAATTCCACACCAATTTAAACTGCTTTGCATTTTCTTCTTATTTGTCCATTAAAAATTGAATAAACAGGGTTCATCCGCTGAAATAGTGGTATAATTTTAAAAGGAAAAGCACCCAAGAACCTCCTTTAAGAAAACTTTTAAGAGTTTCTTGAGCTACAGCAACTTCAAAGTATTCCTACTCTTCTTGGTGATGGCAGGTGATACACAGTGACCATGCATTTCACCCCAGCAGATTCAGGCTGTCTGACAGGAAAAGCCTCTTCAGTTAAAAGGGCAGGTGGAGGGCACGAACAGGTTGGTGACAAGAATAGTACTCTCCATCCTTGGCTGTTTTCAAGGCTTCTCATTGTGATAATCCCTCTTTGAGCAGGAGATGAGACCAAATGACATCTAAAAGTCCCTATGAAGCAACATTTCAACTTGTTTTCAACTTCCCATTCAACTAGTTGTTCAGTTTATATTAAACATACAAAAAATCTTTTGAAAGCATCACAAAAATGTTCTTGATCAAATAACATGAGTTTGTGAAAGCAAAAAATTCCCTACGCATTTTTAATGACTATGTGTAAACATTTTTATGCATTTTGGAATTATTCAAAAAACTCTTACACCATAGCCTTTAAACATGTATTATTGACCTGCAAAGTACTTTGATCCTAATGTATGGTACAGTGCTTTATTATTAGCTAGGCCCTGCTTGTAATATTGGAGGAGAAATGCAGACAGGTTCAGAGAGGAGACGGAGACTAAATACAGCTGTGTTTCTTCTCTTACTTCCTTTAGGGACATCTTTACATTTGAAATATACTTACTGTCAGAACGTGTTTTTCTGTTTGGAGCTGAAACTGCACATTCACAAAGAAAATGGACTTCAGCAATAGCTAAGGTAATACTGATAATTATCTTTTTCAGTTAGGCCAGGAGCCTTTGCACAAATAATAAAGTGCCATTGTTAGCTTAAAACCTTTGAGAAGCCATTATTGATGAATACTGATCTCTCCTGCGTGTAAAGGTTTCTTGTGCAGCAGGAAGAAATAACTTTTGTGATTTAATGTTTGAAACAAGATAATAAAATGTGAAAGGAATTGAAGCAGCATTTGAATGCCGACCTTAAGAATATATTAAATGTGCTCTAATATAAAGACATATACTGTATGAGTATATTTCAGCTAAGTTTTTTATGGTTGCAGTTCTATTACATTTATTTGCTGAAATGAAATTCATAAGGCAGTACCATATTTTATACTGTTCCAAATGTTAATAATCACATTACTAATTAAATCAATGGTAGTTTAAAAGCAAACATGTTTGAATTGTAGAGCATGAATGGAAAAAATTTTAAACTTGATTTTGCATTTGAAATTTAATGTATCTGTGGGCATATGAGTGTGAGTTTTATATCTCAAAGTTTGAGGTTTTTTTACTGTGACTTTAATCCTGGAATCCTGTAGATTTGCAATATTTTGATTTTGTTTTCTAGGGGCAGAGGGTTTTTTTCTTCATCTGACTCACCCCATTTTCTTTGGTAGCATTTTGTTCCCCCGGTGGCAGAATCATTGTTAGAGCGAGACTGTGACCTTATTGGGCAGCTGTACTACAAAGATTGCCACAACCTGGATCAGTGGAGAAAAGGCTGGTTTGCTATAGAGAAGTCGAGCCTTTATTTTTGTCTTGAAATGGAGAATGCTGAAGAAGATTCTATATATCTAAGGAGGTTGCAAGAACTAAGTAAGAACATCTAGTATTCAGAAAGTGTTCTGTGGGATTAATTCACTGTATTCAAAGTAATAAATATTGGGAAGCTCAGTAACTATTTCTTCACATGAGTCAGATGTTCTTCCAACTTATCTAAATATGGGGTTGGTTAATTTCTGTCTTGGGTTTTTTTTTTACAATTTTTTGGCACATGCCAGAGAAATTTTTCACAGCTTTAAAATGAATGATGACAGTTTTCGTTCCGGTTGCAGCAGTATCTTTCTTACAAGAGTACAGAATTGAATAATAATATATAACCTTTTGGGATTATTGTCTCATATTTTTGACAGGGCAGAAATTCTCACTGCAGAATACATTCTTGAGATGATTGACAGGTCTAGTTTTAAAATACTCAAACATACTGGAAAATTATAATTCTCTTGGAAAACTACTTCACAGACTAATAGACTTTTTTCCAATTCTAAAAATATTATTTGCTCAATATCATGATGTGGAGAGATAAGAATGTATAAATGCTCTTCTATGACCAATTTTATATCATTGTTTGTAATTATGCTCTGAATCCTCTTTTAAGCATATCTGCCCTACTTGTTTTTATATTGAACAAGGCAATATGTTACATAGAAAAATACATATAATTTGAGTTTTATAATAAAGTAACATAGAGATGATAGTTTAGCGCTTTATTGATGTTACTTTTTATAAATGCTGACAGATTGTGGACTGTTTTGCAGGAGCTTGCCTAAATGCCGTTGGGTTTTCTGCTGTTTATTTACTGCCACCTTATATTTGGTGTAAATAGCACCATGAAGGTGGTTTTTAATCAGCAATGTTTTTATGCCTCTAGGTGTCCTTTAATTTGTGAATACTTTTGATCCTAATTCAGAATTAAAAGATTAGGCATAAGGAGGACTGTTCCTGATTTTTTTTTTTGATGATGCAACTATAATTGCCTCTGCCAGAATCATAAGAGCGTGCAAAATCTGTGTATATTATATCTCATGTATAAAAATGAAACACTTTTGACTTGCAGTTGAGAATTTTTTTTGCTTGGGGTTTTTAATATTAGTTGTATTTCTTGGAAATATTATATATCCATACTCTTTTCTTTGATTTCTGCTTTCTCCAGAATATATCTGCTCCACTGTTAATACTGATAATACTGATTTGTGAAATGAAACTTGAAAACTAATGAATCATTTGTAGAATATAGTGACTTACCTTCTTGATATTTGACTCAGTAAATATAGATGAAGCTAGGAGTTTGTGTAATACAAAAACATCATATAACATGCAATGTGTTTATTGGTTTTCATTGGTATTTAGGACTTTTCTCTCTCTGGGAATTAGTTGAAATAAGATGTGCATTATATATGACATGCACTTTGAGAAATTAAGTTTTCAGAATTTCAAACTAGTAAGCAGGTTACATTTAATTTACTGGTTTTAGTATAGTGCACAGTATAGTTTTTAAGCAGTGCAACTGAAAGCTATCCAGATGTATTTGATGTCTTCTGTACAATGTAAGTGTTTTACAGGTTGCTGTTTTTAGCAAGGATAACATAAGGCATAAAGAAGGGTGGAAATGATCCTCATGCTAAACAGATAACTTTCATTATCTTACTGTAAATATGTGCAGCCATTAAGGTGCAAAAAGTTAATAGATTCCAAAATCCAGCTTGCTTCTGAATCATTATGTCTTCTACAACTTGTATTTACAAGTTGAGTATAATAAAGCACTGTAGCATATTTTCACATTAAAAAGTATGTTTAAGCTTTCTTGATAATGTTTTGTGTTCGTTTTTCTTTTAAGTGTAAATACGGTGTGGTATTTTGTGGAGTTTTGTTACTATTATCAGCAGCATTCTTTCTTTGCAAAGTTTAGGAGTTCCATACTACTTTTGCCACTGGAGATAATTTTGAAAAAAAGGTGTTTGTATGTGCATGCATGTATGTGTTTGTCTATAAATATGTGTCTGTGAAGGTCATATGAATGTGTATGTGTTTTGTTTTCAGCAACCAGCAGTGTGATGCAAAATGGAGAGAGAATAGATGTCCTGCTGCTTGTTGAAAAAGGAAGGTAAGGTTCCTATCTGAAAAAATATTTAATCTGTTTTTGTAGTCATATCTTAGAATTATTGTTGATAGATTCTGGAGTTTTTTCACTTAGGGTTGCTAGCAAGAGAGTAAATTTGCCAAGTTTTTAAAGGAGGGAATATCTTTGTGTATTAATTACATTTTATGTCTGTGTCACAAAATGTTAACAAGCACTACTTAATTAAAAACTGTTTTCCCACTGAGAAAATTATTCCCAGATTAGTCTGCCAATAATGATTTCTTTAAAAGGAACTAACTGTTTTTACCTTGTAAAAAAGGAGTACCTCTTCGGAGCTTTTATTATAAACTACTTGATTTTTTTAATGGTTCTTATGTCTCAGAATTCTGTATCTCAAGCTGCCTTGGTCAGGTTTGAGAGGATATGAATGGATCGTCTGGTTAATCTTATTGTAATATATGATCTCAGTTAACAATATACTGTCTAGGAAAAAGCATGCTTACAAAGCAAACACGATCCATATCTGCTTCCAAGGAGGTAATATTTGGTGGAGATGACTGTGTCATATTTATAGTGATAGGGGAGGTTGGAACTTGAGGTGAGGTAGGTATTTCTGCCTCAAATATGGGTACAAATTCAAAGATGAAAGTAAAAATTGTGGAAGATAATTCTTAGTTCTTAGTAGGTTGAGGCTTTTTTTATTTCAATGATAGGTTATTGGGCAGGAGTCTGTCTTAAGTGGTGCAGTATTTATACAGTCTTTTGAACAGCCAATAATAGGTTAATAAATGGAGGGTGTTTTTCTCTTTGGCAAACAAAAAAGATTTCATAGATACCTTTGACATCTATTCAGAGTTGGAATAACTTGTCAGAAATGCATTGTAACTTGTGTGTTCTGAATTTTAATTCTTTCTAGGAGATTGTATAAGTTTCAGAACTGAGTAAGGCTACGCAGATTAGAAGGAAACGCTTTTTCTTGTCTTTTTGGGAGGGTTCTGTTTTGTTTTGTGGTTTTGTTTGTTTGTTTGTTGGTTTGATTTGTTTTGGTTTGTGTTTGTTTGTTTTTTTCAAAAAGGCATATTGAAAGATGCAGCATTAAGTAAGCTGCATACACCAAACAGGGAACCTGAAGTATCCTGGTCAAGGTGCAGTCCAAAGATGGATATAAATCATGCATATAATTTCTTAGGTATTAATGCTAGAGCAAAACTTCTAGCTCCAAGTCAGGGTTTATTATTTATTTCATTAGAGTATTTCTTTCAAATGAGGGTAGGTTTTCCCTGAACCACTCTGGTAGTTTAAGGGAAATTCTGGACCATTTGAAAATAATTTCAGCAGGGACCCTGGCTGATTTAAAGTGGACATGAATATATTTAATTTTTCTTCACTGAAGTCTGCCATAAAAAAATTAAATGTACAGTCTTCACATTATCTTAAGCATTGAAAGCCATATGGGTATATAGGCTTTGGCATCATGATTGTTTTTTAGGATATTGCTTCAAAACTATCCAGGTGTAGAGTGCAGTTGTATGAGATGGCATCTTAAAATGATAAGCAATTTAATGGGTGTGTGGAAGATGATTAAATATAAAATCACCTTGGTCTTGAGACTCAATTACTGTAAATGGAAATAAAGCCACTAATCCTCTTTGTGCTTCTTCTAGCTCTAGATAAATTAATATCCTTGAGATGTCATCAGCATCAGCTAAATGAAATCTCAGAGTCTCTAGGTTTTCCTATTCTGTCTGTTATTTTATATCAGTGCTTGTCTAATGTCAACTTTGTCACAGATTGATCACTTGGAAGAGACTCTGTGTAGCTGATGACTTTCTTGTTAATTTGTTAGTCCCTTAAATGCAGGATAAATTATAAAATAAACAAAGAGTAGTATTGGAAGAATTAAGTTAAACAAGTAAGATTTTTCCAGAATTAGGAAAAGTTTAGGAGAAAAAAACAACCCAACAACCATAAGCCAAACCAAAAAAGCCACCATCCTTTGCATAAAAAAATAAATGTGGTGAATTTCTTAAAGTGTCTCATTAAATTTTATTAGAAACTTTTATGAAAATTCCTTGAGGTATTTTTCTACTGACTTTCCATTTCTTACAAATACTTATGCCTTTTTGACTGATTAATTAGGGAAAGTCACACACTTACATGTATTATATCTATCTGTTTCACACCTTTTCTTTTAATTACTGTAGGTAAAAGAATGACTTCAGTTGTTACAAATGGACTTCTCACTTAGGAATGATTGCATATGCAAGTAAACATTTTCAGAAACTATAAAAAGTTCCAAGTCTTACTGCTGAAATTATTACAATGTAACAAATCTATGAATTCTTGATTCCTAAAAAGTTAATAAATTGGGGATTAAAAAAGTAACATTAATCTGATACATATCTACTCAGAAGAAGAATTTACAATTAATTTTGGGACATAACATACATAGTACTTTAGAGCTTGTATAAAATACAAAATACTACCAAAAAAGGCATGTGAAATTTTCCCAAAATGTCTTAGATATTAATACAATCCGCTTGTACCTTTTCTTTTTTTTGCCGCCTCTTCCTTTACCCTGCTTTCTGCTTGGCACCCTGCTGTTCATTTATTCTCTGTATGACATGTTCAGCTGATGATGTCTATCAGCTCAGAAATAAGAGGTGGCAATCATACCAGGTAATAGCATATCATCAGAGGCTGAACCACACTAAAAGATTTCTGAAACCACAAGACTGCTTCTCTGTTGAAGTATGTTGTCTTTTTTTGAAGCTCGGTGTACTCAGTGTTTTGAAGCTCAATGTAAATTTTCACGATAATTCTAGATGACTTTTAATTTTACATAATTTTTTTTCAGATCTTATGCATGTTAATGCTTGTGTTTGTGTATCTTCACTAAAGTAAATTACAGAGCGCAGTTTTTTTAACACCTACTGGAATTTTATTACATTCTGGTCTCTATTGGAGCATATTGTCTGGACTGCTAGAGCTGTATCTAACTCAGCTGGAAATCTTGACTTCTCACAGCACTGTGGTGTATAGTTTTACACCCTAATCAGATGGCCATTTGTCTCTTCTTGCTTTCACTTTCGTAACTGGAATATTCTAGTGTCATAGTTGAAATGCTTCTTGACTTCTTGCTAGAAGTGGTAAACCATTTTAAGGTTTTCTGTGTTTGAGGCTTCCCTTTGTCACAGAGGTGTCCTCCGATTTGATCCATATTCAGTCTGGATTCTTTCCCTTGATCTCTGTGTTTTTAAAATGCTTGTAGTGCCTGGTGATACTTGACCTCCTGTTGCTATCAATAATATGCTGTCGAAACAGAAGTTGCATGGCATAGTGGTGAAACAGCTACTCCTGTGTAGTTCAGCAGAGGCCAACAGAGGGATGTGCATGATGAAAAGAAGGAAGTTGTCTGAAAACATCTGTATACAGTAGTTTTTAAATGTATCTTCTATATGTAGAATTTAATGCAAAAATGCTAAGTTTTAAAGAAACAGTTATACAGGTATTTCGGTATCAAACACTTATTACATTTTTCTGAAATAATTTAAGCTCTCTCTTAGGTGTCAGTGAATGTTTTCAGACCATAATGTAATCCAGATGGTGCTTTTTTTTCCCTGTTATGCTTCTGATGTAGTTAGCTCTTTCTTATTATGGATAATAAACCTTCCCTACATACTGGCACAATTTCTTTAGACTGATGGTTCATTCAATGCTTTCTTCTTAACCCTTTGATGATAGCAATAAGTTTTCTCATAAAATGCAGTCATGGGCACAAAATTCTAAAATCCAGAATTAATATAAACTTAAGCGTCAGATGAAAGGACTTGTGCTTCCAATCTGGTGTGCTGGATGTAAGACCTTTTGAAGGGTCCCTTAATTAAATATTGCTTGAAGAAAAATTTTAATGGAATACCCATGCTTCGGTTGCAATTTGATTTTGCCAAACAATTTCATACTGATATTTGCTTTCTCAGTACCTCTGTTTTCAGACAGGTAAATTATTAGAATCTTGTGGGAATTGCCAGAGGGCACTAAGTTGTGCCAATGTCTGTTTCTCACTCTCCTTGCCCACCTCACCCAAAATCTCCTATTAGCACTGCTTTCCCATTACACAGCTGTGCAACAAAGCTAATAGACATAGCTGAAGCTAGGGGACTTTGCAGGATGGGTTAAAGAGAAGCCTTTGCACTCTTGTGGATGGAGTGTGGTTACATTTGTTGTCTGTCTGACTGCTGGGGCAGAAGGATGTGCTGGTAGTCAACAATAAAGCTGTGTAGGTAATGGTAGCTTCCTTAATGTTGAGACTCATTGATCTGCTGCAGTCCTTGTGCCAATTCAATTCTCTCAATTCACTAGGGCAGAAATCTACGTTGGCAGGCTGCCTTGCTTGTTTGAGTACTTAAATTATTAATTTCTTGGCTATGGACTCTATGTGCTTCACACAACATAGCAAAAATTCTGCCATTTTTCACCATGTTGTCATTTTTGCTAACTATTTGCTATGAAATGTGAGATCTTTATCAATTTTTAGAACTGAAAAAATAGCACATATGTAAACATATTATAGAAGGCAGTGCATTTGTATTGAAGGAATGCATTTTGCTCGAGTCTGTGGAAAATAATTGTTAATCTGCATGGTAGATCTTCATAAACATTACAGTATAAATTCTTTCAAATATGATTACTTCTATAAACTCTTTAAATTCCTCAGTTTTGTGCTACATGGGACGTCACTATATTTCAGCCTGTGTTTATGCTTAGTCTTAAACCTTGGATTTAATATTACTTTATATTTTGATGATGACAATTAGTTCAGTGAGAAATGCATGTATTTGTTATTAATTCTGTCTGAAAACTCTGTGAAAGAGATAAACACAGAGATTAAATCTGCAAAGTTATCTCCATTGTTTCATGAACTTCTGTAGAAGACTTCTGCTGTTCTTGAGGAGAGTTCTGCTCTTCTGCTGGAAATTATTTCTCCTTTCCTCTTCATTACTTCCAGGTTCAAGTAGATAAAAAAATAATTTCCAATTAGGGAAAAAAATAATTGTTACATTTGTCCAGAAGGACTAAACTGAGAAGGACTGCTTTAAACATCTTATTTCTAAATTGTTTTGTGTTTTTCTGATTTAAATTTATTCCAGGTGTGTTCTCTCTCAGCCAAAAATTATTGAGGTTTGAGATGAGCTTTTTAAGCCACTTCCATGGGAAATTGATTGAGTTCTGAAATGTGTCTGGCACTAGTTTAATTTTTTTTTTCTGCCTTCTTTGCTCTTCTGGTATTGCAGTGAAAATTTGTCTCTCATTTATCTTACTTTTTGATGCCGCTGCTCTGGAGATTTTTGACTGGGCAAGTGTAATTTTTTCCAGAATAGTTAGTATTCTTCTATGAAGAATTCGGGTTCCATGATAGCAGTATGTTTTGTATATTTGTATTTCTTACCAGCAACTTCTCTTTCATGCCTGTTGTGGTCCCTTGGGATTACAACTTAAACATAACCCACATTTTCTTTGCTAATTATTAAGTACGCTC
>NW_005054297.1:8445369-8470597 GCF_000277835.1 Geospiza fortis | reverse complement strand
TGGTAGTTAACATGACTTTTGAAGTAATGAAGTAAAGACTTCCTAAAAACGTGGTTCAGTAGAATGAAATATTTTAGTGTCATCTACTCTGCTGCTGTATGGCTCGGTCTGTATGGTGGGTCCTGACAAAAGTTAGGATCCTGACTGTTTGTGTGTAATACACTGACTGCATCCCCACTGCCTACCAAGACAGGAGTGCTAGAATGGAAACATTTATAAAAGCAAAATTGAAAGATATTAGCAAAATGAAATGAAATTAAGTATTCCCTCATCATATAAGATGCTCCCCCTTCCAAAAATGAAATAATAAAAATAAATGTATTTTCCATTTACATGAAATTGTTTTTATAGAAGTTCAGTAGAGCATTTTGACTTATCCTAATTAGCAAATAAATGGTCATTAGAGAAAATTGATTCCTTTCTTGTCTTTAGTAGAAGATAAGACAACATATGTACAAAAGTTTGCTTACTATTTTAACACTTTAAACAGCTGTTTATTACACACATACATATGGTTGGACATACCCCCTTAAACTTTTCAATTTTAGTATTTTCTCTTAGAAGCTAGCTTGTCAGGGTGGCATACAGGAGATTACTGTAGCATGCTTAAATAAAAGAGTCAGAAAAAGGCTGAGCTTTGAAATACAGGCAAAGTTGTTGCATTAATTTATTCCACATCAATTCATAGCTTTTTCATATATGTTCCTTACCTTTGTGGTAGTGGGTGATCATTTTGATACTTGTTTAAGGAGGGGAGTTCAATATGTCTCAGCTACTCTATAGAAGAGGTTGGTGGGTGTCTGGGGTGTTTTGGGGTGTGAATACAAAAGAAGGAAAGCTTTTTACACTGTTGAAAGTTGTCTCTAAATTTGTTTCCTTCTTGACCGTGGCTTGGACGTATGAATCCACAATGTAGGAACAAGACTGAAGAAGAGTAATTAAAATGCTGGCAGGTGCTTTCAAAGGGGTTGTGACAGTGTTTGTGGATCTTCTTTCATTTTTTATAGCACTGATAATACAAATGAATTTGTAAGAAAAAAAAAAAAGATGCTGTAACAATAGACCACCATCGCAGCTTTATGTGGTGAATGGTGCCTTGATGTCTTAATCCAAGTATATATATATTTTTTTCCTTTTCTGAACATCTGCTTTGTTGCCATGGAGTACTAACATCAGTTTTTCATTTCTTTCCTGAACTCAAAATATTTTCATAATTTTCAGAACGCTATACATCCATGGCCATACAAAGCAGGATTTCATGGTCTGGTATACTGCAATTGAAAAAGCAGCAGGTACAGATGGTAATGCACTACAAGATCAGCAGCTCAGCAAAAATGATGTCCCTATTATAGTGAACAGCTGCATAGCGTTTGTTACACAGTATGGTAAGTAGAGTGGATTTTATTCAAGCTAAGATCATTTGTATAATACAGAAGCACCCCCAGCACCAGGTCCTATTGAACAATTTTATATATTACTTAAAGTGCCCTTCATTAGCCTTGACATTCTTTAATGAGATGGTGCAGTATACTACCGCGCAGCTGAGAATGGCCATTTTGGGGAAATACAGCTTGGTAAGTGCCCTTTATGGACACTTTTCTATTTTAAATATTGCATTGTTTGCCTTATGAAACTTGGCCTCAGGGTCCAGTGCCCCAGTGCCGGCAACTCAGCCTAGAAAATAAACTCTGCAAATCTGGAAAAGCTGTGGTCTGAACACATCTTGGAAGCTGGCATTAACTGTGGAGTTGAGTTCAGTCTTAGGCTGCTGTTTTTTCACTGAAATAACCTGAGGATTAGTTGGTTACCATATATTTAAGTAAATTTGGCAAGCATAACTTCCCCTGGCATTAGGTTATATGCAGATGATATTTGTGTCCTTTTACTACTGCAAATTCATGAGTTTTCTTGTGAGATTGCTACATGCATGTCAACCCTGTACAAACCTGTCTTTGGTATAAATGTGTCTGTAACCTCTGTCAGTATGAGAGCACCTAATTTCTATTTGAGTCATTGAAGTTTAACTAAATAACCTTTGGATAGGGCAGCACTGCTCTATTGTAAATAGTAGTATTGGGCTTACATCTAGTGCCTAAAAGTAAGAAAAAAAGCTTTTGCTAAAAATAATTACTAGCATAGAACTCAAGTTTCGAAAAAAAAAATTGACTACAATAACATATGCAGTGATTAAAGGTAGTCATGACTTCATTTTAAGTTATATGTTTTCTTTTTAATTTTACTTTAGTCTTTTTTTTTTATGTATAAGAATAGTAGCTAAGTGATGTCTTCCAGAGCATGAGAAAAATCAGAAAAAAGGGTATTTTCTACTAACTTGAGGATTTTAAGAATAAAATATTTCAGGTTGGATGAATGCAATAATACTTTGAGTCTTAAGATGAGTTCATCCATAGCGTAATAAAATAAAAGGAATTTTCTTGTGAAAGCAGCTGTGTTTTATGTGCAATATAATATCTATCATCAAAACTTCTTCTCTTTACTGTGCCTTTCAAAAGTACTGTTTTACCAAGCCCTGAAGAGATTTGGGGATTTGAAATGCCTTTAGAATACTCTTGAAATCGTGATCCCAGGCTTGCTGACTATTATGATGAGTATTTTTCAAAGAGGTCTAGTTTGGTATAAGACTTGGCAGTGTTTTCACTAAGAAAGGGAGTATGAGTACAAGATCAGAAAGATACTGTTAGGAAATGCAACCACATACAATTGTTTGGCATTCACATATAATTTTCATATAATGATGGCTGGGATTTTTGAAAATTACATTCATTTATTTTTCTCTCCTGTATTTTTGTGCCTTAGGTTTAGGTAGCAAGCAAATCTATCTTAAGAATGGTGATTCTTCCAATGTGGCTGAACTGCTGGAAAGCTTCAAAAAAGATGCAAGAAGTGTTAAACTAAGAGCAGGGAAACATCAACTTGAAGATGTGACAGATGTACTGAAAAGTTTTCTTTCTCAAATAGATGACGCACTTCTGACTAAAGAGCTTTATCCATTCTGGATCTCTGCATTAGGTAAGGTATTCAATAACATTCCATACAATAAAGGTTATATGTACATTTTCAGTATCAAATTTGAGGGGGCTGTTAATTTACTTACCCTGTGTCAACCCATGTTATTTCATAACTGGCAAAACAATGTAGTGAGGAAAAAATATTTGGGGCATGGTTGCAATAGACATGTGTTAATAAGAGATGATTTTTATAATGTTCTTTTAAAATGTTAGTTTCTATATTGCAATATTTGCAAACTGCAAGAAACAAGTGGTTTCCCTGCTAAACTGTGCTATAAAATTGCAGGCACAGCAGTAAGAGATGTGTGGGAAATACTGACAGAACGTTGGTTTCTATCTGAATGCATAGGAGTCACATAGGCATATTTCTGTGTGGCACATTTTCTCTTTATAAAGAGATATTAAAGCATATTCCTCTTTGATTTTATTTAAGTTCAAATATATGGATGTTGCTTTAATATGAGGCAGTAGACTTTCAGGAAATTAAAATATTATCAATGTTACACATTTTCGACCTTTAAACTCTATTTCAAAGACTAGAGGAAAAAGTATTAAGAGTTTATTCACTTACCACATGATTAATTGCATCAGAAAACAGAAGTTCTGAGGCAGTTTAGATTTGTCAGCTCTTTTTAATGGTGTTACAATGATGCCCCTTCCTGATCTGTACACATGGCTAAAATTCTAGTTCAGCTTTACAACAGAAAATCCTGTCCTGTTAAGTGATACAGAGAGTACTTCTAGGAAGACTTTAAACATTTAAGAAAATGGAGTAGAAGGCCTTTAAACTGTTGCTTTGTTATTTACTTTTTCTTCCAATCACCAAAGAAACCAAAACACAGTCAGTAGTTAGTGGAGAGCGCCATAAATCAGCCAGATGATTTCCGTCCTTTCTTTTCAGAAACTTGAGAGAAGCAAGGGACTGAGAGGGAAAAGCTAACTAACTAAATGCAATCTACATTAACTTTGTATATGCCCTGAGCATAAGGGGGCAGCACAGAGAGGCAGGCTTAAGGTAGAAAGCTGTGGTTGTGTTTCAGATATTGTCATTCCCAAAACTGGAATTCCTGCCATTGCCCTTGCCATTGTTCAGCTATATGTAACTTATTTACCCTTTAGCTCTTTCCCCTTGTTCTCCTCTAATCAGCCTTATATATGCTTAGATCCTTAAACTACTTTGTGCCCTCAGACGCTTTTCCAGTAAATATTTAAAATACGAAAAGGTCTTTTCCTTTCTCATTGCTGGGAACACTTAGAAATACATTTGCACTTGTGCATATGGAGTTGCACTCACGCATGTGCATGCACAAACTACAGATTAAATATACTTTGAGAGAAAATGCAATTGCTGTTCTGGCCTTTAGTCTTAAACAGTGGCAAATGGTGCTTGAATGTAGAACTCTCCCTCTTTATTGGTGTTTCCCTGAACTGGTGTACAATAGTAGACTTTTTAATAGTATATTTTCAGCATTGCCTCTATGAAGAAGAGGTTGATTTGCTAAATAGTAATTTTAAAAGACTAGATGTTGCTGATATAGTTAATGAGAACTGCTGTTGATTTTTAGTGTGCATTGTTATTAATGCTCAATGATTATTATTTTCTGGCAGATACGCAGAATGAAAAGGAGCGTGTGAGGAAGTACAGAGCTTTTATTCAGAGTCTTCCACCAGTCAATAGAGCAACTTTGGCTGCTTTAATTGAACATCTTTACAGGTCATTGCAAATAAAGCATTGTAGCAGAGAAATTATTATAATGTGCTCTCAGTATAACTGTACAATATATGAAATGTGGCTTGTTTCATTCACCAGTAATCACAAAAGCTTATCTAGTTGCAGCAATTAATTGCATTTGAATTCCTTTCATTGATAATGTGTTTTTTCTTTGGTTATATTTTTAGCTGTAGGTATCTATAAAAATCAATGGATTGGAGCAGTCTTACAGGGAGAGAGGGCTGCCAGTGTATGTGTCCAAGTAGGGTAATTTTTGATGTAGCTTCTTTATGCAATTTCATTTTACTCCAGTCTACTAGTCTTCCAGAGAATTGTTGCAAATGGTTCTTGAAATTAAAATATTTTTTTCAGTGAAAATGTCCTTCTCCACAATCTGTTTTGCACATAATGACTTTGAGAATTACCTACCCTTCCTGTTTTTCATCAGTGCTTCATTTTACAACTGAGGTAGCAGTACAGAATATCCAAAATACAAACTTGTTTAAGCACCAAAGGTCATGACTTATTCCTAGATCAAATAGGGGGCAGAAAATTTGTGAAAAATATTTGACAGGATGATTCTGAGGTGTCAAGGTTCAATAGTACTGGTCCATGTTATATCATCTGTTGAACAAGTCAAATTATATTTTTGGTGAATTGCAGTGAGTGTGGAATATGTAGAAACTTCTCTTTACAGAATGTTGTGTTCAGAAATTATGGCACATAGCCAGGTATATAGCCAATGTTATTTAAAATTTTTTATGTGATTATGAAATTGATTGGTGCCATTATTTGGATAAAGATTGTATTACATACTGGGTTTAAGAAGTTTCTAAGCATGTCCAGTTAGAGATACTAATATGAGGTTGCATCTGTTCTGAAAGTAGTATGAATTCATGCATTTAATGGCCAAAAGTCTGTGGTAGTTTAAAGTGTTTGCCTCTAAAAAATGGCATGTTATATGAACAACATAACTGATATGAAAACTTTACCATAGGGATCGGAACTAAGAAGGACCTAATTTCTTCCCACATTTTGTTTGATCTTTGATCTCGAGTTTGTAGGATATGCTTATATTTCATAATACAGTGAAACAGTGTTTGGCATTGATTTGGCCTCACCTGGAGCACTGTGTGCAGTTCTGGGGTCTACAGTTAAAGAATGTTAAGGTGTTTGAATATGTCCAGAGGAAGGCAGCAATGCTGGTCAGAGGGCTGGAAGGAATTGCCTGTGGGGCGTGGCTGAGGACTCTGGGATTTTCTGCTTCAGAGAAAAGGAGGCTGAGGGATGACTTCATTGCTCTGTGCAGCTTCCTGAGGAGGGGAAGGGGAGAAGGAGGTGCTGATCTCTTCTCTGTGCTGGTATCTGGTGGTAGGGTACATGGAAATGATTCAATACTGCATCCAGAGAAGTACCAACTTGTTGCTAGGAAGGATTTCTTACTAAAAGGGTGGTCAAACATTGTAACAGGCTTTTTAGAGGGATGGTGGATGACCCAAGCCTGTCCGTGCAGTTGGACAGTGCCCGTAGCAAGATGCTTTAGCTTTTGGTCAGCCCTTACGCAATCCAGCAGTTGGACTAGATGATCATTATAGGTCCCTTGTAACTCAGGTATTCTATTCTTGTTTTATTGTTTTCTATTCTAAGTAGTTCTGATATCACTTGAAATGCAGTTAGAAATTTTTCATTTTTTGTAATGAGAAATAAAGAGTATAAAAAAAATTAAATAAATAATAGTACATGTTTTCATTGCATTTAAGGTAGTTACCTTTTTTTAAGTGCTCTCCATATTCTGTAAAGGAGTCTCAGACAATCAAAGGAACAATGAAACTATCTAGATATGTTTATTTTTCCTTCAACAGGGTGCAGAAGTGTTCTGAAATTAATCAAATGAACCCTCAGAATTTAGCCATGGTGTTTTCCTCGTGCTTATTTCAAACTAAAGGCCAAACCAGTGAAGAAGTCAATGTAATTGAAGATCTAATTAAAAATTATGTGCAACTTTTTCATGTACGTATCTTTATATGTATCCTAACTGCTCAGATGTTAGAGATTCAAAAATATAAAAATCTGCTTTAAAATGGTCTTCCTACTAGTTCAAAGATCTGAGGATTTACAGGGTTTTGGAACTCTAATTCAGTGAATGTTTTTCTTGTCCTGCTTTAAATTTTATTTCCCAGTTAGTTTAACCTGTGTAGGAAAGACTGTTTATGGGATGCTGTGAGCTACTGTTTTCCAAAATGATGCTCATTCTCCTTGCTGGCAAAAGCTTACTAAATTTAGGATTTTTTTTTTTTATTATTACTATTAACAATACTGCTTCTAATCAAATTTTATAGGCCTGATCAGAATGGAAGCATAGAAGGATTTTGTGTTCTTAGTCTCTGAGCTGTGATTACAATTTGTTTTGTTCCTTAGACCCAGGAATAATGTTAAATCCAATTGGATAGAAAAGCTACTACTAGCAGCAATTTATATTAGCCATTTTGATTTGGAGTTGACTGTGCCACTATAACATTGTTCTGCAGCTTTTCATTGATTCCTCTCTGTTTCAATATATATTCCATGAAGTTTATAATAATGAGTCCCATCTATAAAGAGCTGTTTCTGACTGATTGAATATTTTGCATACCTGCTTCTATGAGAACGTGATTGGCAGTATTGGCAATTGTTGCCATAACTGTTATTAATCACTCCAAAATTATTTATTTATACAGATAAATGAAGACCAAGTCAAACAAATGGACATAGAGAACAGTTTTATTACAAAATGGAAAGACACTCAGGTAAGTGTCCAGTTAGGCATGGATAAAAGGGAGTGAGGCCTTAACATCTCTGTACATAGGTGTGGCTGCTCTTCTGTTCATCACTGAGACAGCATCGCCCCAGGCACTGCACAGATGCTAAGTCATGCTTGAACCAGGTGTGAGATAAAGTGGCTCAGCTCCCCTTCTTGCTCTCCTCATCAGTTCTCCACAGCAGTTTGCCACAGGCTTCCAGTTAGAGTTAAAAGTAATGATGTGGTGCAATTGAGTGATGTAACAACAGTGCTGTAATCATGTAAGTGTCATGGGTAATTGGAAACTTAGTCCTCAAGCAGCTACAATTAAGAATTGTAAGAATTCTTTACATTTAATGACTGAGAGTCTGACATCATTGCATCAAAATGTGTGCATATAAGTGGGAAAATCAGTGATGTAGATACTTAGTACTTTGGACTATACAGGTTGCCACAGTACTGTTATCTCTGGTGATGCAGAATGTTCAGAGAACAACTGACCTGAATTTCTGCTGAATTACTCAAAGTTCACATGTCTGAAATGTCACTGAAGTTCTGTTCCAGGTGGCACTTCATTAGTCGCTTTTCATTTTCTGTCCACCATATACTTACGCCAGCTGTTGCAGTAATTTACATAACATTTTCTCTCCATACGGTTGTTTATGTGAGCCCAGTGGAAATCATGTGTCAGCTTCATTCTTATTTCCAACCTTTTTCTGTAATATCATATGAAAAGCAAATTTTATAACTAAATGAGCCTTTTTGAGTCTGTGCCACTATAATTAAGCAGCTTTCTTCAAAGTAGCTTTGTAATGGTTTTCCTCACAAATGTTTCCATTAGTTTTCTATTCTCAAAGACTAAACTAACTTAAAAGTTGCTGGTTTTCAGAATGTGAATGTTCTTTAAAATTCAGCACTGCCAGTTATTTTTCTATAGAAATGTAATCTTAGCTTCTGTAAATTGGTCAAAATGTATCCCAAAGCTGAACTGTTTATATATATATATATATATATATATATATATATATATATATGTGAATATATGTATATTTCTGTATATTTTTCTTAAACTTTTCCGTTTGTAGTAGTATATAAATAAGTAGCATCACTATCAATATCATTCTCAAAAATGAAGACAAAAATTGTTATCTTAGTGTTAATTTGATTATGAATTCTTTGTATTTACCTATTAATTGAATGGTACACCTTCTGATAGTCCCCGTTTCTGCCTTAATTTTTCTTCCTGTGCTCTGATCATCACTTATTTTTTAGGAAATATTTTTTGGTGGTGGACTGAGATGAATTGCAATCTTTTGAAGATGCTTATGACTATACTAAAAGGGAATTAGAGCAGGCAAAATGTGAGACATTTTTAATTTAGAAAAATAAAGTAATTTCTCATCCTTGAAAATAATTTTATTGCCATAGATGAGCAAACCTAGTTACAATGGAAAATACTATATATCCCTTCTCATACATCATACTTTTTGTCATGATCATAAAATGTTGGATTTACTACCTTTCTAATTTCTTTCTGAGCTTTTTGTTGTTAGACATTCTTAAATAACATTTGTTAGTCTTGAGCATATGACGTTTATATATGTCATAAATTTGCTTTATCTGATTATTCCACATTAGCATTGGGTGCAAAGTCTAGCCTTTTCTCCAACAAATTTGAAGAGCTGTATTTAACAGAGGTTGATATCAAGAGCATTTGTTTTAATTCCTTCTTTGATTAGGTAATTGTGATTAAGAATCATAAATACACTATTTGTAGTAATGACTTTTTATTTTTTTGATATGTACGTATGGCTGTGTGGCTGAAATAGTCTGTTATTTGTAATTTTTCATCTCACTTTTAACTAAATAACTTTGGGGTTACAGTCCTTTTTCATTGTTTTAAATTCTATTAATCTGTTTTGATTCTGAAGTGAACCTGACTAACCTCCAAATCAGAGTTATGGGTCTGGCAGTTTAAGATACTGAGATAAACTTATGTCTTAGACTTTGTAGTCTTAAATGTAAATTTAAAATTTCCACTTATGCCATGTTGCCCTTAGTTTTCCTGCACTTGGATGTATATTTGTAAATTAATGTTAATTTTGTTTGATATGATTCGGTTGGATTTATTCATGGTTTGGATTTTTCTCCTGAATCTGTGAATTGGTATTTTTTCCTTACACTAGTTAAATAATTGTATTCTCCTTGCTTAAAATGTTTATTTTTAACAATCAAATTTTCAAATTCTTTCTTTTTAGGTTTCCCAAGCTGGAGATTTGCTTATTGAAGTTTATGTGGAAAGAAAGGAGCCAGACTGCAGTATTATAATCAGGGTTAGTGTATAAAAATGATACAATAATTTCTATGAAGCACTTTTTCTTGAAGTATTTCGCATTTATTTTAATACATGTTTTTGTATAAGTACACAGTGAAAGTATGAACTTATGTTTATCTCTGTTCTTTTAAATATTTTGTTTTAGAATTTGTTGTGTTGCCTTAATTATGTAAAGACTGATTATTATGCATTTTTGCATTTTTGAGAAAAATTTTAAGAAAAATTATACAGTTTTAAAGCGGAGGTGTCCTGCTATGGTTTTGCTGTAGTATGCAACAGTGTAAATTCTCCCAGCTCTACATGTGCAATACATGAGAGCATTAATAAATACACAATGAATGGTGGTTCTGTTTAGTAGCTACAACCACTAAAGTGACATTTCCTCTTTTCTTTTTGTCTGTGGCTTTCTTCTTTCTTTGAGTGTTAAGAAACCAAAGCTTGTTACTAACTATAATAGAGATTTTTGATCTTTCTATTCATAGTGTATTTAAACATCTGCCTCTCCATGTAGTGGTGTTCTGTCATTTTTTATTACACCTCTCTGGTTTTGTTTCCTTTTTGTTCTGCTCAGCATATGACTCTCAAACACTTTTGTTTGTGCATATATGGGGTATGTGATATACATAGATGGACATATGCACATAAAAAATGCTTTTTAAAATAGGAATAAAAATAGGAATATGTATCACTAAGATAAAAAAATGGTGCTTTTCTAATATTTATCTTTCCACACCCAGGAAAAAATGAAAGCTTTTTTTTTCCAAATTTTTCTGGGGTAGAAAAAATTAATTTAAAGCTACCAAGGTAATAGTCACCTTAAAAATATAACTTAAATCTCATGGAAAAGAATAAGGAAAGCCTGCTGGAATCTGATGGATATTTTATGGGTTTCCAGCTCAATGCTTGGGTTTTTCCCCCCCCCCTTTTTTTTTTTCTTTCTTATCCTTAGGGAAATTGCCTTAGGGAGGAAGACTTTGAAAAAATGTATCAGAAATCAGTAATTGAAATGTATTATAAACTGACTCAATTTGTATTACAGGTATCACCTTTGATGGAAGCAGAGGAATTAACTAATGATGTTTTAGGAATCAAAAACATCATTCCCAGCAAAGATGATATCTGGGCTGCTTTTGAAGTACTTGAAAATGGAGAATTAGGTTAGTGACACTTAAATGTATGCGTGTCAATCAGCTTCTATTATTTTAGTTTTTCAATACTTAATATAATCAAAAGTTTGGTTAAAGACTTAAAGGAAACAAAAAAAAATAGCCTTCTTGCCAATGTTTTACATTTGGTTGTTGTGGCATCTGCATGATTTCTTTCTTCCCTTTGCCAGAAATTATTTGATGAATTGTTTTAAACTACTTATAAATTAAGGGCTGAGAAGGTGTCCTTTATATTACAGTGCTTTGCAGTTCATTAATCATCAGCTACAGAAAAGTAGGTCTTACCAGTAAGTCACAGAGGAAAACCCTATTTTTTTAAGAATATCAGCACTTGATTTTATAAGCAACAATGCTTTCCAAAAAATTAAATGAGAAAATACATGTCATACTTAGGAGAAAGGATCTTCTCTGTTTTGCTAATTCACATGTTTAATGTACGTAGGTGAAAAAAGGAGACATAAAGTATGTAACTCTTTACACACTTTAAAGTGTGTTTTTGGCAAGTGGCATTATGTTGTATGTAGCAGAATCTTGAAAATTTTGTTTGAAATATGGTTCTGTTGCCAACAAATGCAAATGTCACATGGCCACAATATTCATGAATGGTAAAGAGGCTTTAACACTGGGAATACTTTATACATGCTGGAGCATGTTTAAAATGCTGGAGAATTTTCTTGTTAGAGATAGCTAAAATAATGTAAGGTAGTAGGGATTTTGTTAATTAAGACATATCTTGATGAATATTCCCTAAGGTAATCTCAGGGAATTTTTGAAGAATACATGGAGACAGAAATATGCAACATCTATTTGCATTTCCTAGTAAGTTGCTGATCTTAACTATTTCCATGTTACAGTGGAGGACTGTGAACTCGTTTATTTCTATAGTGAAGATACCTGTTTTCAAGGCAAGAAAAGAAAAAAAGAAAGTGGACAAAATAAGATTACTAAATATTGCTCTAATATTTTTGTTACTTTTGTTGTATTTGATTTTCAGATGTGCTTACAATAATTCTTTCAGTTTTACTAATGTTACTTATGACCTCAGTCTTGACCCTGCCAGTATAAAAACTAGGATGGAAGTTTATTCTCCCTTTCAACTGAAAATCAATTATCCTGAGCCCTCTTCACATCTTACAGTCTGCTGGTGATGCTATACAGAGATGTAATACAGAGTTTGTTTCCAGATTCATAGATGTGGGTGACAACTGACAAAGAATGCTAGCATCTCTTATCTTTAGAAGAGTCCTGATAATTCCTGCAAGTGCAGTACAAATCATATTTCTTTAGACTGAATAACAGAAAAAAAATTGAATTTTATTTTCTTAAACTTGATATATCGACACAGGAACATGAAAACCAAACTAGATATGGCCAAAGGAACATTAAAGTAAATAAACGGATAGGCCCCACAACAGCTTCTTCACACATTTAGGTGCAACAACTAATGTTTTGGTGGGGTATGGAAATGTCTGAACTAATGACTATGGAAGACAAACAAAACTAAGCTAAGAGTGAGACACTAGAGGCCCTACATAACACAATAAATATGGGCAGGACATTAGAGTGTGTCCTACTGAAAGAAGAGTTTCCAACACAAAGTGAAATAGTGCACCAGTGTTTTAAATACAAAACAACCAACCAAAAAGCAAACTAAATTAAGTCCTAATTCATCACATGACTCCTGTCAGTAGAGACTGTGTTGATGAAATGTGTTCTTCATGGATCCCTTTCTGGAAGAATCAGTGCATCAGAAAAAGTGAATTACTTTTTCAAAATAAAAATAATTTTGTAGTAAAGAGATACTCAGGTAGACTCCTGTGATCCTATGGCTGAACCTAACAGGTTTGTAGAGGGCAAGAGCACAGAAAAAATTACTTCTAGAAAATATTTGGTGCAAATGTGACTCTGAAGAACTAAAAGACTACTTGAGTCTTTGCTCCTGCAGGTTGATTCTACTGGTGTCATTTGACAAACACCATGAGGCATTTACAAATTAGTTTAGATAGTGACACATAATGACAGAAAAAAGTTTGCATATTTCTTTCAAATGTACATCAGTAATCATGGTGTCTTTCTCAAAAATTAATTTTCTGCATCTGCATTTTTTCCTGGTGTGGTCTGCTACCTGTCCAGTGCATGGTGGTATTCTGCTTGTTACACTCAACCCTGAATTTTTTTTACTTTTTAAGTTTTTATTTTATGTTTTAATATATACTGTCAGGAAAACAACCCCTGAGAAAGCAAGAAAATTAGAATCATATTTTATAGAAAGTCAGTTTCTACTAATAGTTAATGTTGTTTAAAGTGAAAATGACTGGTTTAGAACATTTACTAGGATATGGTGACCTAAGTGAAAGAAAGGGTAATTGAATGTATGTGTTGACTGCTTGCTGTTCAAAATACTAGAATTGCAGTATTAAAAAATCAGCTAAATTATTTGCATATAGAAAAGTTGCAATAATTGATGATTTTATCAAGCCTAATGCAAAATATTTAATACCATATGCTTCTACAAAATAGGGTGTATATACTTTTTTAATAATAAGTGATTGATGGATAGTTTGTAAATGAGGTGTGTTACCAGTAAAATAGTTAATGGTTTTCAACATGATGATTTATGTACCATGTAATCCATGATGACAGATGGTCTTAAATGTAACTATAAATAAAACAGTAGGTGTTTACTGTGTGAGTGCTGGTGTTCTAGGAAGATGTGGTGATTTGCCAGTCTCTTGCGTCTGATTTGTAAAGTTCTTCTTAAAGTGGATTTTCTCTCTTGTACAAAGGCATCAAGTGTTTAAGCTTTATCACATTAGAGTCCAAAATTTCCCAAAAATTCAGAAGTTTGACCATTTAAAACAAAAGGGCCGGAAGAAGTAGTGGTAATAAAGTAGGGGTTGAGCTGCTATCTACAAAATGGGATTCTTGTTAGGCTGCTTTGGTGTCATATCTGAAAAATGAAATATTTGTATGGGTGGTATCACAGCTTTACAGGTAACGTAGGTAATTTTGCCGAAAAATCCCGAAACAGCAGTGGTTTTTTTCTGTCATGAAAGTGTGTTATTTGTGGCTGCTCCTTTCTGAGGCTCTAGTGTTCAGGTGTTCTAGAAAATGCCTTCTGCTAGACTGTAGTGCTGGAGAGTCCCAAAGCAGCTGTTGACATTTCATATTCATCTACCATAGCAGGAATGAAAAATGAGATTATGGCTGCATACTTTGCCCTTCAGTACTCAAGGGACATGGCTAGACTGTGTGACCCAACATGACAGTGTCATAGAGGTGTGACTTTTCAGGAGCCATACCCAGCTCTTCTCAAGACCTGACCCAAATAAATTGGTATGCAAATGGGAACACAGATCTATTGGAAAAATCTCTCTTTGGAGATAAAATGACATTTGAACCCACAAAGCCATTGTTAAGGCTTTTGTGGGTTCATGAATTACAGCAGATGCTTGCTGCTGAGCAGGTGAAAGCCTTCAGGGATGTGAGTGTCTTCTTCCACTCACATCAGTGTTGCATCAGGCTGTGCTGTTCATGTGACACTCAGATTTCTGCTGGGTCTGGTAATGCAGATTTAGGGACAATTTGCAAGATCTTTTCTGCCTTCATTTGGTAGGTGAACTGGGGTTTGTATGGAGTACTGGCTGGGCTTTCTTATCACTGCAGTTTTTCAATTCTGTGCTAGGTCTCAGAGTTTCTCTTCTAGGATGGATGATGCCTGTCAAAAAATGTGTGTTTGAGCACCTGAAGTTTTGCAGTGCACACATACAGTCTAGTCATGCCTTCAGTGGTAGTTTAATCTTGCTGTACTTTTTGTACAAGACTGAAATACACAGGTGCAAGTTTGGATATTCCCTAGCCACTGCAACAGGGAGAAGATCTAGTAAGACCACATACTTTTCCCCTCTAGTAAAAAGAATCTAATGAAACCAGAAGTCTCTTTCAGTCTGCTTTGATCAATAACAGACAGTATAATCCATACCAGTTGGAGGCATTTTTTTCACTGTGATCACTCCAAATTCTTTGGTTCTTTGAATGCAGAGAATTGGTAGTTATGATGTTTCATTTTCATACTGAGCATAGGCCAGTAAGGCACAGTATAACTGCAGGTTTCAGTTCTGTTTGATCATATTTAGGCATGTCCTGTAATTGGTCCTAACTTTTGTATTTAGTTTGAAAGCAGTGCCTTAGTGTCTTTACATGAAATATTTAACATTACAAAAGAGTCACTGAACATTTGGCTACTGTTTGTTTAATTTTATATTCATTACCTGTGCAAACACCGCCAGCAAAGGTATTGTCAGTAAAGTGCCTAATTGTCTTATTTTTGAAAGCAGTATTTTTCTTCTGTAGTTCAAAGTCAATGAGACCTTGTTGTTTACAGACAAATGTAACTTGTGAGGGCCTCCAATATTGTTGGGTTTTCTCTTTTATTTTAATTCTAGTTTTTTGTGTTTTGTTTCTTTGGCATTTTTCAGAACGTCCTCTGCATTATACAGAGAATGTACTAGAACAAATTCTTCATTGGAGTTCACTACCAGAGCCTGGCACTGCCTATCTAATAATAAAGAGATTTCTAACAGCAGACATGGTGAATCTCTACAGTGGTATGTAATTTTTTTTAAATTTAATTATTTTACATGGAAATATGAGGATGGCAATTGTTTTCAGTGGAGCGAAGTGTCCCAGAACAACTGAATTACTGCTACTTCATAAAAATTACAGATTTACGGAGGATTGTGGTGACTCCCTATGGAAACACAGAGATTATGGATGTTTGTTTCTACAAACTATAAGCTCTCCCATTGAAATATAAAAGTGTACAGAAATTCTGCAGTCAGTTCACATTTTGTGAATTTCTGCTGTGAAGCTTGAAACTGCTCTTATCTAGGTCATACTGTGGGAATATATTTATATAACTATGGTATGCTAATAGAAATTTCTGTTATCTAATTTGATGCCTCCCAACTACAAAGCTAATTTCACGGAATCAGAATATTCTGAGTTGGAAGGAACCCAGAAGGATCATCAAGGTCCAGCTCCTTGCCTTACACAGGACAGCCCCATGAATAATACCTGTGCCTGAGAGCATTGTCCAAACACTTCTTGAACTCTCAGGCTGGTGCTGTGACTGCTCCCCGGGGAGCCTTTTCCATTGCCCAGCCACCCTCCGGGGGAAGCTTTCCTGATATCCAACCTGAGCTTCCCTTACAAAACTTCAGATCATTCTGTTATCCTGACACTGGTCACCACAGAGAAGAGATCAGTGTCTGCCCCTCTGCTTCCCCTCACAGGGAAGCTTTTGACTGCAATGAGGTCTCCTCTCAGTCTCCTCCAGGCTGAACAGACCAAGTGACCTCAGCCACTCTTTATACTTGGGGGCTTCCCCTCAAGGCCCTTCACCATCTTTGTTGCCCTCCTTTAGACACTCCCTAATAGCTTTATAGCCTTCTTATATTGTGGTGCTCAAAACTGCCCCCAGCACTTGAGGTGAGGCCGCCCCAGTGCAGAGCAGAGCAGGACAATCCCCTCCCTTGCCCAGCTGGTGCTGCTGTGCCTCATGCACCCCAGGACAGGGTTGGCCCACCTGGCTGCTGACTCACATTCAGCTTTCTGTTGACCAGGACCCCGAGGTCCCTTTCTGTGGCACTGCTTTCCAGCATCTCATTCCCCAGTCTGTCTGTATATCCAGGGTTGCCCCATCCCAGGTGACATACTCATTTGAATGACATACTCAAGCAACTGAATATTTTGGAGGGTATGTGGCCTTTAAAAGGGAACTAGCGCTTAAAATACAGATCCATTATATAGTGAAAATATACAGTTTAAACATTGCCCCAGTCTATTTTTTTTTCCACATAACACCTGGCTTTAAGTCTCCTGTGCAGTATGTATTATCTGCTTTGCGAGAAGTGGAAGTTTGGGAGTTCAAAAATTATATCCTGTTTTCAAGCAGTTGAAATTCTGTGTGCTATCACTGTATAATGTGTGATGGCAACACATGATGGCTGGTTTAATGTTCATCTTATTTTATCTAATGACTCATTCAAATATATCTATCTTTTCCTCTCTTTCTCATATATGGAAGTGTTAATCTTTCCATTCTATATATCTCGTCTTGATTTCGAGAAGTAAAATTTATGCTATTGTGCTTATTCTTCTGAAAGTAATGGCCTTCTTCCTCCATGCTTTATTCCTGTAAAAGCATATTTCACAAATGTGAACGAACCTGAACAAGTGTGCTGTTCATGACTTTTATGGTTGGGTTGCACCGTCAGTAAATGTGTGATAGCAGATCATGAATGGAGAGAAATGGCCTACTTCATTAAAAGCTTGATATATGAACTCCCATCACCTCACTAGGTATGTGTTGAGATCAGGAGAGGGAATGGGTCATAAGGATTGTGTGAATCACTGCTCTAAGAAACACATAAAGATTAGGCTAGTGTCAGTTTATAAAATGTAGTAAAGGAGAGCTCTGCTGCTATTTGCACTCCTTTGTGTCTCCTAGATTTTGTATTCATTTGTTCCCCCAGCTTATTACAGTAATGGTTTGCATCAATTCCATTCAGTTTGATGTTACTGTAGACACACTGTCTTTTGACTGTTTATATTTAGTAATTTTTTAATGTTTGTTTTAAAATAATTAAAACTTTACCAAATAAATTATGTTGTTTTTCTCAGTACTTTGAAAAGGAAAATTTCTGCCATATTGCAGACTTACAGTGTTGATGTCTGCAAACTCCATGTGGCAGAGTAGTCTTGTGAATCCATCACTACATAGTGTCAGAATGAGAAAATATACAGAATGAAGTTACTGGGCAAGAGATGTTCCCAGTGTTTAGGGTACAAGGCACTGATGGTTATGGTGGGGCTCTCCATCTCAATGTGCACAGGCAATAACTGCTAGCTCGAAGGAAGAAGGGGAGACCTCAATCTTTTCTGTCTCTTACACTCTATATGTGGATAACTCCTTGTCACTTAATAATAGGGCTGGGGCCAGATGTCCAAGCAGTATGATTTGAAGTATGTTTTTAAGAATGGATTCAGCCCATACAAACGGGCAACTGGTTGGATGGATGTCCTCCTACTTTGCAGTAAAATTAATAAGACTTCGATAATTTAATGTTTATAATTTGATTCCATGAATATGCCTTGCTTTCCTGATTATGTAATGGTCTTAAAGACTAATTGTTACTTTCCAGAATTTTTTTTCTGTTAATATTACTTGAGAGATTTTCATTCTCAACACTTCTTTTTCTTCCTGAGTCTATAATGTTGTTTGAAATAATGTTTGTTCAATAGTGAGCATAAGGAACAGCTCTTTGGGCCTCGTTTCATTTTGGCAACTTAACACAGTCTTCTCTGTCAGTGCAACTTTTCCCATGTTCCTTATACATAGTACATTCTTGATTTTGATACTTATTCTCATCTTGTCCATTTTAAACTATTTTCTCATGTTCTGCAACTGAGATGAGCTCAGTTGTTCAGAGCAGGATGCTAATAATATCAAGGTTCTGGGTTGGATCCCTGTGTAGGGCATTCACCTAAGAGCTGGATTCTGTGATCCTGGAGGGTCCCTCCCAACTCAGACTATTCTGTGATTCTATGATCCAAACCTTACACTGAGGTCTAGATGTATGTTTTCTCTTGTATAGAAACCAACTTTCCTTTTCAAGGAAAAAATAGTTAGTTTATTTGTATTGATATGTTTCAGCAAATTTGTGGTGAGTTTTCTATTTTATTACAGATTTTAGTTGCTAGTTGTTGACAATTAATTCCATAGCTTTTCATGCTTGTTGTAGGAGCACTCTTTAAAGTGCTACTCAGTAGGGCAAGATGTGCACCATATTTTGGTATAAGAGGTACTCAAGAACAGCTTAATTCTATTTCAAGACCCATTTTCTTCTCCTTATCTAAAATTTTCTCATATTAAAGTTTTATTTGTTAGAAAACCAGATATTATTTATTTGTTAAATTTACTATAAATTCTGTGTATATAGGTCCTTGAATTTTTTCCAGTACAGTGTTGTATAATTTAAGTGGTAAGTATTGATTTCTGAGAACAGGGGCTATTATTCAGAGATATTCTTTGAAATGCAAGCGTCTAAACCATAGGTGGATCGATCATCCATGGATTAAGTGTACCTGCTTGCTAGTTGCAAGGTTCTGTCAAGTTTAGCATGTTTTGTAAAGTTTGTGTCTGAAAAATACATTCTGATTAGGACACATCCCTATTGTCTTAGTTTTATTTAATGAAATGCTGGCTTCTAAAGTATATGGAATATCATCAGTTTAGAGAACTATTTTTTTCCTCCTTCATAGGAGCCCTGTGAAGTTTAGAATGAGTTTTTGTCATGTTGCAAGCTGTGCAGAAACGTAAAGTCTTCCAGCTTGGTAAAGATGTGGAAGTATCCTGCTACTTTCACTAAGTATTCTGCTATTCTCAATTTGTATAGTTAAAAAAAATAGAAAAAAGTGGTTATGATTGTATGGATAAGGATTCATATTCTATTCTGAACATGAAATAAATATTCTTAACGGCAAAAAGAGAATCAGGTTTTTTTTAACTGTGCACATATATTTGCACTTACAACTGAGGACTTCTAAGTAATTTCAGATTTTAATTGTAGAAATATATTGATTTTGGATTTAGATTCTTATTTTTGGATATTCTATCATGTACTGCTTCTTAATAATAGAGTTTTGATATCACATGCTTAAAATCTAAGTGGAATTTTTATGAAAAAAGCCAATTGAATGCTTGGGTAAGAGATTTTCAATACACATTACACCCTTTTTACATCACAGTTTTATTTCTTATCCTGAAAGCAATATAGTACAAAAGCTAGTGGTATCATTCTGTGACTCCTAAGCAAGTTGGTTCAGTATTTCCTAAATAAATGAATGACTTACAGGAGGTACCTACACTTAGCTAAAAATATTAGGTGGTGAAAGCCAGTATATGTCATAAGTAGTAGGCTTGTAGTGTTTGGAGGTAATTATTAGCCCTGTTAATCTGGCTCCCTCTTCAAGGTGAAAAGATACTGAATGGGATGGAGGAGAAGGCTGCATCTGCCTACCTGCTCTCTTCTCATGTCTGCTGTCTGCTTCCAGCACTGTTTACCTCAGGGAGAAAAGAATACTTCAGAATTCTGCTGAATTCTGTGTTCTGTTATTAAGACAGTAGGAATTACTGTATTTTCCTTTGTTTTTCCTCACTTCAACTATTAAAGTGCCATTTTAGTTTGAGTTTCACTTTATGTGCATGAGTCATAGCAGCATGGCAATGACTGTAATTGTTGTTCAGATGTTTTTGCTGGGGAGGAGTACTTACTGGGAAAGCTGAGAAAGTAGTGGAAAAATATATGGATATTGAGCAGAATAGGAAACCTGAAAATACTTAGAAGTGGTGGTGTAGTAGTTTATATGTACTATTAATACTTCTTTGCATTATTTTATTTAGGATTTTAAATTGCTAAGAATGCACTGAAAAATCTGGTCTTTAACACTGAAAGCCCTTGATAGCTCTGCTGCTTTTATTTTTAAATAAAAACTTTCTCAGTACAAAGTTAAACGCTTTATAAAGCTGACTGCAAAGTTACTATTTGGGTTTGTGTGGGAGGTGGTGTTTTGTTTCAGTTTTTTATTAATTTTACCAAATATATGTGAGTTTGTGTGTATTTTAACACAAACAAAAAAATCCAGACAGACTCATGACAAGTAATTTTTATGGAAATGTTTTGCCTCTCAAGCACAGAGATTAAAAGTATCCGTGTCATACTCTTGGTTTTAACTACACATTATATGCTGAAAACATTCTTTGAATTAAAGTTTGTTGGTAGATTCTTTGCATGTTATCATACGAGTGAAACAGAGAAGACTTTTTTCCCACCAGTAATTAAAATAATAATGGTGTGTGTATTTAAGAATGCCTTCCTTATGAATGCAGAATACATTAATATGCAGTATGTATTGAAAAGTAATATATAGTGTATATATATGTGTGTGTGTTTATGTAATATAATTAATATAATTTTATATATAATTAATATAATTATTTATTTTTATATATATATAGCATAATACAAAATCAATTTTACCAATGTAATTTCAGTTTTTTGATATCTAGTAATACTTAAAAACTAGGAGCTTCCACTGTTGTAAAATCCTCTAACAGAATGCTTTTTTTTTCTTGGTAGAGAAAAATGAGAAAGGTAGTGTGAAAGCAGGCAACCTGAAGTACAAGGAAGAGCCATCAAAACTACTGTCTGGAAACAAATTTCAAGACCGTTACATTGTGTTACAGGAAGGAAACTTGCTTCTCTATAAGGATATGAAGGTACAGCAGACAAACTTTGCAGTAAGCTTTCTTCTTTGCTTGAAAAAGAAAGGATCAATAAACAGATCAACATTTCTCATATGAAATGGCAACTTATAGAATCTGGGTTGACGTCTAAGATTTTTGTCTTCCTGTTTCACAGATGTCTTAGTAGAAGGAGTTTCGGTGGGTTCATCATTTAGCTATTGTAGTTATGCATTACTATAAGCTTAAAAAATTAAAAAGAGAACAATATTTGGATGCTTTGTGCTGACATTAAATTATTTGAAAACCTGCTGTAGAAAGCTGCAGCAGGAGTAATATGGAACTTAAAGGAATGCATGCCATTTTTTTCTTGGTATTTCACACAAAGCCCTTAAAAATTCAAACAACAGGGTTCTTATGCATACATGTCTCATGATAGAAGAGATTATAGGAAACAATAACTCTCAATACACTAGGAGAATATTTCCCTGCTTCCCAACAACATTTTTCAGATGTATTCTCAGTCCTTTAAAAACTAGTATGGATAATTAGGTTATGTATACCTCAGAATTCCATAGAAGTGAATTTAGTCCTGATTAATAGCAGGAAGGGTTCAGTTTTAAATATTTCATGGGAGTTTTCTTAAAACAGTGGATTTGAGTGTATGCAGCTTGTATTTAAGTATAAAGCCAAATAATATTAATAAAGAGCTACGTTTTAGTTCCAATTATTTCTGGTTTAAAAAAAAATCAAAGTTTCAAGTGCTTTTATTTTTGCTGACTGCTGGTTTTTTCCCATCCAAAAAATACAGATGTATATCGCTGACCTTCCTAAAGTACTTTTTTTAAGACATATCCCTTGCTCACGTAAACTAATGCACTGTGTCTTCTTGTGAAGCTGTGGATACATCTTAATTAGAATGACCCCAGAATGTCACAAATAGTGTCTTACAATTTAGTGCTAAAACTCAAACTGGCACATATGTGAGAATAAATTAATATGCCCATAAAGCCTTAATTAGTATCTTGGAAAGAATTTATGACAGGATTGTTTTACCACTTTATAATCTCCTCTTTTAAGCCATTCTAATTTATAAAAAATTTAATTCCCCAACTTAGGAGGCGCTTTGAACACTTATTTTTAAGTTATTTTTTTAATGCAAATGGCAATACCATTCTGATCAAATAGTATATGAGTTTGTTTTAAATTTTTTTGAGAGATATTAATCTACCATGAATAATCTTGGTTTAATTTTAGTCATGTTTAGGAATGAATAGTAGGAACGCTTGACATTGCAGATGGAAAATTATAGTTAATAAGGCCACGTGTACTAATTAATTTATAAATTCTCATTAATAGCACATTAAATTTGTATATGCAGGTGGAGATACATTCTGTTCAGTGTTTCTCTTGTTCAAGAGCAATTATCAAAAACATTGAAAGTTTTTATGACTACTATATTCTAAATTGCTATATTGTGCTAATTGACTGAAATAATTTATCCCTTTAATGTTCTGTTGCTAAGAGATAAGCTCACAGACAAAGGAATGGCTCCCTTAAGGTGCATTATTGTGAGAAGTATGCAGTTGTTTAAGTGAATGGTGTGTTCTGCAGGGGTATTTTTTCATCCTGGCAGTACCCTTCTTTTGAGCAGGAAGTTACACAAGAATACCAACCATAAAACTGTTGTGTGTTTTGTTGTTTTTTAAGTTCTCTTAAGTGCCTCTTTTTTCCCACACCGGAGTGTTAGAAGTTGAAAGCTGCAGAATGGGAAATTGAGAATCCAGGGACAGTAAACACTGGGGAGTAGCTTTGTGTACTGGGATTATAAGATTTGTTGTTTGGTGCAGTTTTTTCTATATTGAAAGCTAAAACACTTGACCTAAAAGTACTAAAGGAATGCTTTTGTGTTGTGTTAAATATTTTTCTCTGTAATAGTGTGCATCTATTGTTTCCTTTCAGCACTTCATCTTTCAGTAACATTCAGTTCTCACAACTGTGGGTCTATGTCTTCTGTAGATTGACTAGAGGTAGTTTGTTCAAGAAGGAGCAAGCAAGGAACCTCAGGAGATCCTTGTCCAGCTTCCTGTGCACAGCAGGGATAGCAGCTGAGGTCAGGACATGTTGTGCATGGCTTTAATCTGTTAAAGTCTTCGAAAACCCTGAGGACAGATAGTAAACCTTTCTGGGCAGCCTGTTGCAGTACCTGACTGTCCTCATGGAGGAAAATTTGTCTGTCCTTAGATGTAGTCTTCTCACAATACAAAATGCCTCACTCAGTCTGCTTCAAAATTTCCCTGTAGGCACTGGGAAGCCTCTCCTCCAGGGCAAGTGCTCCAGCCCCCAGATGGCCTGGTGGGCCCCTGCTGAACCCTCTCCAGATTACTGATTCTCTTTTTTTTCTGAAGGATCCAAAAGATGAAGTCACACAAGTAATAAGGAAAGGAGGAGAATCACTCTCCTCCACCTCCTCACTGTGCTTCTGCTAGCTCAGGAAAGCGAGACCACCTTTGCTGTTAGGATACTCTGCTGGTTTATGCCCAGCTTGGCACCTACCAGCATGCTCTGGTTCCTATCAGTGGAACTGCCTCCCACTCTATCATTCAAGGAGTTTTTTCCTTCACCTGTGCAAGAGTTTGTGTATGTCATTGTTAAATTTAATGAGATCCCTGTTGTTCCATTTCTTTGTCCTGTGTAGGTTCCTCTGAAGGTCCCAATACTGGTGTTCTCCAGAAACCAGGTGGATTCCTTCTGTCTCACTGGGCTGCCCTTTCTGAAGATATAAGGAGGAACAAAGCCCTGTCCTCCCCATCCCCTGTCCCATAAAAGTCAGGATATGTTATCAAGAGACTTCTTGTTGTTCAAAGACATAACTTGCTTTTTTTTCATCCTGATTTAGCGGCCCCAGTGGCCTAATGGATGAAGCACTGTCTAAACCAGGGATTGTGGGTTTGAGTCAGTCAGCACAGCTTCACCAAGGGCAAGTCCTGCCTGACCAACTTGGTGGCCTTCTATGATAAATTGACTATGTCAGCGGACAAGGGAAGAGTTGCAGGTGTCATTTATCTGAAATTCTGTAAAGCCTTTGACACGGTCCCTCACAGTATTCTTTTCTCTTAATTGGAGAGGGATGGAATTGATGGAGTGGACTGTTAGACGGATACGAAAGTGGTTGGATAGTCACATCCAGAGGGTGTTGATCAATGGCTCAGAGTCCTGATGGACACCAGAGGTCCTTGCTGGGATTAGTGCTACTTAATATATTCATTAGTGACACAGAAAGGGGGATTGAGTGCATCTTCAGCAGATGACACCAGGCTGGGGGTATGGTTGATACACCTGGGGAACAGGATGCCATCGAGAAGGGCCTGGACAAGCATGAAAAGTAAGCCCATGGGAATCTCAGCAGGTTTAACATGATCAAGTGCAAGGTGTTGCACCTTGTTTGGGTCAACTCATGATATCAACCCAGTCTGGGGGATGAACAAATCCACAGTAGCCCTGCTAAGGAGGATTTGGTGATGCTGGTGGATGAGAGGCTGGACATGACCCAGCCATGGGCACTCACAGCCCAGAGAGCCAGAGGTGTCCTGGGCTGCATCCAGAGCCCCATGGGCAGCAGGGGAGGGAGGGGATTCTGCCCCTCTGCTCTGCTCTGCTCTGGTGAGACCCCACCTGCAGGGCTGCAGCCAGCTCTGGGGTTCCAGCACAGGAAGGACATGGACCTGGGAGGCTACCAGGTCGATTAGAGGGATGGAGCACCTTGTCTGTGAAGAAAGGCTGAGAGAACTGTCTTTGGTCAGCCTGGAAAAGAGACCTATTTGTGGCCTTCTAGTACCTGAAAGGAGCCTAGAAGAAAGACGGAAACAGATATTTTAGAAGAATGTAATGCAGAAGAATGA
>NW_005054297.1:8323335-8445359 GCF_000277835.1 Geospiza fortis | reverse complement strand
GGAATGCCTTCAAACTGAGAGTAGGTTTAGACTGAGTATTAGGAAAAATTCTTTACTGTGAGGGTGGTGCGGCACTGGAACAGGTTACCCAGAAAAGCTGGGGATGCCCTATCACTGTAATGTTCAAGGTCAGGCTAGATAGAGCTCAGAGCAATCTGGTCTAGTGAAAGATGTTCCTGTTCATGGAAGGGGGGTTGGAACTAGATGGTCTTTAAAGTCCATTCCAACCCAAACCATTCTCTGATTTGAAGAAAATTTTCACCATTTCATAGAAGAGGTTATTTAACAGAGAGCAATCCCATTTCCCATCTTCCTGTCTCTTGAAGAGTTTGTGTTCATATATAGCACCACATCTTCATTATTCTAATTGTGTTATAGTTTTGTGATTTCATGTGAACCTTAAGCTCTTAATCAGGCTACTTCCGGTAAAAGTGACTGGTACACTTTGTTAATGGCAAAGAAGGAGATAAAATATTTTAATGATTTACTAGAAAAGAGGGGTGCACTCCATGAAAGAAACTGAACTGTGAAATCAATCATGTGGCATTTTCTCTTTGGCACATTCCTGATACAATAATTAGCATCTTACTTTATTTGCAGGCTAGCAAACCTGAAAAAGTGTTGCCTGTCAGTTCTCTGAAGCTTTATCTTGGAGTGAAAAAGAAAATGAAGCCACCAACAAAGTAAGAATAGAAAAGAAAATAAACACAGTGTAAAAAGTATTGTAATATCATCAGTAAAGGGTAACATAGAACATTGTGGAACAAGGAAAAGTCAAGAAGCCTATAGCAGTATACTGAATTAAATTATCCCCTGTAATATTATTTGTTCTTTTCCTATATTTGTTTTCATGTTCCATGTTAACTAATCTGTGCTAGTAAATTACTTTATTGATTGGTTCTTTGTAATCTAAAGTGCATTTGTTATCTCTTGTGGATATGGTCGCTCCTGGCTCACTTAGTTTTGTGCTATATGTCCTGCATGTCATTGGTGGACACACTTTCCTTGCACCAAGTAAAAAGAGAGAAGAGAAAACCAGTTAGTCATAGCCCTTACTGGCAGTTCCTGTTGTTCAGCAGAGGATTTTCCTTTTTCACCATCTTTGTTATTTTGATGTTTCTGCTAGCTGAAGACTACAGTGCCCTTTACAGACATCAGTGACAATCTCTCAGGAAAGGAGCATTGGGAAATGACACCTGTTTTTCTCAGATGTTTCCAGTTCTTGTTCAGTCAAAGCTTTGAGATACTGAGACAATGCACATAGGATCTTATCCCGGAGGGAGTCTAGGTTGGCTGTTGCCTTTAAACAGATCTGCTTGAACTTTTTCTTTACAGTTGGCAAATCAAAACACCCCAAAAAAGTCTGTGAATTTCAAAGCTTAGCCACCTTAAAGAAAACATTGGTGGGTTTGTGTTTTTTTGCATGTTTTTTTTAAGTCAAGTGCAGAATGAGTAGGAGATTAGTCCAAAATAGGAGTAAAAAGATTATATAAATGTGTGTTTGCAGGTTTTTTTACCTTGAGGTTATTTTTAGTCTACTTTCAAAAGAAGAGTTTACCAAGTCTCTTCTGGATCTCCAGAAGTGTCTGTTTGTTTCACCTCAGAGGCTTCACTGTGCACCCACTCCCTTTTCATTTTCCTAGTAATTATTAAATCCCTATAAAATCATGTGATTCCTTTTGTTTATAGTACAAGCATAGCTCTTTTCTCTCTGTGACTTCCACACTGTAGTGGACTCTTTACCAGACAGTTTTATTTCCAGCTCCTTTTAAAAAGCACACCCACAGCAAAAATGTGGCAACTAGTCAGCTGTCATCTGCAGTGCTTTGCTATAACCTTTTGTCTAAAACAGAAAGTTCATTAACTGTGAATCAATTGTAAGAAAATTAGCAAAATCCATCCTCAAACCCACAACTTTATTCTGGATTTGCAGTACACATTTAGACTTCACAAAAAAAATACTTTTTTTTCAAATTAAGAGGACTATATAGAGGTAATTAATCTCTGCTGTTTGAGGAATATGTCGCTGTTTATGGAACTAATTTTTGAAAGTCTTCTTTCTTTCAGCTGGGGACTTGCAGTATTTTCTGAAAAACACCAGTGGTAGGTAAACATGAAATGCATGCTTGGTTTAATTTCACTGTCTAATATTTGTTGAAATATTCAATTGCAAAATAAGAGTGTTTGAAAACTAATGGGCATTATTTTGCTTTCGTGTCAAATTTTATTTTTGTTTTCTTAAGTAAAGAAACTTAGTTGGTATGTTTGGTTCATGTTTTGGGTTTAGGTGTCTGGCTTCCTTCTGTGACCAGAGAGCAAACAATAGTCATAAAGTTAGAATGATAGGTTTTAATCCTGTGCACATGCTTAAAATGAAGCACAGGCATTGTCATCAAAGTAGGTAAAGTGATAATTTGAAGTATTTATCTATGCCTATCTTTTCTGGTAGTGTTAATAATAAATATAGATAGCATGAATGAATTTAAGCACTATTTGATGTAGTTTAGAAGCCTGTTCTTTAATATGTTTAACTATAACTGGCATCTCTATTGCTTTTAATATTAATTGTGTTTTGTGTTCTAGGTATATATGTTGTGATGGACAAGATGTGCAGATGGAGTGGATGATAAGCATTTTTATGGCACAGGTACTAATCTGATCAGAAAATGTAACTTATTCTGCTGTTATAAAAATCCCATTAAATATGTATGTGTTATATATAAGGTTCAGTGCCAAAGTTTCTGGAATACTTAATGTAATGAGAATGCCAAAAGATGTGTCTTAGTCCATGAAGACTATGAGTGCTCTGAGAGTGAGAACATTAGATTCTGACATCATCTCTTCATCCCACCCCACTGTGTTGTAGAGAAGCTTGGTAAAGAAGGACAATTATTTCCTTTCCAGAAAGCTCTTGTGGGTGAAATTTTGGCCACTGACGTAAAGGGTGTGTCTGTGTGCCACAATACCCAAGTGCTATTTCTCTGCTCACTAGTTTGGATGCTGCTAAAGTAGTGATGAAAGAGGGGTGTAATGTTTAAAAGCATAGTGGTGTGAGCTAGCCCAGTTGAAGAGCTGTGCTAATATGGCTTTTTTTCTCTGGTATCCAGGTTTGTTTTGTTAACACTGACAATTCATTGTGTTGGGTAGGTTTTATCCTAAATTAAGTACTGTTCTGCTTGATATGAGATTGTAAGAAGGGTGTATGTTTGAGTGGCATACAACACATCCTTGAAAATGGAGTTTAATGTTTGCATTGGAGAAGTGGAAGTAAGCAAGATGGGAAGAATTTAGCCTGACAGAAGAGTGGAACATAGTTTAAGGTTTTAACAGGATTTTGTGTCTGTGTCAGATTTTTCTTTTTCCCATGATGTTCAAGGAGCTTTGCAGGATATCACTGTGAATAAACATTGCTAGATTTATGATTACCTGGGAGCTTTGTGTTGCATAAAGTAGGCTGAGCACAAGACTATTGAAATACAGACTTAGTGACTTCCTAAAACAGGATCTGACTTTCAAAGATAGTAGTGCTAGAAGTATAATGCATGTCTTGAAAGTAAGACTTCCATATTCTTGTCTTATTCAGCTCTCTTAACTGAAATGACTGTTGTTGTTTCTATGGAAACAGCTGGCATACATCTCATGGGCATAACATGAGCAGTGTCACAGCAAATAGGCTCAGAGGTTATTGATATAGGAAACTTAGAAGTAACTCATGCAAGGTTGGTAACTGTTGAAGTCCTTTTGACATAAAATCACAATGAAGGACAGTCTTAAGATTCTGCTCAGGCAGATGTACAGTGTTCCTTTCACAATATAGATTAAAAACTGGGAGCCATTGCTCACTGTCCAAGATAAATTTTCCTAACAGAAAAAATAAAGATAAAATCATTTTATGTACATTAAAAAAATGCTATGAATTCATAATGTTTATGTTCCGTTATTCTAAGGAATGAACAGTGCACTGAATTAGCAGTACTACATTGAAAGGGTTTTTTGGTTTGGCTTGATTTTTTGTGGAAACTGTTGGGTTTTTTTTACAAGTGTTCTGGACATCAGTAAAGTTGTCAGTCTATAGACTACATGAGAAATTACATGCTAATGATGCAGATTTAGTGTATTGTTCTTGCTGCAATCTACTACTTCATTACAGAGAAAATTTCCTTAGGAATGCAATGCCTCGTATTGGTAAAATTTGCTGTAAGATCTCTAAAAAGTCTTGTATCATACAGCAGCAGACAATTATTACCACATTATCCCATTTCTAAACCAGAAAACTGTAAATGTCAACTGAGATAATTTCTAGTTAGAATTTGGAAGTTGAGACCCTCTTTAGGAAAGTCAGTTTATTTTTTTACTGTATATGTTGTCACTGTATTTGAACACACATGTTAGAGAAACTGCAGGCGGCACATCATCATTGTGAGTGGAATAAGTTAGATTGGAAATTGAAAAATATTGTAAAATTGGTTTTGAAGTGTTAAGACATTGACATTTAATGATCTCGTGCAATTAAGAGGGACATAAACCAATATTACTGCATTCCTTGGTGCTTGAGCAGACTCAAGTTTTATTAGTAATTAATATCAGTAAGATAGTAGTACTATTACTGTTCTTTTCCTGGTGTCTGATAATGTTTATTCCTGTAGTATAAATAGTGCAGTATAGTATAAATAGCAAAGTGTGTGTACTGCTGTAATCTAGGTACAAGAGTACTTTGATACAGGCCATCAAGTTAACCCAGAGGTTATTAATCTTCCATTTCAAACTGGTACATACTAAGTGTTGGAAGTAGGACCAATGTTTCTTTGAGTTCTATGCAAAACCATCCTGAAAAGCATGATTCTTGAATTCTATAATAGTTCTGTAAAAAATCTCTTAAGAGCATGCATAGCATTCAGTTGGACGTAATTAATTCGTATGAAGATGGACACAATAGTTTTCTTCCAGTTTCCTTGTCTTTGATCAGCTGGAGGCACATTATACTACCATGAGGTGCAGTTGAACAGAGGGGTCAAAACTATGAATAAATACATTTTTATGTGGCCTAATGCGTTGCTAGCATTTCTGATATATTTTCTCAGTTCTATTATAAGAAATGTTACAGGCACAAAAGGGAAATCAGTCTGCTTAGCTGACAGGGATGGTTTCCTTAGGCTTGCTGGGATTTAAGGCAGATAGTTTTCTTCAGAAGCTTCTCCATCACTTTCTGGATTGTGTTTGTTTGTTTTATCTTGATCCACAATAAACTGATTTTGGTTGGCAAGAGCTGCTCTTTCAGATAATAATTTCTCATTTCATTGGACGAAAATGTTCTTAATGGACAGAACTCTTCACTGGAGAGAACTCATCACAGACTTTTGCATCACTCTGGTCACACCATGTGTGAGAATTTTTTACTCCATCAAGATATGAGTCTATAAAATACTTTTTCTAAATTTGGAGCAAGGCTTTCAATTTCTAGTCAGCCATCATGAGTCAGTAATCACTGATTCTGATGGATTTTAATGGTAGTCCTCTTTTTACTTGCAGACCATGTGCAAAGTTATGATCATAGCTCCTCGTAGAGCACAACTTTTTTTTTTAAATACAGTCTTTAAGAGACGTGCTTCATGGATTTGCAGTCCTGGCTTGCCAGTTTCCTTCGAAGTTTTGCTGATTTAGCTGTAGGCCTTGGATATTCTCTTTGATTCACAGAATCTCATGTTGATGATTTTTTCAGTAAAATCATCTTGAAATACCTTGTCCTCAAATCTGTGTTTCTGGTTTTTATTAGCATTACTTGAAGAATGTGAGCTCATGTGCTCAAATTTGAAATGTTCAGTAAGTAATATATGTTTTTTTACTTCCCTTCTCTTCCCAGACTTGTTTTTCACTCAGAGTGAAACTTCCCATTTTTCCCCAAAACTGACCTATTTCAGTTGAGCTAAAGCAAAGACTACTGTTGAAACCAGATCTGCATATTTCTAGATTGTGTTTTGGATAACACATATTGTTATCATATGTTAAGCAATTATTTTCTCTAAATTATTAATACAAATTTTCACAGAATCACAGAATCAATTAGTTTGGAAAAGATCTTTGAGATTACTGAGTCAAAGCTATGACCTAGCACCACCTTGTCAACCAGACCATGGCACTGAGTGACACACGTAGTCTTTTCTTAAACATCTCCAGGCATGCTGACTGGTGACATTCCAATGTCTAATCACCCTTTTTGGGAAGAAACTCTTCCTAATATCCAATGTAAGCCTCCCCTGGTGCAGTTTAAGGCTATTTCTTCTCACTCTGTCGCTGGTTGCCTGGGAGAAGCAGCCCATTCCCACCTGGCTCCAGCCTCCTTTCAGGCAATTGCAGAGACCGGTCAGTTCCCCCCGAGCCTCCTTTTCTCCAGCCGAGCACTCCCAGCTCCCTCAGCTGCTCCCCACAAGCCTGGGGCTCCAGACCCTTCCCCAGCTCCCTCAGCTGCTCCCCACAAGCCTGGGGCTCCAGACCCTTCCCCAGCTCCCTCAGCTGCTCCCCACGAGCCTGGGGCTCCAGACCCTTCCCCAGCTCCGTGTCCCTTCTCTGGACACGCTCCAGCCCCTCAATGTCTTTCTTGCAATCAGGGGCCCAGAACTGGACACAGGATTTGAGGTGTGGCCTCCCCAGTGCCGGGTACAAGGGAGCAATCACTGCCGTGGTCCTGCTGGCCACACTGTTGCTGACACAGGCCAGGATGCCATTGGCCTCCTTGGCCACCTGGGCACACACTGGCTCATGGTCAGCAGCTCTCAGCCAGCACTCCCAGGTCCTTTTCCACTGGGCCACATTCCAGCCACTCTACCCCACCCTGTAGCCCTGCCTGGGCTTGTTGTGACCCAGGTGTTGTAACCCTGCACTTTGGTCTTGAACCTCAACAAGAAACATATTTTGAAATGCTTGCACATTGAGGTGATTTTATCTTATTTCAGAAACTTTTGTTGGGACTCACGAAAGCATGCTTCTGTGGAATTTTGAAATTGTGAAACAAGTCAAAATGTATGTTGTGTTTGATGATATTTTCTATTTTTTGAGGATAATGAGAATAATATTAAGGAAGGAGGATGTTTGATACATGATAATTATGCAGAGACAATTTGGTTCTTTTCACTCAACATTGGGCAGCACTTATGAAATATTAACATAATTTTAATCATCATAGTGTTTTTCCCTTTCTCCCACAATAGGAAGGAATGGTATTGTGCAGTTTATAGCTTTTTCCAAGGGAGTTTTGCATACCAAAGAATCTTCTGTATTTATGAAATTGTACATGGAAAATACGGAATCATTTTTTTCTTCAGCATGCAGATATATGGCCACCTGTTGGGAAAGCAAGAAAACAATCCATAACTAAAAGTCCAAAGATCAGAGGCTTACCACTTATTCCCATTCAACAGGAGAAGAACACTTGTAAAATCAGAGGGAATACAGAGGTAAGTGGGGTTTAAACTTGATGTAGAACTTTTAACCACAATGCTGTAATAAGTAGTCCAGTAATAATGAAATCCCTCGAGCTGGATAAATATAGAATGCAGATGTTCTTATTATCAATGCCTCTTCCAATATTTTGTCATTAAAGGTACATTTAGGACAATTTAATGTAAAAAAACTATTGTAGTCTCAAGTTGCATAACCTCTCTGGCTGTTCAGTAAATCATAATGGACTTTTATTTGTACTTGTTGTTTTGGTTTTTTTTTAGTAGAGATTGTTCATTCGGAGTAAATAAGACTTTTAGCTGGAAGTATTATGCATTTTATTACAATATGGGTTTTATTTTTAATAAGATCCTTGAAAACTGTCCTGCATGCGTATCTTCAGATATTTTTTCCTCTGTCTAAAATAACTGCATGGTTTTAGTTATCTATTCTGTGAACATAATGGAAAAGCTCAGATGGAACTAATGTTGATACATTTAAGTTGTGCTATTATTATTCTCAAAGAAGAATGAGAAGCTTTAGTTACAACTCTTTGAATAGACTGAGCTTTGTTACTACATTACACTAGTGCACTAGTGATGTATCTGAACCTTATCATATTAGTTTGAGATTACTTTTCTGGTATCCACATAGAGATACTGATGCCTGTGGGGAGAACTTGAGATGAAGCAGTGGAGGCACTGTTCTACTAGGGAATAGTAGTGGTAACTAGCTTGACTGCAGCAGTGAATAACTGTTGATGCAACAGCTTGATCCTTTGACTGCAGCACTATAATTTCTTGCACATTTTAGAATATTTTGAAAGGAGAGGTTAATATGGGATGTGTTATCACCACTAACAGAGATGGTGGTTCAGGTACAGAATGGTAAAGTTGGCTATTTCCGTAGTAAATGAAAAGCAAAAGGCAGGCATAGTGCTTTATATAAAAGACAATTCCATCTTCTGTTACACTTTCTTCCAGAAAGAAATTCTGCTCTGCCTAACTATAAGAGTATAAAGCCATGTGAATATAAGTATTTTGTAATTTGTTTATAAATTTGTTTATAAATTTGTCTTTTTTAACCTTCTCTCAGAAAGTATTTTTGCAATTTTTAATAAGTTCTTTCAGATGCTTGTATTTTCAAACTTCTTTGATGAAAGTAATCAGGTTAACACAATACATAATGAAAAATAAAAACTAATGCTTTTTTACATGGAAAGCTAAAACTGGAATGAACAGTAAAATAGCAGTAGAAAATATATATATGATACGGTTTATTAAGAAGAAATATTATACCCCAGTGGAGTCAGTTAAAAAAAATGTACCATTGGGAGACCATGCTTTCAGCCTTTCCATGAATTTGAGTACTCTTCCAAGAATATCTCAGTTTTAAAGCATTAAAAAGTAATACCAGGAACAAGCATTTTCTGAAATATGCTGGTTTATGGAAAATGGAAGTCTATTTACAGATCAATGTGTAAACTTGTAGTAGAAATGTCATCAATTTACATAGGCAGGAAAAGAGACTGAAAGTTTTCCAAACAGTGAAAAAAGTGATATCTTTGAGAGAGAAAGATGAGGGGGAAAAAACCCAAACCACTATAAGCTCAAAGATACCCAGAAACTGAGTTTAATATTAATATCTTTTGCTAAAATGTCTATATTAAATGTCTGATTTTTCCTCATCGTTGGAAGCAGTTTTATTGAGGGTTAGCAACACAAATGTGTAATACCAAAGGTTTGAAAGGCTCAATAACTAAGAATCCTAATAACAAATAGAACCAAAACATTTTGATTATTTCTATACCACTTGTTGCACATGTGGACAGTGCATTTGAAATATGCATGTTTCTCATGTAGAATTATTTAATTGAAATAGAAATGTATTGCTGTGTATCTGCAGTAAGTATTTGATTTTATTTCAAAATACAAGAAGGCTGAGGAATGAGGAAAAACCTTTTCTTTCAAGCACGATCAAATAGCATACTGACTTAGAATAGGTCATACAAGAAGGGCCCAAACCATTCTATAATTCTGTGTATCTAAACTAGCTCCTCTCTAGTGTTTGAGTAGTTTTTAATGTTTGTTTTAACGTATAGGAGGTATTAAGATTCCAAGGAACAAGTTGCTCATATGCTGTGGATGAATAACTCTGTAAAAAATGCAGTCAAACTGAACAAGTTCCACACAGGAAATACACAAAGACCCAAAATCTCTCTATGCTAAAATTTAGTCTACTGTGGTAGAATGAAAAATCAAATTGTGATTATATTAAAATAAATCTTCATGTCTTCATTGGTATGGTGCATGATTTATGTAAATTTCAGAAGTATAGCTAATTGAGAATTTGCTCACTAAAAATTAATAAATAATAATATGACAATTGTGGTAATTTAAAACTAACTTTGCTGTCTCAGCTCTTGAGTAAAATTAATATTTTTTTCTTTAAAACTTATGTGAAACTAATGAGCAAAAATTGCAATCTAAACATTTTTTAATATGGTTTGAATGAACTTATTTCTCTTTGCTTGTTTGGTAAGAGTATAGAACTACAAGCTGGAAAATCAAGATTTGGTGAACATCATGATAATGAACTTCTGGAAGAAAGAAAAAACTTGAAAGAAAAAGCATCTATTGTGGCACAATGTTTGGAAAGAAAGGAGGAGAAAGGGCGAAATCATACTAAAACACATCGAAGCTTGATTTCTGAAGATGATGCAGGCTCAGGGATGACTGAATTACACCAAATACCACATAAGACACTGAGGAAAAATAAAACCAAAACAAACAAAACTACTTTGGAACTAGATAGTAAATTGCCGTCAGATGTGATTCAGGAACTAAATACAGTGCTGCAGAAGAACAGAGCACTTCATGAAACCTCCAGCTGATTTCCTGAGCCTGAAGTGTAATACTTACATGTATATTCTTGTGTTATATATGTATATATATATTTGTGTGTGTATTTTCTGTTCAAAATAGTCTGCTTTGATGTGTCTAGTTTGTACAGTGCAGACGAAATAAGGAAATATAATTTGTTTATATGCAGCTGTTGATTTTGTATATGTGTATACCCCGTGTTATAATTTACAACTGAACTGGGAGAACTGATTATGTAAAACTCCTGAAGTTTGGAAGTTTTTCTGTGCAGTGCAAGGACACTGGGTTTTTGTCTATTTTGTTGTTGTTTGTTTCAGATTTTGTTTGATACAAGGATTCTAAGGACTGTCAAAAGCTTTTGCTGTTTATACTCTGTACCACTTTGTAAATACTGGGGAGGTATTTTAAAAGACAAGATATACTATGAAATTCATGCTATGAATTGGCCTGCAATATTTTTAATTGTCTAACACTATAAAATTAGTAACATCTGATTTGAAATTGATTTTTTTTTTTTTTTTTTTTTTTTTTTTTGGTTATTTTAATTTGTGGTTTTGTTTTTAAGGAGAAAATTAGTATTTGCTTCCACAGAATTGTCCTCTGACAAGGCATCATGTGAAGGAATCAAAAGGGAGGGAAAATGTAGTAGGTAAGACAATGTATTAATTCTTGTATCTTGAAACTGTGTCTCTAGGGTGTACATCTGATTATTACATCTAAGTAATAAGACTGTTGAGGAGGAAAAAAAAAGTCTTCAAAGCAACGTCTGATGGGTATGTGAATTGGAAGAATTGCACTATCTCAGTGGGCTGAAGTACTTTCCTAAACAGGCCTTGCTCAGCTCAGGGTGACAAAGGCAGGCTTTTCTATTGCTCTTTGGATAGAGCTTGCTTGGTGCTAACAAAGTTGCTGACCTCCCATAAATATTTAGTATTTAAATGAGAAATTAATTCCTTTAAGAAAAAATGGTGCCCACAAAACCAAATCAGAATGGTCCCAACACACCAAGTGTTAAGGAGGGCCAAATCCTAAACAGAGGAAGAGATTTACCCCTCTCTACCGTGAGGACAAAGGTAATAATATTCTGTTTGCAGGGACTAGCAAATGCTTGCCCTACAACTTTACCACTGCTCTTCTGAGTGTGAGGGCTGGTCCCAGGGTGGAGAGAACAGCCTCGCTTGCTGCCTTCTGAGTATGTAGGTAGCAGTCCCTGAAGATAGTGATGTAGCACAGTACAGCTACTTTGATTTTTAGCCCCAGAGTTACTTAAATTTAAAATTCAGCCTTGCTTTTCAAAACAAAACCTATTCAAGGAATGAAATTATTTTCAGTTGTTTTGTAGATTTTGTCTTCACTTATCCCTTGGGACTGCTGATTTGACTTTGTTCCTTAGCGCCTGGATGGGCAGAAGGCACTGCTGTGCTGAGGCTGTTTTCAGGTGTTGTAGATGCTGTCTGGTTAAGCAGCAGGACCGACAGACCTGAGCTCTCATGAGCTCACAAGGCACTTTGCTTCAAGGGAGGCATTAATAAGGGCATCTGCTTGTTTTTGCTGCTGTCCCTTTCATGTCTGACTAGTCAAACTGCCACAGATTTTCACCAGCCTTTTAAGAATCTACTGATGCCTTTAGTGTTTGATTGGAATTGGCCAGATCTCTTAGAGTAGGAGAGAGGAAGCACAGAAGCAGCATGCTCACTTACTCCCTCTTCTATTTTTGGTAGTCACAGGTGCCCTAACATTTCTCACATAATTTACTTCTATTCCTGATTACATTGAGCAGCTTAATTGGAAAAATAATTTGTTTGATTGAAGAAATTATACAAGTGACTCAAATAATGTATCTGGCAACTCTGCTAGGAAGCACAGAGGAAATGAGACCAACCTCAAATATTTTATAGTAGTATTTATTACTCTGGAATGTAGCACTGACAAAGCAAGTCTAGTCTTTCAGACTTTGCACCTACCTTATTTGACCAGTTGTTAAAACTGAAACAAGTTTGTAGATTTTAATTTTCCCAGTGCACTGTTGACTGTTTTGCTACCTTCACTTTGTAATTGAACCTCTTCTAATCATTGAGGCTCTGTCTCAAATAAGCATATCAGCCTGAACTCAAATTTTATTGATTAAAGCTGGTGTTTAATGTTAATAAACACATTCTTAAATGCTGATTTGAACTGGGGGCTAATGTCAGAAGGAAAAATTGCTTTATTTTCTGTCAGGCTGGACTTGAATGTACTATTTACAGTTGTACTTTGATTTGCAGATATTTCTCAATATTGAGTTATGGTTCTTATATTGTTTATGTTTTTATTGGGACCTTAATGATGACATTCACTTCACTCCTGAAATGATGCTTCATGCATCATTTAAGCCACTACACTAATGGGATAAATGGGGCAGTGGAAGGGTTTGTGCATTGGAGTGAATATATCCACAAAGAAAATGGTTTGTGTATTTTTATTGGTTCTGAGGACTTCAGAAACATTTGTTCTATTTCAAAACCATGTCACAGGTAAAATATCTGTATAACTGCTGCTAACAGGCCATAAAAATCAAAAAGATGTTTAATAAAATGTGTTTAAATTTGGCATTGTATGTATTCATACACAAACACATTTATGCACATTCACAGAGGCACACTGAATGATGACAGTGTTGCAAGTAAAGATTATTTGGGGAAGTCGAAATTAAATTTTAAATTAATTCTTTTAAATAAGTATTAAAGTGTTTAACAAAACATCCGACGCATGATTGTTACACTACACATTTCAGACTGATCTAAGACCTGCAGAATAAACGTGGTTTGTTGCAATATCTTAGTGGCTGCTGATCTTTTGTTGTTCCTGTGCCATGTTGAGAACTGGTAAAGTGTAATTTTCAGAGAATTGTAATTGAATAAATGCTATTTCTCGGAACTAGGTGATGGATTTTTTCAGGAAAAAAAGCATTAAGAATGTTTAAAAAATAATCTGTGTCTGCCCATATGAAAGCTGTTGAATAACCTGGTAAGAGCTTACTTTCTCATCTGCAAAATGAAGTTAAATGGGAGACTGGTATTTTATGTATGGGCCTATAACAGTTAGAAGACTAAGGTTAATATCTTAATAAATCTTAGTAAATCTCAGGTTTATCATTGCCTTGTTAAACTTCTATAATCATGATAGGTAGGTGTAAAGTTGACATGTAACCATCGTTTTTGTTAACATAATGCCTGTGTTCTGTTTGTGCATGGGTTTTTCACATTTATTAGGATGGGTGGGGGAAGCAGTGAAAACCCAAGAAGAAATATGAACTAGATTCTTCGTTTTCTTTTTCTTTACTTGAGCTGGATATTGTCTGCTATTTTGGAATTTTTCTTCACAACAGATCTGTTTCTGAGGTACTATTTTGGGATGCCAGTTCAAAAGAGCAGTTTGACTAATAGGTTTTGTGCCTCAGCAGAGACTGCCTTAGTGTGGGATCAGTTTCACCAGCTGGGATCTACAGGGTGTATTCATGCAGACCTTGCCTTTACTGTGTTACTGGGGTTGAGATGCAATTTTTGCATTAAAAGATTTTGCAAATGTTATCTGAGAATCTGTCCAGTGGGGAAAGGATATCCCCGAAGATTTCTTCAGTTAATGGGGAAGGTTTGGCTATATCATTGATTTTTGTTTCTTCCTTGGGAAGAGCTCTGGGCTGTTCTGCCTAAGGCAAGTTGTTAGGATGCCTCCAGCTCTGTCTGCCAGAGGCACCCCTGGGGTGCCTTTTTCTGTCATGTATTGGGGTACTTTTAGACTGCTCTGGAGATACAGGGTTTATCTGAGAGTAAAAGTTACAGGATTTTTATCTCACTGCAGTGATTTTTTTCTCCCCTGATACAGTGCTGACACAGTTTGTGTTCCTATGAGTGCTGCCAGGTTTCCACCATCTCCACAGTTCAAATTGCAGATTAAGAAGCCTAAGAAAAAATTTACATGCCCTGCTGGGGACGGGGTTGGTACCTGCAGGAGTAAGGAAGTAAAGGGTACATCTCTCACTGGCTATGACACTTTGTTATAGGCCTACCCTGTTATGTCACCTCTCTGATTTTTATATCCTGTTTCCCAGTGCAGTCTGTTTCATTGGGAGAGTCAGCTATCAGACTTTACTTGAATTTGAACTAGAACAGCTTCAGTTCTGTTGGAGTGCAAATGGAAACAAACAAACAAAACAAAACAAAAAAAAAAAAGAAAAAAAGTACTGACTTGAGTCCCTGTTTGGAGCACAGAATGCTCTAAAATATTATTTTGATTTGTGCTACTTAAGAGAAATTTGTGGATTCAGTAAGTTACATTGGGACTGAACTGTATAGAAACAGACTACTTTGATAGACGGATTGAGTGTATTCCAAGTGGAATTGTTTGCAAGAATATGTACCAACTTGCGAAACTGAGCAAGATGTGGCAAGATTGCCTGGGAAGAGTAAGGATCCTCCAATACAGTATTCCTGCTTCTGAACTGCTGGAGAGATTCTCTGTGCTGTTAAAAAATGATTTGTCAAATGCACTGTTTCTTGAGATTAGACTGTTCTATGTAGAAAGGCAGAAAGCCTTGCAAAATTTTTTCAGTGGTTCAAAGTCAGTTTGGAGATTACACTGCTTTAGTTGTGGCTCCACTGAAAATGGGATCCGTCTGCAGCTCAGATAAGGGGAAAACCAATCCTGCTCCTTTTTTTAGCTCTTACCACTGCTGCAGCTTAATGGTTTAGTTATTGTCTTTGCTGAAATTTCTTTGAGAATATTCCTATTATGCTTTGCCACTCATTTTTTGCTGCAAATTCATTATGATCTGTTGTACTGATGAGGAAGGAGGATGTGGATGTTAATGCCAAACAGACAACTGTATCTTCCTGCTTACCTGTACTTCCACTGCAGTTCAGAATTTTGCTTAGTCTACCTGACCTTACTTGAGCCCTGCCTCTTTTTGCTCTGGACCCTGTTCTCCGTCTTGGACTCTGGAATATCCTAATCTTTAAGGTATCTTATATACACACTCCCACTCTGGTCTAATGTATGCTTCAAACTCTAGCCATTTCTGGTTAGATCCCATGACATCTCTGAATATGTTTTTTGCCTGTTTGCAGATAGTATATGCATTACGGTCAAGACCATCATGTCAAGGTTGCCTTAACCTTTTTTTTAAGTTCTGTTAGAGGTGTTCTCAGTGCCACCATAAAGAAGGAGATTTTGCTGAAGTAACTGAGAGAGAGAGAGAAAGAGATTTAGATGTTGGCTTATAGGTATTCCAAAGTTCTGTGACCCATTCCTATAAATGCCTCTGAAAATCTTCTACATTTGTATTCCTCAGCCAATCAGAAGGCAAACTAAAGCAAATGTACTCTCTTTGCCTTTTTAAATTATTTCAGTTCAGTTCCTTAATGATCCTGTAATAATTGCTTGTGCCTGGTAATAACACAGTTTCTTGCAAGTTACACCTTTGGCTACATAAAGTATTTTCTTTCAGAATTTAATTAACATCGGTTTGTCCAATAGTGCAGACAGTTTAAGAACTAATAGGTTGAGGTTTGCTCTATGTCTGAGTTTTATTGCATTGTTTTCTCCCCATCCACATTTAAAATATGTTTCATTTAAAAGCAAATAACTTCTTTGTATTTGACTATATTTGCTTTATATATCTATTTAAATTACATCATGATTGAAATTTCATTTCTTCAGAGAGATGGTAGCCATTAGCCTTTAGTTTATTGTGTCCAGCCACTTACATTTGCTTTCAGATTGTCTCTTTTTCCCACTGTTTACTCATTCATCCTACATATTGGGACTGTTAAAGATCATTAGATGATAAATATTTTAAACTGCATATGACAATTCTGTGTCTTCTCAGGCTGTTACAGGTAGAACATTTTTCACATGAGAATCCTTATAAGCTTTTCTTCCGGAGGAAATCAGGTTTTGTGAGAGATTACAGAACTTTGATGTAGGAGAATGTGTCTTTGAGTCTTGGTTAAATAACTGAGTAGAAGAAGAGTATGCTTTGTCCATAACGTGGAGACAGTAGGATTGGTTCCCTTTCGTTGCTTCTTGATCTCATATAGTGCAGTTTGGCCAGGTAAATGAGTTTTGAAAATGTTTGCATAGGATCTGTTCTAAGAACTAGAACAAGAAAACCAAATATGAAGCATCTCTAAAATAGCAATAAATCTAACCATTAGTTTAAGAAAGTTTCTGGGTTTACTCAATAAAAAGCAAATGCATTTCCACTGTCTTTTTCCTTCTAGATTTTAGAAAAAAGTTCTCACTAGCTTGAACTTTCTATGGATTTTCAGTATTAGTAACCAAGTCTAATTTAGAAAGTGTATTTTTCAAAACACAAATCTTGATACAAAAAAGGTACTAAAGGTAATTTTTTAAAATTACCTTGTATAAAGGTTTGTTTTCTTTTATGCTAGCTATATCATAGCAGCATTAACTTATTTAGTTCTCTCTAAATAGTATTTCTGGGATAAATGCGTTTCTTGTGATGATTATTGATCTTTTTTAATGTCAGTAATGAAAAAAATTCAAAAGTTTTCCACCTATGACTGAATTAATAAAAAATGCAAGTTTTTGTTATTTACCATTTAATCTTGGGTTTTGTAAAAATAACCTGACAGTATTTCATAAAATATTGCTATTGAGATTCAACAGCCCTGAATGTGTCGTTTACTTAAATAATGCAGCCTCGATTGGTTATGGACAGTTATGAGAAATTAGTTACAGAAAATCTAATATTTCTGCAGTTAGTGGTTAATTTATCTCCAGTTGAGTCTCTTGCAGCCATCTCCTCTTTCTCCAGATTTCTTGGGTTTTAAGAAAAGATACTAGCTTAGACTTCAAGATGTAAAGCCAGAAATTCATCTTGAAAATTCTATTATAAAATAATAAAATTCTATTATAAAAAAATAAAACTACAAACCACCTACAACAAATAACCTTCCTCTTTAACATGTATGCAAAATCTTCCTTTATTGAATTATTTTTGAGAGCCATTTAACAAAACAGAGGGAGGACACCCATGCTGAAATTCAAATCAATTTTGTGGTAGATGGATGCTATCTCCCTTAGAATAATTATTTTTCCATCAGGTGGGTTATGATGATCAAGCAAATGTTTCAAAGTACTTGACTTGAGGTCAGAATTCAATGGCAAGGTGTTGCACCTGTGTCTTGCTGAGGACCTCAAAGGTGAATGTTGTCTACATGCTTTCGTCAGATTTTTATTTCAGTTATTGTAGATCTCCTGAGGCAGTTCAAGGTAGTAGAATTTAGGACTTTCTATAATTCTCTTCCAGCCTGTGGACACTGTAGTTCTGTAAAGAACACAGTGGTTTTCCACTTTTGAGCAAGTGCTCTGGCCTGTACCTGAGACTTGCACTCCTGAGCCATATCAAAAGCATATCTTATTAGTAAGTAGGTTTTCTTACAGTTTGTGAGTTTATTGTCACTCTGGACTTTTTGAGAGAGATTAATGAAGTCTGTAGCCAAAGAGATAGTTATTTTTTTGTGGAACTAACCTAATATCTTTTTTTATATATATTCTGAAATGAGCAGCCATGTTTTAAATGGACCAAGTCCGTTTTGTCCGGATTTTTGTCCAGATTTTCATTAATGATAACAGTGTTGAAATCTCCTTTTGAATGTTTACCTTAAATAGAGCCTCCATCCTCACAGATACCGGAGGTTTGATGTGATTTGGTTTTTTTGGCAAATCAGACATGTCATACAGCCAGATATTGGATCTCTGGTAGACATAACCTGGTATGTTAGAAGGTGTGTAACAAACCAGAAAATGTTAAATCATGCCATGTGTTACCTGTTGGTAACCTTTTTTGATGATGCTCTTACATCACTTTGGTTTTCATACTAAAACTTTCATTACACTTAAAAAGTGATTCAAAGATATTTTACAAATCAACTAACATTATGCATTCAAGTTTTACTTTCAAATTTTTGTTTGGGCTTTTTAAGCAGGTACAGCAATCATTCTTTCCTGATTGCGCTAAGCAAAAGCAATGAATAGATAAGAAATGTTGTTGTATATACCTTATTTCACCCTAACACCTCCATTTTCAAAATATTTAATTTTTTAAAAAAAATGTTAAATAAAGAGTGGTCAAATTTTTTTCTGGTGCACTCATGCTCCTTATTACGAAGCGAATCTTTATCCTGGCCTGTTGTCAGCTGTTCGGAGGTGAAAAATAAGTAGTAAAAATTAAAGACAGGTCTGTTGCTTCCAAAAGTACAGTATGGTGCATACTGCCTCTTTTTATAAATGTTTTCAGCTTTAGCTCTTGATATTCACTTTTCTATTCCCTAATGTATCATTAGTGAGATGAACACATAAAAGTGGATCCTTCCCTCATGGCCTTACAGGACCTTATTATAAAATTGTAAACTCACCATTCACGTTATCTCTTTGCAATTAATGAACTGTGAAAAGAAATTGCACAGTGAAAGAATGTAGCTGTATTTATGATTAGGTCTTAAACAGAAGGCCAGTTTATATGCTACTTGAATTGAAAAAATTACTTACTTTCTCTCACTATATTTTTATTATCAAGATAAAATGTCTAGTAGGCCAACAGGAGTAAAAATTCTGCATGCAAGCAAAATTGTATAGGCTTTATTCTGAGTAAAAAAATGTCTCATGAACATTGCTATTTATATATTCCATTTTCAGACAATAACTGTAATTTATGAAGAAGCTAAGAGTTCACATCACCATCTGCTTTCAGGACTAACTAATATGAACTATGAACTAATATGTAGACTAGAAACTGTTTTCTTTCCCTGAGTCAAAACTTTGCCATGGATTTCTAGAAACAAACTGGATTTATATGTTAGAAGTATTTTTCAATTTGTTTCACAATCAGTTAACTCAATGGATAATTAACTGAACCATGAGAAAGCTTTCCCATGAAGGCTGACACCTCCCCCATTCAGCATACCAGACATTTTACACAATTGAAGAGACATGTTGCCACTTTTTATGTTGCTTTTTAAGACCAAATGCTTGTTCTTGTGTCCCCTGATATTTGTTTCTGCTTTAAGTTGTGGAGCTCCAGTTTCCAGTGGAAGAAAAGAATTTCCCATCAGTTTATTTGGTGTTGCCCTAAACATTTACAGGTGAAGGAGGCGTGTTGCTTAAAGAGGTTTCAGAGTAAGGTGATCGATCAACTGGTTTGACAGCAATAGAAGTTCCCCAGGAAGCTGTATCTTCACCTTCAAGAAACAAGTAAGATCATCTCACTCTGATCTACAATTTCATTCAGGCCCCCAAAGGCTAATGTCCAGCACATTAGGCATGGTATAATTGAACTGTTGAGAAGCAAAATATTAATGAACTGCCTTCCCTTTGGAAGTAATCTGTGTTTCTCATTACTAGCACTGCCAGCATTCTTGTTCTTAGTGTCTAATCGACGCTTAATGACTCTCTCTTGGTGTCTCTAATTTTCCATAATTAATGTGCATGTAAAATGAATCTTGTAAATAATGTGTGCTTATATACCACATGCTGAATAATGTAAGCAAGCTATTATAGGTTGCTTATTTTTGCCCCTTGCGGTCTCTGGATCTCTAAACTTTGCATTAACTTGAAGCTGTGAGGGAAAAATCTACCAGGCATCTCACCTCATTGAAACATAAAACCCAGAAACAATGAAAAAAATTCTATAGAGAAAAGAGATCAAGTAGGTTCTTTTTGTTTGTTTTTTGTTTGTTTTTCCACACCAAACCAGTCTAGCAAATAATAGATTGCAAGATTTTCAACTGGTATGTATTAGACTGTTTTGCAAATATACATCTCAAAACTGACTATGTTCTTAATATCTAAATGTCTTGCAGATGATCTTTGTGACTACTTACCAAGAGAAAAGCTGTCCACACTTGTAATATCTAGTGAAATTATGAAGTACAAACGTTAAATTTTATGGCTTGTTCACATTATATCGAGGGACTCTACCAAGTGGAATTTTTATTTTTCCAATGTTAAGTATGGGCTGATTTTCCAGACAATTAAATATCAGGTTCACTAGGCAGAGATTTGATTTAGATTAGAGAATCAAAAATTTCTTTTTATTTTTTATAATCTTTTGTACCAGTCTCTACTCTGCAGTGCAGAATGCTGGCTTAGAATTATTGTATTTGATAACTGTGATTAAAGAAATAAAGATTTTCTCACTTTATTATTTTACTGCTGTTATTTTGTATTTAATCCTGCTTCCCTTGTAAGCTTTACTGAGTTTAAAGGATTTTCAGTGAGACAGGTCAGGGAGTCTCAGCCCTCACAGAAAATAGATACCATAAGTGTCATCTTTTAACGGTTATGTTTTTAATAAGCTCTTTTCCAGCTGCTGCTTATAATATACAGTCTGTTTCATGGAAATCAAATAGAGTTTTCATTTTTCGTGATTGAAGTTAGAAAGGGCTTGCTCATCAGAATTCTGTACCAGTTCTCTTTTTTCATCTCTTCATTTATCACCTGCCCCTGGAAATTACATGAAGGTTGAATCTAGGTCCATGCAGCAATCTGGCAGCTAGGATGACTTATTTTGATACATTTTTCCATAGAGTTTCAAATAAAAATGAATTTTAAAGTAGGAAAAAAAATAAATATTAATTCAGATTAATTGGAGGAAAACTTATGGGGTCCTGACTACAACAAAACTGTCTGTAAGTGTAACTGAATGGCAGTCCACTGTTGTATGTCTACTATAAACTTGAAGAAAATGCTTGTTTAGCAGACTGGGGCCACATACACTTTTGTGCTTGTATGTGTACATTTTGAATGAAAATATTTAGCCATGCACTTCTCTTTGCAGTTCATCAATTTTCTTCTCTAATGCTAATGCCCCTTCTGCTGCTGTGAGTTGCTGTGATGTGTATATTCAATATATTTCAAGGCTGCTGTTGTTGCCTTTTGGTTAAGCTGATAGCAGGTGTGCTGTTGAAGCCGAGTGGATTGCATTGTCCAGGAATGCCAACCTGACCTTTGCTCCTCTGCCTCCATTTTTTCTTTTTCTTCAGGCTCCTCCTACCCATGCTTCCTGGAATTATGGGGGGAGAGCTTCCTTCAGTCCCACTGATACATTTCTAGTGTCAGATTAAATTAGGACCTCTCTGTTCTACACAGTCTGAGAAATGGTCACACACCTCAGTTACCAAAACATTGGTGGGAACATTATGTGTGTCAAAAAAAACCAAAATAGTGATATTTTTAAAACAGCAGTGCAGAGATGAGAGACAAGTGCCTTCACTTCCCTTATAGTTTCTTGAAGCTCTTCACCAGAAAATGAATGCAACTGATGTTTTTCATGCCGTAGAGATTTTTGTTGATTTGTGGGTGATGGGGAGGTAGAAAAAGGAGTTTACTGTCATTAATGCAGTAGTGGAGAGGAACTAAATATATTAGCTGAAACACCACCACCCCCACACAAATTCCCCTAGCTGTAAAAAGCAGTGATTGTTTACAAAACATTGTAAAAATTTTTTCTCTATTCTCCAGGAGTGTTAATTCCTGTCTTAAAGTATTATAGAAGAACAAGTAATCAGTAGTCAGTAGTTGAACACAGCATTATTTCAGTAGTCTTTGAATTATATATTAATATTTTAAATTTAATGAAAAAAAAAGTAATTTGATAAAAATTTGCATCTTCAAGCTATTTCCTTCAAAAATTTTAATTGGCACAGATCAAACCTCAAATCTAAATAGAAGTCTAGTATCAGCATCATGTACCAAAGTGAAATCACATTTTTCATGTAGATATGTGTTAAATTCAAGTTCAACAAAACAACTATTTTTATCTTCACTTACAGAAAATTACTAGCATCCTTTTAAAATCAGGTCAAGGGTAAAATGGAATGGAATTCCTAGATAAACCTTTTTTCTTAATCCCTGCAATGTAATTTGGAGACCTGGTGGTAAGTATTTGAAGATGGAATGTCGATACAATTTTTTTACTTTATTATAGTTGCTTTACAGCACATTCACCTCTTGTGGTGCCTTGCTGTGACCTAATACGAGTGAGGTCTGAATGTGGAGCAATCTAGATAGAAAAGACCACTTCAGCAGGGAAAAAATAATGACTTAGCTTTTGGAAGGCATTACAGTGAAGGGCTGAAGCTGATGCATGTTCCTCTGTGCTGCTTATCTGATGTATATTTTCTACTTTTTCTGCAAATTCATAACCTTAAAGAAAGGCTTATGTAAAGTTACAAAAGGCTGTTTCCACTGTATGTAGTTACTGTCAGGAATCTATTTTATGGTGAAGGGCCATTTTAAAACATATTTTCTCAACAGATTGTTCAGGACAATTGAGTCACTTGGAAACTTAAGCTTTCAAACAATTCCTTTCTTTTATGCTGAATGTCCTGATCTTACCTTCAGCCAAGAAAGATCATCTAGACTTGGAATACTGCCAATCTGCTCCTGTACAGCAGAAGATTATTTCCTAGATTTCTCTGCTCTTATTTAAATAATAACAGATGCAGACAAGTGGAGATCATCCACTGCTAATATGAGCAATGTAGAATTTATCCATTTTCTATAGCTAATCTGGACACTAAACAGAGTTAGTATTTTCTTTTGATTTTTTTTTTCCTTTAATACTGCACCACTGTTACAAGGAAATACCTTTCCCAGCTACTTAATTTCTCCACCACAAAATGGATGGTTAATGGACAAGATGATTCTGCCAGGTCTTGATCTGGAGGTGATTCAGCTATTACAGAACTAAATAGTATTATCTTACTGCATTCCCCCTTGACAAAATCAGTAAGTATAAAAACAGTGTAATACTCTAATATTAAAATTGATAGCATAGATATTTATAATATTTTAGAAAAAATATGCCTATACATTACTTATAGTAACAACCTATTGCTACACATGTAGTCTCATCATTCCACATGCATTAGGCAAATAATCCTGAAGTGCAGAGAAGGTCTGTAAACCACCAGAGAGAGTGGTGTATAAAATATTTTGAGGCAATTATAGTGCAAATTTCCAGCTGCAGATTGTAACGTGCGTTCAGGCTATGGTCATATTTAATACATCACAGGCATGAAATTTGTGTTTTGCTATGTCTTACATGGAAAGATGTTTCCATCTAGTTTTACTTTATAAATAATTAATGAAGGTGAGATAATGATGTCCTACCATGATTAGGTGTGCTGGCAAGGGTGACTCATCAATCCTAGCTCACCCCTGTGGAAAATAGCTTCTTGGATAACTTCACAGTCAAAGAGAAACATTACACTATGTACAGTATTTCAGCACACTTCCAATTCAATGTTACTTTCAATTCAAATTAGAAAATGAGAACTTTCTGGCAAATGAACAGTTTTTCCTTATTAGTGCTGAGTGGAAAAGAGGAAAAACAGCTATTGACAAGTGAAGATACATATCCCACCATATGGATTCTAACACTTTAATTATATTGTTCTCTTTCTTTTTATGGCAACTTTTAGTGATAATAATTTTTCAACTAATTAAAGACCAGCTGCTACTTAGCAAGCTAGGCACCCAATTAGGAATCCAAAACCTGGTAAACAACCTTTACTGCCAGACAGCTAGTTGAATCACCTCCTATCATGGGCATGGAAGTCTTTTTGTAGTTTTTATAAATGCACATTTTGGTTGTATTGACTGACTCTGCTGAATGCTCTTCCTTGAGACTAGCAAAAGAATCCAACATCATGTTCACTTTTTTTTTCAGGACAGCCTGCAATACTATGTGGTTTTCTATTTTATTTTTTAATGTTTGTTAAAAATTAAAACTTTTTTTTTAGAAAAAGGTGTACTGAGCATAAAACCCGATATATTTCCTGGATGCAAACAGCAGTTTGCCTGCAGCAGCTTCCAGCTACTTAATGGTATTAGAGAAATTATTTCAGATCGAAGTCTAGTTTCAACATGTAGTGTACCATCCATTATGAATGGCCATGTTTTTCCTGGCTAGTGCTGTGGAGTTAAGAAAATAATCCATATATATGTGTATATATATATATATATGAATATATAACTTGCCTTGACTTTGTTTATAAAATATTATCACTCTAAAACTCTTTAGGACCAGCAGTCATGGAAAAGAAGTCTTTGAAAATTGTCCTGACTTTCTTCACTGATCACTCTGATATATATGTTTACTTCTGAATTTAGTGGCAGAGACAATGGGAAAAGAGATGGAATTCTGCAGCTGACAGAACATGAATGTAAGTTCAGGTGCACAGTTGTGGAAAAATGTAAGATGAGTCATATGGAAATTGAAAGATTCATATGTATTACAGCAAACCATCTTTGGTGTTGTAGTAGGGATAATAAACTTCAATTTTATATACACTCTTGCTCAAAAAGACAAAAATATAGCGTATATCAACAGAGTGAAAAAGGTTGCAGCTACAAAACGTAGTTGTGAACTTTTCCCTGAATCTAATGCTTATTTAGCTAGCAGTGAGGAAAAAAAAAGCATCATTAACAGACCTAAAGGGAATTTTAAAAGCATGAGAGAAAGAAATTGAGAAGTCTTAGTAGGTTAAAAAGAAAATAAAATAATTTCTAAAGAAGCAATAAATTTTTTTTGTAAACTTGATATGTGAAGATTTATATTTCATAGTTTTAGTGATGAGAAATCAGTCATGTTTTCACAGCAGACTGACAACTTCAGATGAGAGAGAGTTTCCTGCACAAATGATAGCCAGTTCCTGTGGCAGCTGATGCTTTATTGCCTTTGGAGGTCTGTCAGCACAGAAGGTAAACTTCACAGAATGAAAAGTAGATCTTTCAATACAAATACAGCACAGTAAACCTTGAAATTATAAAAGAAAAAAACTTCTCAAAACAGCACAATAACTTTGTCAAAAGGAATGGACTCAGATGAAGATATTAGAAGAAATAGGTGCTTTATGAACTATGCAAACTTTTTCTTCTTTGTTTTTTCAAAAGCGAGAGAATTTAGTTACTTTGGAGAAAAATATAGATACTCTTTTGTGGTTTTACTGGAAAATGTATTTTCTAGCATCAAGATTAGATTAAGAAATGTCACAGATTTTCAGTCACTAGCATGAAATCAGGTGAGTTTCCCAGGCTCAGATTGTCCGCTAAATGCCTTTCTTGCCATAGTCTCATTCTGCACTCTACATTCTGACTCTCCTCAAGAAGAATCAAGATCATCTGCTGTAATATTTTCTCTCTGTTCCTGCCACATGTAAATGGCTAATTTTACATGGCTCTGCCCATCTCTTCTGTTAGTCTTGATCAAAGTGACAGAATTGTAAGCAGAATGACTCTATATGTCCTTCCCAGAATCAACCTGGAGCCAAGGACTCTCTTTTGCTACATACAAGAATTAGTTTATCAGCATCCTGCAAGAACCAGTTCCCTACTCTCTGCACTTGTTGAGCTGTTAAGGATTTTAGCCTACAGCTCTGCTGAAAGCTCAAGGTTTTGTTATGCTGCTAATCCTTTTTTAAAACCTCATCCCATAACAACAGACTAAAGGAAAACAAAAAAGACAAAACACACACATGCAAAAGTGGTAGAAAAGTGATATTGGAATTGTAGTTTTCTCTTTGTGGATGACGTTGTTTTCATGGATCTGGGACAGCAGACATGGTGGTATTAACGGTGGAGTGCACTTCAAGCAACACACTAGCTTCATGAAGTTGCACTGAAAATAAGCTGGTAAAAAAATTTCTATTATTTAGGATTAGATTAAAGCTGAAATCAAGTTATGGCCATCAGAGCTGGGTTGAAGTTTCTCAAAGATGTTTTGAACAGCTTTCCTTTCTGAACTTCTTTTGCAAATTAATTTCTTTTAACCCAAATAAAAGTATTCTGAGCTTTTGTGAGACATTCATAGTATTAATGTTTCTGAGTATTGTGAATGCTAAGCAGCTGTTCTGCAAAGTTAAATAACTTGGCTGTTTCTCAGTATTTTTTGTGAATAATTGATGAGCTTAGTGTACTTTATGGATTGTCTACTTGTTATATTTAATTTTGTCCCTTTTTCTTCTCTTAAGCCCAATGAAAATAAATTTAAAACTGTACCCAAGTAATATGGTTTTACTTTGTATACGTTGTAAAAAGAACATCTCAGCATTAGATGTTTCAATGTAGTGTTGACTTATTCGATTGGAATTGGAATTTGGTTATCTTCTCCCATCTATTCCAATTGACCATATGTTATAATCTGATCAGTGAGACTTGTCTCTATTCGAATTAATGTGCAAATGAAACCATATACTGAAATCAATAATATAGATTTTATTTTCTTTTCAGTCATCACCTTTATACAATCCAGGTTCCACGTATCCACAGGGTGGTTGCAGATATTTGGGGCAGTTTATACATATGCTACCCCAAATTGTTTGTTATAATTTGGGGTTGCATGTGCATAAGCAGTTACTTCCTTTTCCATAGTTTGCCACAGTGGGGATTTTTGTCCAGAGGCAGTAACCAGGATGTTTTAACCAGAACTTAGCTCTGCTAGGCCTGGAATAAGCACCTTCCTCTTATTTTTATTTCAAGTACTCACTGTGGTGGCTTAATTACGGCAAGTTACTTCTCTGGCTTTGACAGTGTTTTGAGACAGAAAGCTATGCTCAGTAAGTCCTTTCAACTTATGACATTGGGAATATACAGTTATTTGCTTTTTACACTCAATGTTTAACTTTGTAACTTTATCTATGGGTAGCCTTTAAATTTAGAAGTGGATTTTTTTTTTTTTTGAGAATTCTTTTCATTGTGGCTTTACCCAGAAATTTGTCTTAGTATTCTAGAATATGCAGAAATGCATGGCATGGAGGTGGGGCTGATGATGGTGGCAGAAAAATCAGTAATGATGTACATTGAAAGGTGAATTCAGCAGTACAGTAATGCTACAGTTGCTCTCTAGTAGGAGGAGTGCTATTCAAGTCGAATGCAACAATTTTACTGTTCCTAAACCAGTTAAATCTTAGGGATTTTTAAATACCTCGGCATAGGGCTGTAGAACTGGAAGGGGCCTGCTGCAACTTTATCCAGCCTCCTAAAATTACTTGTGCAAAAAACCCTACAAAACAAAACCCCAAATCCAAAACAGAATCTTCATCTTCCCTGACACTCACAATCGAGGTCCCACACTGGCCACACTAAATGATGAAGCAAAGACTAGTGCTGCTTAACCTAAAGTAGCAAAGTAGCACAATAATGGGAACAGGGAAGAGAAAGAAAATTAAATGGGTTACCAATGGATCACATGCTGAGCTGACTGTGGGAGGTATAGTGTGCCACATTTGGCCAAGATAGATTTTGAAATATTTTTTTTTTCTGAGAGAGAGGAAAAAAAAAACCAGACTAAAATTTTAAACTATCAAGAAATTTCAGTAATGACCTAGAGATTCTAAAGCCGCAGCATAACCATGCATTGTGACCAGTCTTCAGATATAGGCAATCTCTAGTGTTACATAAGAAGTTTTTTCTTGAAGGAGAGCAAGAAGATGAGGGGAATCCTCCTGCAATGCAATCAACTAGCTTCTGGCATTACACAGAAAAGAGATTAATCCTCATGCTGCAAAAAACAAATGAGACAGCACAACTTTCCTCGGGTGATTCCACCCTTCCTCCATTATTTCAGAAATGCATGTACAGGAATTTACATCTGTGCGCAGATTAGTGTGGGAACAGGCGTTTGAGGTCACACTGCAAGTACAGCTTGCACAGCTTTGGGTTTTTTTTTCACAGATCTGACAGAAGTCATTATACAAATTATAGGAACTGTATTTCATTGATGGAATAGAAGAAAATAATGCATTCCAGTATTTATCCAAAGATTACCAATAATTTCCTGTTCAATGTCATTTCTTTTTTTTTTTCTGTAGGTGGCAAGTAAGATTGATACTTTTCTTTTTACCTGTTTTTAAAATTTATTATTAATTTGATTTTTTAATGGCTATAAGAAGATAGAAAGTCTGCTCACCCAGAGTGTGAATGACGAGGCTGCAGTTTTATTTGGGACCCCAAATGCTAATTATTCACCAACATTGTTAATATTTTCTTTGTTCTTTTACACAGATCTTGATAAATACACAGGCACCTTTGTTTCTTACTTTTCCAGAAGAGAGTAGGGACTATCAGCCTGCAGCAGGTAAGGAAGACGGTCTGTGCAAGCTTGTGAAACACTGGAAATGTGTTACCAGTGCTTAATTTTTTCTTGGAGATATCAGGATATGAGATTGAATTTTGACTCTCAGAGGGAATGTTTAAAAATATCAGTTATTTTAATGCCCACTCTTTTGACTAACTGAATGCTTCACTAGGAAATGTCTTGTTAGGCGCTCCTTCTTGAAGGATGTCTTAACCTGAGCTGCAGTTTGTTTATAACAGCTCTGGCTGATAGGCTCCCTTTCTTTCTACCAGAATTCTGAAGAGTGCTTGAAAAATATACAATATTGTTTCTTTGTTCAAGCAAAACTACTATTATTATTTTCAGGATTTAAATATCTTCACTTATTTTGGGCATCTTAGTTTGGATGATGTAGTTTTCATTCTTACTGTATTTCAATTGGAACAAAGCCAAGTCAGGACTCAGCATTGTATGGTGCATCTCCAAGAATTAGAATAGCCTGCAGGTGATTTAAGGTAAAAGAATAGAATAAAAGAATCATTTATATATGGAAATTCAAGGATAGTTCTTGAATATCTTTATCGGTTTTATATTGTCACATTATTATCATCACTTATGTTATTTTTCCACAGGATGAAAATATATTTAATTTCTTTATGATAAAAGTGACAATCTACTAATCTTTATTCTTTATTAATCAAATGGAAAATACTCTTTTTATTTTTGAAGAAAGTTTTCCGGTTTCACTTTTTGTGAAAATGCAACAGCAATGACAACAGTACCTCTAAGGACTGTTAAATCTTTAGGAAAATGAAAGAAGCATGGTCTACCAAGAAAATTGTTCTCTTGTTGCAAAGTATGTCCATTCCAGAAAAATAAAAGGGAATGAAGTTCTAACTTAAGGTTTGATAGAACCTCAACATTTGCACTTTATAGGAATATTTTATCATGTATTTCTCCATTCTGAGGTCATAAACTCTCTGCATTTTGATAGAAGGATAGAATAAAGGTGTAACAGCAAGTACAGGTTCCTGGAATTCAAAAAGGTGTAGCAACATATTAGTCATTCTTCTTCCATATATGGGTAGTGCTAGAAGTTCACATCTGGTGTAGAGCAATCAAACCACACAAAGAAATTACTGAACAATAAAAGAATTCTTCTGCTTTGACACATATTAGGAGCAATTATCCCTTTATAGTTGCTCATTTAACATATGCAAGTGACAAGTGTTTAGTACATCTGTTCAGCTGACAAAAGATCTTTACATTTTAGAACTTCTGACTTGTCTCTACAAGACAGATGAATTTGAAATAATAATTCCTTCTGAAGCCACCACTGTAGAATAAGGTAAAAATTCCTCTCATTGAAGTGTGTATCATATATCTGGCAGGTAAACCCAAAGAAACTTCCTTCTTTTATTAACTAAATCCACAGGAGACAGCAGGGTTTGAAAGATGTGTAACCTTCGGATGTTGCTGCAGTACAGGAACTCTACCATGCTGTTGAGTGCAATACTTTCTTCACTTTTTTCTTTTTCTTTTCCTGATATGCTATGGCACATTTAGCAGTGGAAGGGTAGATGTTGTGATCAGTGTAAGATTCTTCCAGATTTTAGGTCTTTAGAATTATATAGGAGGCTTTAATTTGGGTTTTTAAGAAGTACAATAAACAGTGTTATAGTGATCACTTGTTTTCTCAATCACTGACACATCTACTACTTTATAATGTGGATTTTATGTAGTATCGTATTTATGAAAAATTAACTGGTATACAAGCTGAATGTCTGCTGGATCATTTCCTAAGCACTCAGATATCACTAAAAAATTAACATGACAACCAAAAAGTGAATTATAGAACACAGGACCTGAAGACAAAGGAGGAAGAATGTAATTCAGAAGCATAAAGTCATCTCTGAAACAAAATTATAGCAAAGGTCTGTGGAAATAAACCTGGCAGTTTTCAACTGTACTGAAAACTGTGAAATATCTCCTTGAGCTCTCCAAAGATGCTCAGATGAGACAGAACAACTAAACAAGAATCAGGGATTTTCATCTGCTGGCCTTACTCATCGTCAAATTCTATCTGCAGAAACCCACACACTTATCAGACATTAAGACAGTCTAAAAAGGGCACACTAAACAAAAATAAAATCAGAGATTCAAGAAGTGATACTTTTCATTGTTGTTTAAAAACCCAACCAAACAAAAATCCCAAGCCCACTAAGATCAATTTGTCCCAGCAACAGAAATATAACAAATTCCTATTTCCAGTTTTCTGACATGTGCATATTTTTCTCAAATAGCAGCACATTTATCAAATAGCAACATTTTTTATCTTTTACTGCAATGCAGTTGCTTTTTCAATGATATGCAATAATTGCACATCTGTCTGTCCAAATTGTCATGCTTGGTAGAATATGCAAGCATCATAACCTTGGTTGTGTGCATGTTGTGGTGCTGCCTGCACAAGCACTGCATGCAGGAAAAGCCTCCAGAGGGATCCTGAGCTATTTAGAGAATTATGACCCCAGTTTTTTTCCTTAAAAGGTTATTTTTTCACTAACAATGTGTTTCTTCTGAGCTTTGTCTTTCCCTTCCTTTGCTCTTCATTCCTGATTGCCACCATTTTAGTAGCAAGTAAAATTAATTAAAAATCTCTCATTAAATGTTTTCATGCTTTTGTGTACTTTCCATTAAAATTTCATCCTCTTTTGTGCTTCCTTTCTGACTCCTTTTGAATATACATCTAAACTTCAGTCTCTTTTGTCATTTTCTTAAAAGCAAAATCTGAGACCCTTTTGCTCCTTTGTGAAGATCAGTGAGGATGTCTTGCTCCATGACAGAGTTTTAAAATGTGAATTTAAGGTTTCCCTTGAGTCCTAAATTATCAGCATCAAGAAAGGCAGTATTTCACACATACCCCTATCCTTTGTATGTATTGTTCTTTGCTGGTAGTTTTAGTTTCTTTATAAAGTCTGGTGAGTTGAACTATGATCCTTACTGGAACTACTTTCTTAGGTTTCCAAAATAATTGCTTTCAAGCCTGGTTTTGCTCTTTCCTAGCACTGAGTCTCCTTGTTGTCAGTGGGCAGTGTGAACTGGTCCTTCAAATTACAGCTTAAAAAAAATGGATACCTGTGCTGCCATGCAAATGCATTGGTGTTTGTGGGAAGGTGGAAAGGTTGAGAATCAGTGATTTACTTCAAACTAGGAATATTTTTTGTTTTCCTGCAAGGTGTAACCTGTATATTTGTAGTAACCAATGTTGTACCAACCGTACAGACAAAACACCTGACTGAGAAAATGTAGGTGTTGTCTGCACTCCTCTTAAGAAATAGTTAAATAAAAAGAATAATTTCCTTTTATGGTATTTGCTAGTTTTCAGAGATGAAAGTTAACTGAAGACTGAATGTGGTCCTTTGGTATGAAACCCTGGTTTCCCTGAAGGTGGCTGAAGTATACACCTTGGTCTAACCAGGGACCTAATTTTCACTTCTACTTTGTATATGTCCAGGAGGAGTATGGTGAGAGTTAAAAAAATGGTTTCAATTTAATCTGTGCCATCAGGAAGTGTGCTGTATTTTCTACTGTTAGAATAAACCCAAGTAGAAAGAAAGTGTGAAAGGACTAATCACTAGTGTAAGAATGAATGCAGGATATATCATGGCACAATATGAAGATATAATTTACATGAATGTATGAAGTCTGCTGAGGTCTCTTCAATATCCACATGAAGAGTGTGGCAAAGGAGTCGGCCAGCAGTATTGAATCTTGATAATGAGAAAATTAATTAAACTCAAAGTTTACTAGCACAATCTTACATTTGCAATTATTTACTCTATGTAATGTATATGCATATACATACATATATACATATTTATATATGTATGCATAATATGTATATGCACACTGCTAAAAAAAAGCCAATCAACCAACAACAACAAAACAAACAAGCAAACAAATCAAAACCAAGAAAGCACAAGCCCTTATGGTGCCAAAGCTACCTCTGTAAAGAAAAGCACATGGTTATGTTGGCATGGTGTCACCCTAGGAGACCCCTCATGAAAGAATTTAAAATTAAATTCCTTATTTTGTCATTCTTAATCTTGTGTTACAGTGGGATAATCTTAATCTGAGGGAAATATAGGGGTTTTTAATCTTCAGGTTTTGAAAGCAAGACAATTATTTTGAGCATATACACTTGCCGTAGGAAATGAAAGTGCATCTTGCATTGACCAAGAAAGCAAAGGGAAAGAAATTTACTATTATTCTTTCAAGTGAGTGATGTGAAGAGTAGAAGGAAGGACTGTACACTTCAGTATGGTGTTTCCCCCTTTTACGTTGCCACAATGTGACACTGACTTATATTAAGCTTATGATCCAATGTAATTCCCCCATCCTTTTCTATGGCATGTTTTTTGGTCTAGTCATTTTCCATTTTGGTGAGAAAGATTTTAAAATACAAGCACTATTTAATTTCAGGAGAGCAGGTCATTAACTGTCTCAAAATGCCAACACAGCTACTGAAAAGTAATAAAAAAACCTCTGTTATTTTCATTTATGACTGAGCAAGAAAAATTGGGCTGAACTGAAGTACCCATTACTCAGTTCAGATGTCGGGAAATTTAACAGATGCCTGTGAGGCACTGCATGTTGTCTAAGGAGTTAAAGGAACCTCTGAGTACATGACTAATGTGATCTGTCTGGAATGAAGTAGCTGAGAGTGATCCTGCATTGGAGAGGCACTAGGTTATCTTTCCAGCTCCATTCTGGTGCCCTGTATGGAGATAATATTGTTATAATGTGCCATGGCCTAAAGATGAACAGAGGACTTCAGTGGTGCTCAAATCTGTGCAGCAAAAAACCAGGTGCCTATTTACTTGGAATTTTGGCTCCTTTCCATATTATTTTTAATACTGTAAAAGAATGAGGTAAACAAAGAGAATTGCCGAAGAAAATTATTAGCTTTAAGTATAGAACACAAGCAAAACCAGATGCAAAATAAATAAATTGATAAAACCAATATATTTCTTATAAAAAGTATTGTATTATTTTCCCTTTATTTAAAATGTTTCATTTAATAAATTTTACACATAATTAATGAGATAAAATTTGTGAGCGTTTTTCTAGTGTTCAAAATTCCAGAGCTTCTGGCTTACTTTCCTGGGGTATCTAGGTCATATATTTTCTTTTATCTAGAATTTGAATCACATTGCTTAACTTTAAGAATCAGCATGAATTTCATGCCATCCATGGTAAGATTAATGAAATTTTCAACATAATGTTCATGGCAAAGCATTTTAAATGATTATTTTATTTATGTGTAAAATTACCTGTCCTTAACTAATACTACTGTGAACTTGATTATATGGGTCAAGAGTACCAATATAAGGAAATTTTGCATTTAATTCAATAAAAATGCATATGAACATTTTTTCATATGTATTTAGATACTTTAAAAAGTACATAACTCCATTTTCACTAAAACTTGTTTCACTTGAAACAATTGAAATTGGCTTCCAGTTAAAAGAAAGTAACTTTATTGCTTTCTTGCTAATTTTTGGTCATGATCTTTTCGTGTATTACCTCAAAGCAGCAAGAAAACATGATAATTTGAGATAAAGGTAATTCAGGATTTCAAAACGGGCTAACCTTCTTTTAGAAATTTTATTATTATGAGCAAGGAGAGGTTTATTTTCATGCATCCTATATTCCTGCAGAGTCACAAGACAGAAAGGAAATGTCAAGGTAAGCACAAGTTTATACTGAGAAACTGAAAAAAACTTTCCCTGCTACTCATTTTTCCTCATGCTCTTCCCTTGCTCCAGCGTGGGGTTCATCCCACAGGCTGCAGGCTTCCACTAACTTTGCCAATGTCCTTGCCATGGGCTGCAGTTCTTCACAGAATGCTTAAGCATGTGTCACTTCCATGAGATGCAGCCCATGTGCTCCAGTGGTGGATCCTCAGGGGCTGGAGAAGGATATCTGCTCCACTGTGGATATAACCTCCATGTTCTCCACGGGCTGAGGGGAATCCCTGCTCCTGTGCCTTGAGAACCTCTTGCTCTCCTTCTTCATGGACTCCACCTAGTGTCTACAGGGCTGTTGCTGATTCCTGTCGCTCCTCTCTCTCACAGCTGCCGTGCATCTTTGCCCTTTCTCAAATGTTGGTTGAGGAACTCTGGCATGCTCTGTGGTGGGTCCATTGGAACTGGCTGGAGCCAGCAGTTTCCAGCCATCCACAGTTCCTCCCTCCTGCCAGTGCCTGGACACCAGCACCAGGCAACCACACCTGAATTCACGCAGGCTGATGGACACCTGCTGAGGTGCCACCACCAGCAAGGTCCTTCCTTGGAAGGAATCAGAGTGTATCCCACTGATCTTACATGCTGAGATGGCAAGTCTCTATTTCTTTGATGCTCCTGTGCTGAACAGGTAAACATACAGGTAAGTTTATTAATAGGGTTTATTCTTGTGTAATCTCTTTTCATTGTAGCTGCTTGAGTATTTAGTGTTAAAATATATTTATTTTGCCGGAGTGGGGACCTTAATTTTTTCCCCTGTTGCTCAATGCCATATGATGCCAGGAGCAGCAGGAGGGCTGGCATGGCCCTCACCAGCGTGGTTCCTCCTGCACTTACGGTTTGTTCCCTGGTCAAACCTTAGCTAGATGCTGAAACACCAAGTAGCAAACATGGCTGAATGCAGGTAGCCTCTGAGAAAGGTTGTGGAGCTCTTTTCCAATGCCTGAGGTTATTCTGTTTCCACTGATTTGAGATTTTACTCAGTATTCTATTGTTTCATGATAATTTCATATTGAATGGTTTACAGATTCAGCACAGCATTACCAGAACATGCTGAAAACTGGTGCTTCCAATTCATAATTAGAAAAAAATGGGACCTACAGTCAGAGATTTAAATAAATTATTTGGAAACTGCTGCATTGCAATGTCTGTGAAATTGCTTCCAGGCTTTTAAAAAGCAGCTTTTTCACTTGAGTTTCTGTTTGGATTTTATGCAAAGCATGTTCATTTATCTACAAATGAATCCTAATGAGGAGCCTTTCAGGTTTCATGATGTGCAAAAGATTTCTGCAGAAACTGAAGCCACTCACATACAAATTCTTTCTTACCTTGTTTCAGTGGTGGATCCTCTGATACTAGAAATGAATTTTTCACATCTGACTCCTCAGAGCAGTTGGTGGCTTAGTAATAACATTTCAGCACCTGCAAATGCCATATTAGAAACACTTTCATGACTCCCTCGCACCCCTGCACCAGGACTCACTTGCTGCAAAAATCTTCAGGATTTTCTCTGCAGTCAATTTTACACTTTGTAACCCAATCTATCAAGAATATTCCCATTTGTATGGCAATACAGCCCTGGACTTTCTGTAAATTTTAAAGTATCTATAGGGATTAAAGTAAAATTATATTTTTGCTGTGACAGAAAATAATATTCCCAAGTGTATTTAACCAACAGAAGCATGTCCTTCAATAGCAGTGAGCATATTTATTTTGATTGTTGCTGTATTTGCACCTACTGTTGTGTTTTTGAAAAGGTTATGTGTGTTTTATTTAATGGTTCAGTGGCAATATAAAAATTAAGATGAATAGGAAAATAGATGACATATCTCTAGATTTAATTGATATTTTAACTCAAGTTGAATCATTTATTGTTGTTTATATCAGACTTATTTCCATCATGGTCCAAGCATTTGCATGATTCTTTAAGTATTTTTCATACGTTGATTCCACTTTGAGAAATTTGACTCATATTTCCTTAAATGCAAGACAAACAATGTCTCCTGGTTTCTACCAAGTAAAGCAACAAAGAGAAATGCATAAAAGATACACTACCCAAACAAAAAAACATATTCATGAATGTAATTCCCTTTCCCTATAGACACAATCCAACAATCTAAGTGCTAAAATACTGAAATATAAATCCTAGTGTAGGTATGTAATACCTGCTAAAGAAGTTTCATGTTCTAAACAGCAGTTTCAAAACAGAATGTTGTAAAAGTACATGTGTCAAAACAGAATTTGATGTGGGTTAAACTAACTTGAAAAAAAAAAAGACAAAAAGATTTGTGTGAGGTACAGATAAAGAATGTTTTATTCTGTGCTGTTCAGGTACATTATTTTTTTTGTGACTGCTTGATGAAATACTTTACTGAAAGAATTAGAATTTTAAATAGAATTCTATCATTTACAAAGCAGAGAAATCGAGGAGCCCTAAAACATCAGCCATCTTAATGAAATTTTTTGGGGGTTTTTTAGTGCAAGAGAGTAATCATCTTGCTACTTGTGTCTGAACACACAAAGTCCATTTTCATTTTAAAAGCTTCACTCAAATGATTTTCAGTATTGAGTTATAATTACCTCTGCACTTTTCTTATTGCTGTCAGTGTTGTTTACCTTTAGGTAGAAAGTTTGACTCCCTCCAGGATGAAGAGTAACTTGGATTATCCTCTTTTCAGGCAAAAATGAATGGTAAATAAAATTATTTGTGTCATCACTCTTCCAGACCTCAATTGAGATACCTTTGTGCTGCTTTCCTTGAAGTGCTGGAGTTACACACAGCATTAGGATTTCTGATGAACAGCTGTTTCTAACATTTTAAATTTGGCCAGTAAGAAGTACTTTTTATTATAGTTACTTCAGATTCCAATGGCAGCATCCAAGGGTTTGCAGAATGTTGCTACAGAAAGAATCATTTTCCATCTCCTAAGCCCAGCTGCTGCCAGTCTCAGGTTCATTCTGTTTCTTTATCGAGACCTCAGCATGTTTATGCTGCCTGCTTCTCTACTTCTACTATGCATCTCAGGGATTTGATCCTAGAATTCTCCTAGAGATGGACTGCTGGTAGTGCCCTGCACTGACTAGTTCTCTGGCATTCATGTTATTTCAGGCATCTAATTCTCTGCCATTTGAGTGTATCTCAAATTATGACAGTTAGGAATGTTAACTGAAATTTTGAGAATAATTAGAATCTGTACAAATATCCAGTTTGTGTGTGCTGTTTATGCATTTATGGCAAGTGTTCCACCTGCCCTTATGATATAGCTGTCTCTCTCTAGATCCACAAAATATTTAAGTTCCTTACTGATTCCCTCTGCTGTTATCTCCAGATCCTGCTCCTGTTTTTTGGCCCATCCCACTGAATCACCAGTCACTTGCTGCTCTTTACAGTGCAGGACACAGGAGTTTTCCTTCACCCTTGGGAAGAGAAAGGTGTGCAGCTGTATCCCCTGTGGCCCCTGAGTGGCCAGCTGGGCTGTGCTTAGGTATGTAGGCCGCCAAGTTTAGAAAAAGCCTTTGAGACTCTCCTGTCAACAGTCAGACCTGGAAAACAAGATCAAAAATGTGTGCACATGTGAGGGAAAGGAAAGAAACAATGATATCATAGGAAGTTAATTTCGTGAAGATTCAAGGTTAATACATAGATGGAACATCACCTTTGTATTACATTCGCTTGATATTTGTAAGGTATATATTCAATAAAAGGGTCAAAAAAGAAAAGTAGGGCTGAAAAATTTCTATGTGAGAGCATTTTCAAAGACTATTCCTTAAACATTTATGAAGAGAAACCAGGAGACTCCACAGAAAATTCAAATTGTGAAATTCTACATCAACTATTTTTGCAAGAGAAAAGTCTCAATTACTCTTATTTCAGAATATGATCTCCTTTTCATAATTGCTGTCAGAGTCCCCCATAATACTTATTTCAGACTTTTTCTGAAGAATATCACAAGGCACATAACAAAGAAGAGTATTTATACATAAAGAATTGCTTGATAAGGTATCCTTTTGGGCAGTAATGCAAAGGGAATTGTGAGATGCTACAGTAAGTAGACAACTTCCTAATAAGTACAGTTAGTAGAAAAGTTAGCTTTTACTATCTTCAGGTACTTAAAACCCCTCCCCCCATCTTTTATTTTGGAGTTGGGAATAAACAAGACTTATGTTCATTTTCATATTTACAAGACTAGATAATGCCCTCTGTATCTCTACAATAGTAGTTTTGCAATTAAAATTTCCTTAGTCTATATGGTGGAAAGTAATTTACCGATATCAACTTGAACTTTCAATAACAGATACTAAAAACACAGCATAGCACAATAGCATTTTATATTGTATGAAACCATTCCTGTCTGATCAATAATGTATTTCTTCTTAATTATTCAATATTATTTAGTGAAAATTTTATGCCTACTGGAATATTAATATGATATAATAACTGTAAATACAACCATTTAAATTAAAATACTTTAGCAAAAGTTTTGATGCATTGATATTCATTACAAAGCAAAGTAATCTATTGAAGTGCAAAACAAAGACAAAGAATTATAAAATTCCTTAAGAATTGCAGGAAAATTATCTTTATAAATCATATACCTGATTTTTTTTCTTTCAAACACTAATCTATATATAAATCATAGATCTGAAATATTCATAAATATTCTGGGTTTCTATTTATTTTTCATGGCCTGTGTATAACTTTTTTGTTTCTCAGAGCTTTTAGGAACAAAAGATGCTCCTATTTAGGGTTTTAGGATGTCAATCTCAGATCTCCAGAAATTTAAATTTTCTTTTAACTGAAAAGGCTCATTCTAGATGGAGAATATACCAGATAATATATTCCTGTGAGAACCATGAAAGTACTACCAAACTTCTGGTAGTACATTTATGTAAGGGTTATAACATCACCAGGCAGACAACCTCCACAGTGAAGAGCTGCTTCAGATCCATTGTAGACTTCAGGCTGTGGCTACAGTCCTGGGTTCACTGATTTTAATAGCAGAAGTCTTCTGATGGGACATCATTTCTCAGTGGTGCAGGGAAAATGTCTCATTGCATGTCCCCTCTGCTGAAGGTGTCTGACCATAGTTGTCTGTGATACCTGGGCAAACATGGAGCAGGGAAAGGTGGAAACAAATGACAAAGAAATTCTGCAGAAGGGGAAATGAAAATTTTTGCAGAACTTTTTAAAAATCTGCCTCATGCTAGTACCATTAGGTACTTATTTGGAAATTTAAAAAGCTATATTTCTAAGCTATATTAGTTATATTCCTAAACAGGAATATAGCAAGCTCTCTCTCCCCCCAAAAAACTAAGAAATCATGTAGCAGAATAGGAGATAAAGGAAGTTTATGAGATTCCGAGATCTGAGATTTATGAACACTTTAAACACATGAACTTGTACAGTCTTTGGAGTAATAATCTCAGACAAACTGGAAATGAGTCTGTTCAAGGGATCCTTTCATTAAGGATCCTAAGCTACCTAAAACATATGAAATCTGCAGCTCCTAATACTGAGGCTGCCTCTATGAGGACTGCCTCAGGTAGTGCCACATCCCATCCAGTCATCCCTCGCTGATGGTGCTGCTGTGTGGGGCTGTTCTCAGGGTCAATGCACATGCTTGAGTTACCTTGTTCAATGGTACCTACAGTACTGTGAAATTATGAAAAGAGTAAGAAGGAATTAATTAGAAAGGAGATAACCTTCACAGAAGCAAAAGAGGGGCAAAAATTTATTGTATCGCATTTTCCCTTTCACTATCAAGTATATTGCTGTTCCTTTGGTAGAAATGGCTATTTTCACAACAGCAGCACCTTATTGTCACAGCTATATGTTTCAGACTGTCAAAATGTAATAGGCCTTACTAAACTGCTGCTGGTGGCTAAGACATGATGCTTAAAACAAAGCCAACAACACAAAAATAAAGCCAACAAATAATGGATATTCCTCTCTCAAAGATGCAATATTAGCAATAAAGCAAAGGCCTAGACCACTTAAAATAACAGAGGTTATGAATAATGTTGTAAACTGTTCAGAGACATTCTAATTAAAGTAGGCTGAGATATCTCTACCATGAGATGCCCTCTGAAAAGCCACATAACTTGCATATGCCCATGCTTAGATAGGTGTCTGATAGATAGGTTGTTGGTTCAGACCTGGACTTTAATTTGTTGTAACATTTCATACAATTTCTTTCTAATTTTTACCTCACAGATTTTCTGTTCTTCAGTAAATGCATAAACCCAAAGTACTGGGAAAACACAATCAGCTAGAAGAGGACAGAGAGCTGTACAGGACACCGGTCTACTGAGGCAGACCAATGACCCCTCTAACCTGCATGTTTCAGCTCTTTAGACAACCAAGAGAGTCCCCAAAGTCATCCCCATGGGACATCACTTGGGGTTCTTCTCTATCCCAGGCAGAAACTATTAAGTCTTAAACCTTCGTTTTCTATTTTTACATCAGCTTTCATCTAATAAAATATTTCCCACCTTCCAAGACTACGTTTGTGGCAGCTTTGTTCCTGTCTAAGCTTTTAGCGTTGTATCTTCTCAAGTGTTTCTGAAAGACGCAAGTACTTTATGTCCACTGAATCCTCTTTATCCATGCATTTAATTACATGCTCACAAAGTGCTAGGAAATTAGTCAGACAGCCTTGTTCTTCACAAATTCCTAGCCCTTCTTGGTTATAGACTCTTCTCCTTTAGCAGAGATACCAGTTTCCTCAAAAGTCATTCAGATCTTGAGACTGGAAATATTGCTGCAAACCATTCCTTTTCATTTATTAATTTATTTTCAGGAAAGATTTAACAAATATTTAAGGGTTTGCATCAGTGTTTCTGTGTGTTGCATGGAAGTCTCTCCAAGAACCCCAGTACCTGAGTTGAAAAGAGAAAAATGGAGGGAGGGAAGGGGAAAAAATCTCTCTTTTACCCTCTCAATGTCCCCCCATTTTAAATACAGCATTTGAGGAAAAACTAGAAGTGTCATCTCAAGTACAAAAGCAGTGGAGCTACTGCATTTTTTTCATGAAGGTTTAAATTCATAAATGCTATAATTACAGTTAGCAGTAAGCAATATGACCAGTAAGCATATCCACTTGTTCAAATCCTGCAGTGTTTGCCTATGTGGGAAACCCTGAGAATTCTAATTTAAGGCTTTGAGTCACCTCAAACTAAGATAGGGAAGTATAGTTGTTTGTTATAAGGCAAGGCACAATACTGTAATTACTTTTTATGCCACTGTCAGCATCTTTAATAAGTATATGTGCTCTCCTCAGCCTGTGTACTAAACCTTGATGCAGTGGGTATAGAAAAAATTGGCACTTCTTTGTCCTGCTTTGTCCTTTCTATTAAAGTTGTACAGCTAAAACTGAGTTAAAGATTCTGCTTTCTAAATAATGAATAGAAAAGATGCTTATTTTCTTTATTTGTGGCATTATTGAACACTTGGAACACATTAGAAACAGATTTCAGGGTTTGCAGACTGCTCATCATGCAAAGTAGGGGAAGTATAACCTTTGGAATATTTTTTTTTCTGTTTTTCTCATTCTTGGCAAAATCTTATCTGTTCTAGAGGTACTGACCTTTTTCCTGTCAAACATAAGAAATATGTTAATAAAAATGAACAATATAATAAATTAAGTGCAGAATGACTATTCCTAACTTTGATCTCAGAATGTATCATATCTGTTTCAACCTATAGAATCATTTATGTTCCCCTAATCTTGCTTGTCTCCTTAGTCCTGTTTCCCCTTTTCACTTAACCTTTTCAGAAAAATCTCATCTCCTTTTAAGTCTTGCTTTCTCTTGGGTTTTAAGCTGTGTCAATTCCAGTAGCATTACAACTTCAATATCTGTGGTAGTTAGCAGATGACAAAGCCAGTATCTTGTTGAAGGACTTTCTGAATAAGTGATCAGATACGTTCAGTGTGATGATTTAGTTTCAGACTATAAGCCATAGGACATCCTCAACTTTTCACCTGCAATGAAAGAAAATACTGTCTTGATTTTTAAGTTGCCAAATGGAACCTGTATAACCTGTTCTAATTACTTCCCCTCACAGTTAAAAATGTGTACCTGATTAAAAGGCTGTGTTTGTCTAACTTCAGCTGCCAGCCATAGGTCTTGTTACGTTGCCAGCTGCGAGGCTGAAAGCTCATTATCATTCCATTATTACTTTCATTCATATTTTGTTGCTGCTTTAAGAATAAACTCTTAACTGGTATTTCTAACTGTGCTGTAAAGTCACCTGAAATGTCACTCACCACAGCCGCTCATTTGGGGCATGGCTCGGCAAAGAACATGCAGTGGGTAATCAGAGCAACTGAATTTTTTTTCAAGATGCTGGCAAGCATAAATTTAAATTCTGAACAGCTGTCATGTTTCACCATATTCCTGCCCCTCTTTTATTTACTATTTACAAATATTCATGTGAATGCCTTATTGTTCCAATGGATTTTTGGAGAATAGCTACTCTACTTATAGAGACACGTATTTGCATGCAAATAAGTATTTCTAAAATAAAAAGATTATTATATTTTTCCATTTAAAAACACTTAACCAACCAATCAAGGAAGAGAAACAAACTCTAAGCATTAGATGACCACTGACATGCCCTGAATAGAGAGTAGCAAACAGCTGAATCCACAAAATGTTTAAGGACATTTTTGTCTATCTGTCTAGTAGGTCTAAAAAATAAGCATTTTCACATAAATAATCTTTGTTTACTGAACAGATCTCCATGCAAATTTTGTTTACTGTGAATAATTCCCTGTTGTTCTAAAAGCAAAAATTATTTTCATCCACTTCTCATACAGAAAGAATGCTATCAACCATCAAAAGCTGGTCTTTAGAACAGTCTTGGCTTTCATAATTTCAGAATGTGCTTGCTTTTGGTGCTCCTGCAGTGTGAAATGTTATCTCGTTAGGTCACTGCTTTCATTCACTGAAGTGCTGGAAGTGGAGCAGGTGATAGTGCCTGCATAGATAAAACACATTCTCAATACCTCTCTTAAAATATTAGAACTGCTGGTCAGGCGTGCTCAGACTTGTTCAGGAATTTTAGGTTCTCAGTGTTCACAGATGAAAGTACAAACTGTTTGATCTCAGTGCACATGGTGACATCTTGGATGGGTACAATGAAATCTTTCTGCCATGCTTGTGAGTAGCTGTGGGAATGTATTTACAGCTCAGTGACTGAATTTGCAAATCTGTTTCTCTTTTCACTTACAGCATGAAAAGTGGTATAATATTTGTTTCTGTTTCAAGAAGTCAATGGTCTAATAAATATCTCTTTTCTTTCAAGTGGGAGTAGAGAGAGCAGAATATGTTCCCTAAATATCTATTTCAGAGAAAACTAAATTGCATCTGATTAGCTTTTTATCTAATTAATAGGAAGCCATCATTTGTGAAGTAGACAAGTTTATAGGCATGTAAGATGTGACAAGATATTTCTCTAATTTGCCCTTTAGCTATTCTTTTGTGGAAATCTATTTTTCATTGCCTGGAGATTTTAAACATTTCCCAGATCTATTTTAGAAACTGGAGAGGCCTCATTGTCTTTCTCTTGAATTTTCTACTCTGAAACTAGCTCTGGTGATGAATAAATGTACTTTGTATGCTCTTGGCACTGGCACTAACAGCTTAAAACTGGAAATTAATTTTTAAACACCAGGCTTCTGTGACCACTGCACTGCTATTAGGCTCTCTGGCATGATCTTCAGTTTCACTCAGTCACAGTTGATAACAGCTTGTTTTTCCTTTTATTTTTTCTTTTCTGTGTTTTTTTTTATTTCTAACCTCTGTTTTATGGTGCAGGTTACCTTTCCCTTAAAATTAATATTTAACTCAAAGTATATTGGGAAACAAAAAAAAAAAAAACACCTCTTAGGACAGGTACATCCTGATAGTCTCACAGTTTTCACTTTGTCTGCAAATAATAGAATTTCAGTTTGGCACAGCTGTTTGCACCTTAGTGAAAAAACATGGAATTGGCAGTTTTCTGTTCCGTTCAATGGCTGTCCTGCTGTAAAAAAAAAACAAAACTGCGGCATCAGCGGGCCCAGCAATTGGAATCTTTCAAAGGAAATACCTGAGAAGGAAAAGTCAGCTGTCTCTTCCAAAGTTTTATCCTTGCTGTCTGAAGGAAAGAAAATAAGCTGGTACATCCATTGCCAGCCTGGGTGTTTTAGTTGTCTTCTAAAATGGTCCTTGGAATCATGACTGTCTTGATTGGCATCAAAATACAGATGAAGATCTCTGATACGTAGTAGAAGAAGGATGAAGCCAAAAAATCTCAGATAAGAGTTGGGAAGCATGCACTTCAAATGTACATCTCTCCACTCCTCTGGGACCAGTGCTGAATAGGTTTCAGAACACTTGAGAATGAAGGTGTTTCTCTGGGAGCTCAAATATTTCTATTTTTTTTGTCTCCCTTCTGAATACAGCGCATTAGTTGAAGCAAAAACTTTACTGCTGGTAAAGCCAGGTACTTCCTCTATGTTATTGTTGCTACAAGTGTAAGTAAGCCACAGTGTGACATTGTGTTGCAGCTGGGATATGCTCTAGGTATTTCAGATATGTTCTAAATTTTTCTAAAAGCATCTTTTTTATATCAGTGTGCCAACTAAAAATATTCATTTGGTGTGATAATAAAACAAAGATTTTACAGTTGCTGATATAGACTGTCACAGTAATTTTTTGTTTCACTAAGGAATTTATATGAAATATATATGTATACTGATATATTGTAATAACAGACAAGCATCATTTATCTTATGGTATGTGTTGATACTACCTTTAATGCTGAAGCAGGTTCCAGAGTTTCTGAGGGCAGATTTTATGGTCTTGAATATTTTATCCCAACACTAACAGTGAGTAAGGTTTAGTTCACACACGTCAATGGTTTTAATGCAGCAACCTATTCAACTGGATCTAAGACATAAAAATTCTTTAGCTTGCTTGGAAGGCTTATTCAACACTGTGAACTTGAGCTTAGCTGAATCACAATGTGGCAATGCAAAGGAGCCTACAGAAAACTAAATTAAAGATATAAATTAAAAATTCAGAGCAGAAGCTATTGTGAAAAGTTTGCTCTATGTAGAAACAAAATGTTGGAATGCTTGAATAAGTTATTGTTCCATGTAGAATATCAAGTTTCTCTCTTCCAATTTATTCTGAAATGTAATGAAAGCTGAAAAATATTGAGCCTACTGGTTTTCTGGGATAAGAGTAAAAGAATGCAATTGTGAGTTATCGTTGATTTGCCAGGTGGTCATTCAGTCTCCTGAGTTTGTTGTTTTGTGACCAGGGCATGAGGACTACTATATAGGAGCAGCAATTTATTATTCTGTGTGTGCTGCTTTTCCTATCTCACCTATAATTTAATGATAATTGCAACACATTCCAAGCATTGAATAGTTCCTTAAATTCATGCATGTCATAACAATATTTACAATATTTAAGTCTTCATTTCTGGGCATAAATTACCTTTTTTTTTTTTTTTCAATAGCTACAGTACATGGATTAACTTGGCTGGAGGGCTGGAGAAAAATTATGTTTCACCAAAAAGCTGGGAGAGAATTTGCTTGCTCTAAAGTATACATAGTTATTACTGGAGTTCTGAAATGTTCTCTGCAGCCACTTTTGGATGCTTGCTTACCTTGGTGCAGAAGGAGGGTTTAGTGTACAACTCTGTGTTTTGTAGTGATGCAAGTACCAGGCTGGTGGGGTCTGCTGCATGGCTGGTGGGCAAAGGGAGAAATGGTCACAGGGAAAGGGGCCCAGCACTGGATAACAGCAGTGTGTCTGCTCCCAGGGATACCACCTGAAAGGCAGAGACATCAAATCATGTTTTGTGAAGGATTCAGTCATCTGGCAAAAAAATCAACAGGATCTGAGACTTCTTGGTGAGGACTATAAGTTGCCTTTACCATATACAGAGGTAGTGGACAAAGAACCTGTGTACTCAAGTTGAAAACTGAAAGAGGATATGAGGTTAAGATCCATGTCACTTTTCAATTAAAAACTGCATGTTTTCACTTAATGCATGCCATTCTGAGGTTAATTCTGGTATAAAATTTGCTCACCTGTATCAAACTGGAATGGTTAAATTATACTTAATAGTAGTGGTAAAATGTCTGAACTCTGAGTAATAAGATTAGTCAAGGGGGGGATGGGAAATCCAAGATCTCTCAGTATATAATAATGCTCCCTAAAAATTGCATGAACTGATAGCTATTGTAAAATGAGACTGTGAAATGCAATTCCTTGGTCCAGCAGTGAGTTTCTCCCATGTAGCTGGTGTGGAACAGTGTTAATTGCAATAGCTATATCAGTTCATTAAAAATTTGCCTGTAATAGGCACAGCACAAATAACAGTGTGTATGAAAATGCCCAATGTCCTTGTTGTAAAGAAACATCTTTCCAAAGGGAGTAAAATAATTTCTCCTGATCCTCAAATATTCTCTGATGGCCTTCATTTGCTGAAACACAGCAAGCATAATATAAGTCCAGTCATCCTGAACTATCCTGTTGTGGTTGTTTATTACTTTTACGTCTTTCTTTCTTCTAAAAGCTAATAATGACCCCCTTTCATTGTTTGTCATTTATATTTGTACAAAGTGTAATTTTTCTAATGTAAGTGGTTATGAGCTGAAGTGTAAACTTCTTCTTTCTAGTCTGCAGAGGAAATTTGCTGTGGGTGAGTGCTTTGTTTATATCAAATACCACCTAGCTGCTTGATTTTTATTTGCCAGTGATAACTGGGACAACAGTGTTTCTGGGGTGACTGAATATAGCTGTCAAATATTCTTTTGGAAGAAGTGATCACATTTCGCAGCCATGGAAAACTCTAATATAAGGTCAAGGAGGTTTCAAAAGGTCATGGATGCTGTTTCACTAAGCTACAAAGGAGCTGATAAAGCAGAGTGTTGGTCTAGCAGAAATGATTCCCAGAGGGAAGTGTTAATCAGACTGTCTTTGGCAGGTAGAAGGGCAGTGCAGAGAATGCTTGGAGGAGAATGTCTCCTTGGAATGGTAAAATCACAACCCCTTTTGTTTCTTAAAGTTTTAAGTATGAAAACAACTAGCCTTTTTATATTTTGTAATACATATATATATGTATATACACATACATACAGACTTTTACAAATTTTATTAACAAATCATGTAGAATTCAGTCTTATATTCATGCTATAGGATTCTGTCCTTATCATCTTTTAAGCAGAAATGGATTTTGAGCTCTTGCAGGTAATTCTCGGTTGGAAGAATTCAGAGATTTTTTTTAGGCTGCCTAGATGTATTTGTGTTCCTACTTCTGAAAAGAAGGAATACAAAATACACAGGCAACTCTATTTTTTAGGATTCTCAGCCAGAGCACTGGAATCTGCTTCATAGAAAGCAGTGGTACCTCCAAAACTGGCTGTTTTGGAGAGAGACAAGACCTAGACTGCAAGAGGCAGACAGCATTTTTCTGGTATTTCAAAACAATATCATAACTAGTGAGCACTTCATTTAGAACAGGGTACCATAAAAAAAACCCCGACCAACCAACAACCAAACAAAAAAACCCCAAAAAACCTGTGTGGCTGAATTTGAAAACTCAAGTAGAAGAGAATCTTTGTAGGAAAATGTTAGAGCACCTATTGAAAAGCTTTCCTTAGCATCAGCTTATTAACAAATATATAGTTAGAAGAAAAAAAGTGGGGTTGTTTATTGGTTGGGGTTTTTTTGGTTCTTTTTTTTTTTCAGTTTTCAAATGGACCTGTATTTTTTAGGAAACCTATTTTATCTGAAGATTAGACCACCTGCTCTGCAGTTTGTATCCTCCAGGAGCAGTCTTATATGTTTTTTCACCTTAAGTTCTAAGTTTGTGTCCTGGTTTTCAACACTGCAGATTTTCAGTTACAGTTTTTCCATCAGTGTAACACTACCTAATTGCATATGAGGGCAGTAATTCAACAAATGCTGTTCAGCAGTCTGAACAGGATAGTGTTCATCTTATTTGGATAATAAATGACCCACTGAGTGTAAGACATGTTTATCTGTGTGTAAGATCTATGTAGTTATATAGTGATTTGTGCGTGTGTGTGCGCGTATGTGTATGTTCTGTGGTGAAGAAGTGATTAACCATCTACAATGACATAGATAGGCTGTGTTGTCACATAGCAAGTAATACTCCTATCCAAAGCATCAGGCAGGAAAAAATCCTCATAATGATTACCCCGAAAGATGAGTAATTTTGATATTATTTGTTCCCTCACAGACAATAAGGGAACACCCTTTAGTTAACTGTACCTTAGCACTTTGAGAGAAAAGCACAAAATTTAAATATAGATTCTTTTTATTTTCCTTCTAGTTCAGTTAATCCTGCCCACAAATATTGAAACACAGGTTGTGTCTGGAAGAATTTGTAGTCTTTTGTGTTGATTCACTGGCACGATAAGGACTTAAGAAGAAGGAATATAAGTCCAACCATATGGGTAATTCCTTACAGAAATAAGGCGTGTGTTTACTTTTAGATAATGAAATCTTACTGCATTATTAATATTATGATAATAATATATTATTAATTAAAATTGTGTTACATGTAATCACTGCTTAAAATTACAGGCTTTCACAGTATTTTGCCAAGATGCCATTTTGTTTTTATTAATTGCCAAATTTTTCTTTCACTTTGACTTTGTCATTCTTTCACATTGGCTGTATGCTATTTTTAGCCCTAACTAGTAAAAGTCTGCCTAAAACCTATATAAAACTGGTATTTGAAAGCATCATGCATTGCATGTTGTTCGGAATATTAAAAGACTTTAGTAAAAGATAAAAAACCAACCAAACAATATTTGGCTTAATCCTATTAAGCCAGACTGGCTTAAGAGTTTTCCTTCCATGTAGAAAGCACATCAGACAGAAGGTCAGGGAAGTGCAGCTTTTGGAGCTGCATTGCTGTGGCAAAGCATCAGCCGCTGGGTGCCACTCTTGATCCACGAGGCTTTATGCAAAATACTTCCTTTGGCTGAACAAATGCTTCTCCCCCATGAACAGCAGGTGCTCTTAACTGTTTGAACATCCCTACAGAGAAGAAGAGGGCCTGATTAAGGAACAGGCTTTCTTCTTTCTCTTTTTTTTTTCCTCCTTATTTTTCTGACAAAGATTCTCTCTATCCACCACCTCTGTTATTAGTTAGCCTCACTGAAGACGTGTACAAGAATAAAACTGGAACTAAGTTGAAACTGGGGTTACTTGATGCTTTGTTTAAGGGTTGCATGGATTGTGATCTGCTGAATTTCAAATCTAGTAGATTTGCTATAAAGGAAACAGACTTCTATGCTAAGAGTGTTTGCTAAGTTTCACCAGGATTTGTATTTTTTTCTGTTGCTGTTTGGAGTGTGATGTACAGAAGCATTGCAGGAAAATGAGAAGGAACTTGCCCGTATATGAAATAATATTGCTTTTGTAAACTCTGTGTAAAAATAGAGAAGCATACTCTTCCTTCTCACCTGTTTTTTTTAACAGAATGAGTAGTTAGTTATGGTTATTCCCCTGTAAGACTGAAAACAGAAGAAATGAATGCTGTGAAGTTACTTCAGTGGCCAATGTCAAAATGCTTCCTATTTTGACTGTGTCAATGAGCTTGATGTTTTTTACGTAATTGGATTTCCTGTAAATTTTTTATTGTTTGGGTATTATATTTTTCATCAAGTAAAGGTTTTCTGTTTGTGTCCTCAGAATAACTCAAAACATTAATGATTTTTATATTCCTATGAACTGGAAGGTTGTTTTTCAGTGCTCTGTTATAGAATTCAGATGTCATAAATTCATAAAAGGACACACAGCAAACAACTGAATATTCAGTGCCATTCACTCTATTTAGGGCTTTCCATTTCAAATCCTTACCAAGGCAAAATGCAATCTTTTCCAGATAAGCCCAGAATTCATGGCGAGTAGAAGAAAGACAAATGTTTAGAAAGTCAATAAACCAATGCTATAGCTGTACAACAAATTTGACTTTTAGGAACAATTAAAGAAAATTATACCTTACCTTTCTTGCACCAAGTTATCTTCTTGCTCAAACAGATAAAAAAGACACTATAAGCATATGGAAAGAGGGGACAAATTTCTATGAAATAGCTATTAAATATTTTAAAAATGGTAAAGGAAATATCTGAGAAACCTGTATACATCAATTATTTGAAGAAGTAATTTGTTTATAAATTTTCTGTTCCTTTCAGGACTATAAAGTGCACTAAACTGGACAAGGCATTTATGAACCCTTATATTTCTTTTACATCATTCTTAATGTTAAGAAGAAACAATAATGAAACACACGTTTTCCCAGTCTAACAGAACTCCTTTTCTCTTTTCCTAGTCTAGATCTGCATGCCAGATTATTGCTTTACATTCTGTCCTTTTTAAAAGACACTAATTCAATTCAGAATGTGATTTTACCCCAAAGCATTTATTTCTTTTGGTCTTTCTTTCTCTTTCATTGTCCTTCTATCTCTTTCTTTTCCTCAATAATATCTGGAGCACTGCATAATCAAATACAAATCCACTTCAAATGAATAATGATAGATAGACTTTTACAAGAGTCTGTGAGCTCTTATATAGCTGAGGCAGACCACTTCTATGTCATCCTCCCTTTTGTGAGCTAATTTTCAGAGAAATAGTCCAACAGAGTGACACAGCCACACAAACACCACCTTTCCCCAGTGCTTTCACTGAAGATTTGTCTGTTCAGTAGTGTTAGTGTATAGAGTATCACCAAGAGGGATTTCTAGGGTATAACAAAGGTATAGCCAAAATGTTCTTTCAATTCAAAGCTTGACTTCAGTGCTTTCTTTTCTTTTCATTGATCTTTTTTTTTTTTGGTGTCTTTTGAATATCTTGAAAAATATAGAGGTATTTGTGAAGTGTCAAAAAGACATGCACTTATTTTTGTGGACACAGCATAGCTTCTTCTGTTTGGATGAACAATATATCTTCTCTGAAAATGCAGTGTATCATATCAGGGTCAACAGTAAACAACAAAACTGGTAAATAAAAAAAAATTCAAGCAGCAAATTTGTTTAACAGTGTTTCAAAAGAAGACTAATTTATTGGTGAGAAAGTTCAAAGAGGTATGAACATTAAAAAAATCCTAAAATTACTGAGAAGGTGTGAATGAATTTTTGCCACAGAAAAAGCCTGAAATAATACAGTGATTTGAAATCAGTACCAACGTGCTAAAAGAAAGGTGAATATGAACTGATAACTCTTACTGAAGCTGTCCTTTCTATATGTTGTCTGTGACTAAGCAGATTTTTGGGAAATATAAAAAAAAATAATATTGAAGCTATGTAATTATGTTACTGATAAGTCAAAGAGACATCATATTTATGATAATGTAGCACTCAAAAAAAGGCCTCATATTTCCAGGAAATGGGTTATGATTTCAGAGTTAGTTGTGATTTAACAGAAGTGTAGTACTACTGGGGAGACCTGAGTCGATATGAGATGGATATTTCTGAAATTACAGATCTTAGAAAACCATATGGTATCTCAATTTTGCTCATTACTACCTCAGTTTCTAAATATGTTGTGTACTTTTCTTTTGAAATAGAGAAAACCAAACAGACTTATGAAGGAATATCTAGAAAGGGAAAAGTTTATTATAGAGTAATTTTATTATTTTAGGAATTCCAAGTTCTATACCACAACATTGTGAGAGAACTTGAGCAGGTCTCATCTTTGGCATGTTTCAGTGTTCTCAGGCTGCAAAATTAACAAGGTACCTCAGTGACGAGGGCAATATACACACAGGTGTGTCTTTTCAGATAAGAAGAAACTTTGTGGAGTAATGAATAATAGAGCAATTAAGATATAGTTTTATCTTTTAGCTATATGTTGTACAATAACAGAAAGTAGAATATATTACACATTAAATTATTTTCCTGCAGGATATAACAATTCATTATTTGTACTGAGTCATGCAGTATTATTTGGCTGAAGGCAAAGAGTATATTTAAACCAATACAGATTGAGAAAATTACCAGAAACAGGTGAACTTGCTTTTTTAAAGTCATTAAAAAATATCTGAAATTTAATAAATTGTTTTAGTGAACAAATTACCAAGTATTAATGGCTTGCTCTTAGCTTGTAGTAATCTATATACATTTATGTGTGAGGATAACAGAAACATTGTCACTGGCTATTAAAAATATAGAAGATACACAAGATTTAACAGGAAGTGTTAAACAATATTCTTCTATCTTGAAATATGTGATCAGAGAAAAACCTCATTGAATGAGATGATTGTATATTAGATTATGTGTCATAGTTTTTATATTCTTCTCTAAATAACTGGTCTTGACATCTGCCAGAACAAGTTAATAAGGGCTACAGTGGCAATTCCTCTATAGACACAGCACAGGAGAGAAACCAAAGGAGTGGCTTGATTCACCCAGGTCATGAACTCCAAACGACAACCTGTCATTGTTTTTGTGATAGATGAAGTTGCTAAACCACTATCCATCACATTTAAAAAGTCATGACAGACTGGTGAACTTCTCAGCGACTGGAAAAGCAAAACATAACCCCCAATTTTAAAAAGGTAAAAAGGGAACATCCAGGGAAATACAGGCTAGTCTCACCTCTGCTCCTTGGAAGATTATGGAGAAGATCCTCCCGGAAACTATGCTAAGGCACATGGAAAAGTGACAGGTGATTGTTGACAACAACATGGCTTCACTAAGGGCAAATGATGCCTGGCAATCGTGGTGAACTTTTACAGCAGGGTTACAGCATTGGTGGATAATAGACTTGTGCACAGCATTTGACACTGTCCCAGCATTCAAGAGTGTCCTGTATGACATCCTTGTCTCTAAACTGGAGAGATGTGGATAAGGAATTGGCTGAGTGGTCACACTCAATGTTGTGGTCAGTGGCTCAATGTCCAGGCAGAGAGCAGTGATAAGCATCTCCCTCACGGGTCAACGTTGGGACCAGTATTATTTAACACCTTTGTCAGGGATATAGACAGTGGGGTTGAGTGCACTTCCGGCTGGTTTGTAGAGATGGGATGCCATCCACAGGGACACTGACAGGCGAGAGAGGTGAGTCCATACAAACCTCATGAAGTTCAATTCAGGCAAGGTCCTTCACCTGGGTCAGGGCAAGCTCAAATATGGATAGAAGTTGGTCAGGGAGTGGATTGAAAGCAACACTGCAGAAAGGACTTGGGGATGTTGGTAGATAAAAACCTAAAGATGAACTGGAAATGTGCACAATATGCACTCGCAGCCCAGGAAGCCAGTCCTATCCTGGACTGCATCAGAAGTGTGGTGAGCAGTTTGAGAGAGGTGATTCTTCCCTTGTCCCCAGCTCTTGTGTGATCCCTGTGGAATACTTCATCCAGGCCCCCTGAGAAGGACATGGATCTGTTCAAGCAAGTCCAGAGGAGGGTGAGGAGGATGATTGGAGGGATGGAGAACCTCTCCTTTGAGGACTGGCTGAGAGAGCTGGGGCTGAAGAAGAGAAAAGTCTGGAGACACTTCTAGCAGCCTTCCAGTACCTAAAGAGGGCCTACTGGAAGGATCCAGAGGGGCTTTTTTCCAGTATTGTTAAGGGTAATGCTTTTAAACTGAAAAAGAGTAGGTTTAAATTTGATATTAGGAAGAAATTATTTACTTTGATTGTGGTCAAGCGCTGAGAGAGGTTGCCCAAGGTAGTGGATGGCCCACCCCTTGATGTGTTTGAGTTCAGGTTGGATGGAGATTTGAGTAACCTGCTATGGTGGAAGGTGTCCCTGCCGTGGCAAGTGGGTTGAAACTAGATGATCTTTAAAGCTCCCTTCCTAACCAAACTGTTCTATGATACTCTATTTTCCTTATCTTAGGAAATTAAACTAATTAAATTAATTTCTTAAGGAATTAACCTGTAAAATGGGCAGAAAATAGTTTTATTCTCTTTGGAAAATTCATATTTCAGAAATATAACAGATAAGTAGAAATATGTTTCTTATGAATCTTATAAGAACTTAATTAACCAGGGTTTGGACTGTGGATTGGAATTTGGCAATGACATTGTGAGATTCTAATTAGTTTGTGGTTGCCTAGTTTATGTTTCATTCACATGAACAAGATCTTAGGGGAGATATTAAATTGATTAGGGTTTTGGAAATAGGAAAAATCAAATATAATACTAAAAAATTACAAGCAGACAATCCTGTTCAAATATATTATTGTGTTATCTTCTTTTCAAATGATAAATGATACTCTTCTATTTGTCTAACAGACAAACAAAACTCTTCTATTTGTTTCTCTTTACTTGCATTGCAGGGTATGGTCTAGAATTAAAAAAAAATATATGAAGCAAACAAAAATTAAGAAAAATATAGAAACTTTACAACCCTCGGAATTGATAACTGGAAATGCGTTCTGTCTGAATACCTACAGATTACTCAGAAGATGAAAGAAATTAGATTTAAAATTATGTGATATTATAGCATTTTACCACTGCAACTAGATTGATACTGGGGGGAGATGAAAGCTCTGGCATAAGTGAATGCTGCAGTTTCAATCTGAGCACTCCCAGAAGTTATCTGTTAATGAAAAATAAGGTCTGTACCTCTCCTGATGTGAAGGAAAAGAGGTTTTATAGAATCTGAAAAAAAAATTATAGAAATATACACTGAAAACATATTTTCCTCACCATTAATAGAAGAAAAATTACTGTTTCTGCAAGTTAATTCAAGTTACTAATGGTTAGAAAATTTCAAATAGTCTCTCATTTTGGAAAAAAAAAAATTGAAAAGACTGATATTCTCTGTGTTTTTTACTCTTTATTATGCCCAGATGTGGATTTTTCTGATTGGAAAGAAGAGATGTACATGGAACAAATAAGTGGACCATTGAATAATAATTTGTGCACTGCTGGTCTCTTCATATTCACTTTAAAATCCATTCCAAATAAAAGTAAACATTCTGCTCTGGTCTGCTCTGGTATTAGTAATCAGCCAACTCAATAATTTTTCTGTAAGCCTTCTTAAAACAGTATTAGTAATAGAATTGATATATAACAACTGAAATTTTGTAGGAAGTTTTACTTCCCCTTGTGAATTATATAAAATTGCTATTTAACTGTGTTGTCACCTTAAAAATCTGTAAATTTCACATTTTTAAAATACAATGAATGCCTTACAAATATATTGATCCAATTTTATAAACTGAGGTGGTTAAAAGCCTATGCCAGTAAATACTCATGGTACAGAGGTTAATGGTGGTTGAAGATAAGAACCTATAGGCTTCTAGTGAAAAGTCTCAATGATTTTTTTTTATCTCCAATGATACTAAAATATTTTCTAAAATATTGACACATCAACAAAATTTTAGAAGTATTCAACACTTGAGGATGAGGGATAAGCAAAAAGGAAGTTTCCAGAGAGTTCTCTCTCCCTCTCTTTCTCTCTCTCTCTCTCATTTATGCAGAAATAAGTTTATAATTTTCTAAATCAAGGAAAACTACGTGAGACTTTGCAAGAGATCTATCCATCCACTTTAGATATTTTAGGCTCATTTTATGGTTTTGGTTGTGTGCTTGGTTGATTGTTTCTTTCTGTGCTGTTGGTATAAAATCTGTTTTCTCCTTATGTTTTTGTCCTAAATAAATAATTTAAGCAATATTCAGTGTTCCATGTTATGACTCTAAGTCAAGAATGCTTCAGTGAAAACCAGTGTGTTGCATTTCAGTGTAGAACTGCACAATGTCATTTCAAACTAGATTTTCTAGTTAGAGTTGTTAATGCCTGAAGGTTGTCGGAGGGATGGGAGGTCATTCTGAATACTGTCACAGGTAGAAATTTCAAGTGCTCTGTAAAATTAGAACTGCTCTATAATTTTCTTTTTTAGGGTTGGGAGAAAAATGATTTTTTTTTTTAATGTGAATTTCACATTGAAAGGAACATTCAGTGTTCCATAGGACTTCAGTTTATTAGAGAGAGAACATTGGTGCAAATTCCACATTCCTTGTCATTCTTAGAAAATTATTTTTCTTTAACTATAGGTGAAACAAATGAAAGCCCAAAGCATGAGGATTCTTAGACCACTGCCAAAACTGAAAGTTGGAATTATTATTCCACAGTAGAGGTTGTGCTAAAATGTTCCCTCCTTCAAAATCTTAAAATTAATAGTTTCCTTTTGTATAAAATCTAATTCTACTTTCAAGAAAAGTGTCAGAAAACCTTCACTTACCTTAAGTAGTAAAACTTTTAGAGTAGCTATTCTGAATATTAGAGTAAAATAGCATTGAACTGAAGTATCTCAAACTCAACAATTGACATATTGTAGTCCCTCTTTCTTAATAAACCTAAGCAAATGCATAAAGTGTCAAATTACCTCAGCTCAATATTAAAGTTTATTTGGAGAAATAGAAATGGATCATTTTTTTTTGCTGATTTCTGAAACAAGGCAATGCTCAATCTCAGAGAATGGGTCTCAGTCTCTCTACCCTGTAGGGACTCAAAACTCACCAGGGATTTCTGCAGTTACTGTGGGAACATCTTATTTTAGCCATTACTCCTATTTTTCACATAGGGACACACAGGAACCCTCGTCCTGGTCAAAACTTTTCCTTTTGTAACTGTATCAACAGTACTTAGACATGCTTCTGTCACATAAGCATTTGATAGAATTTAATCACTGGAATTTCTTTGGTATATCTCTTGAGACTACTTTTCTGCAATCTAAGTGCTTAATTCTCTTATGGCTTCTCTTCAGCCTATCAGCCTAAACTGTCAGAGAGACCATACACCTGAGCTCTGCTTGCAGTCTCTATTAGCTTCAGTCAAAAAAGTGTTAGGCCAATGCTTAGTGGCTTTGAAAATCTCTTTTGAAGGGAATTTTATTCCACCTGATACATCCAGCTTTATGACAAAGGAGCAGCTTCAAACACTGTATTTAGCCTTTCTCAGTTGTACAAATGACCACTGAAACAACAAGAAGCATGAAACATTTATTATACTTTGATGTAGAGGAAGCATTTGACTCAACTGAATGGTCCTACAATTTTTTTTCTTACTTTAAAAGGTTCTGTTTTGGAGTGAATAAGATTAAATGGATAAAGCTGCTGTGTATTTGAAAACATGGTTTGGATCAGCCATACTTTTTATAACAAAACTAGTAACCCTGCTTTGCTTCAGCTGCTATAGAATCTGTCAGAACAGAAGAGCCAAATGGCCTCAGTTTGCTGCAATCTTGAACCTCTGACCTTTTGCAAATGCACCTAAGTGGTCAGGAAAATATGTTAACTGATGTAACATGCAAAATCTGCAAAATCCTTTTAATGTCTTCTTTTCTCCTAAATTAAACAGGTTTTGTAGGTAGGAGATATTAATAGCAATCTTGTAGACTGTACTACCTGGGGTTTCTTTGCAAAAACTCTCATTAGAGAGCAAATTCTGCCACTACTATTTTTTGTAATGCTTCCCTAAGTCTTTGTTTACCTAAAAAGAGAGGCAGAGAAGAGAATTTTGTCTGATTTGGAGGGAGTGGTATAGAATATGGAGGATGAAAAGAAGTGATAAACATGAGGAGAAAAGGGAAAGCACAGAAAGGTCAACCAAAAGAAAAAAAATCATAAAATTTTATACAACCTGAATATCACTGTCATATAAGATTGAAATGATACAGAAAGTAAGGCGTTTATGCCAGCAGTGCTAAAGCAGCAATTAGCAAAAATCAAGTGTTTTGGAGGAAAAAAAACTTCTAGCCTCTTGATAAAATCATGGTGACCGAAATGTCTTTGTGTGCTATTGAGAAGTAGTTTTTTTTCAAATTTGTGGGCAAAAATTTTGGTGACTGCTACTGTAATTTGCTGTTCTAACACCATGTAATGGCCAGGGTAGAGGGCCATTAATCTTGTTCACTGGAAAAAAATATTTTTCCTGGTGGCTATATGAGTCATTATTTTTTCTTTTTACAGCATTAATGGTAATATTTTTTGCTGAAGGAACTGGCAGCAACTTTTGCCATATAAGAATAAAACAAAGTTATATGAAAAAAACCCTCTTGAAAGAAACAATCTTGAGTTAAAACTGCAATTTATTTAAAATTTAATGAAATGTTTTTTTAATGTATTTGTTGTATTTTGTCACAGCGGCAAGGGTATACATAATTTATATCTTGTTTATAAGCCTAACAAATGTGTTTTCCAGAGATAAGGGGTCTGTTTCTAATACCAGTTATTCTTTGCATAGTAGAACTTTCCTAAAAGGTTTATGAACATTACTTATGATTATTCGTTGATGTTGCTGCTTTTTTAAATTGTAACCCCTGCTTTGCATGCCAGAAATCCTGACACTTATTCCCTTCACTTGATGATCAGCAAAGATGAGCTTCCCTTCAGATCAGCAGGGAATTGAGCATCCTGACCCTGGCCTGTAGATGTACAACTCTGTTAAGTAAGAAACTCTAATGCTGTATTGCTGTTTACAGAAATTAGATATTAAGACCCTGGGTACAAGATAGCTGTCACTGAATTTACTCTGACGTTTTTAGCTTCTGAACCCTGTAGTTTGCAATCTAATCTAACATATTGCAAATATATATGCCAGAAGGCTTTTATCAATTTGAGCTTTGTAGTCCATTTTAGCTATATTTTCTAAAGGGCTGATTTCTCCTTAAGCATTGCAGCAAAGTGCCATATTTTAAGAAAAAACCAGCACTACGAATTAAGCTCTTGAGAATACACATACTAGTGCTGATTGTCACAATTAAACAATCAAGGATGAAATCTTAGCCCCACTGAATTCAGCGGCAAGAACACACACGGCTGCAAGAGAAGTTGGGATTTCACTCAGTTAAATGGAAGCATTATCAAAAACTCTGCTTGAAGTTCACTCTCAGCCTCTTACAGGAAGAAACAAGTTGCAGATTATTATAGTGTTATCATTCTTTTTTCGGTGATTTTCAAGTCAGCAGAGAAATAACACTCACTGGTGGCAAAATAGGTTTTGGAATTATCACTCAGGGAGATGAATGCAGGGCTTGTGTACTTCACTCCCAGATCTACTTCTGCTGCCAGCTGAACTGTCAGCTCTCACAGGCACGACAGTCTGCATTTCTCTTTGCAGTGTTTTCTTCACCTTGATAGATTATTAAGCATAGATTTTTCTTCCAAATGAGAGGTTGTATTGTGGTACATAGACAGGATCTGATTTACCACACTGCTGGGAGCTAAGTTGAAGTGACCCCAGCTTGCAAGACATCCTCTTGTCAGTCTGCAAAATGAAGTCTCTAAAGAACCAAGTGGCCTTGAGAACAGATATGATGTCTGTGTCTCTCTTGTCTTTCAGGTTTCTGTGTACAGAGCTGGGTTAGTGATGTGCCTCCTAATCCCTGATGATTATAAACAAGCCTCTGTGTATGCCTCCAGGTGATTTCTTCCTCGAACAGATCTGATACCATTTTAACAAGTTATGCTTTGTGGCTGAGAGTGGGGTACTGGATTTAGACTCATAAGGGGAGAGAAAATTTGTTTTTTCCTTTTCAGTCCTGAGGTCCTTTGTGAACTTGAGCAAATTAATTCACCTCAATAATTTCTCCAACATGTGGAAGGGGAATAATATTTCTTTATATAAATAACTGCTAGTTCTTAAATTACCTCAGGTAGACCTGTGACAGAACATGTTCTGCCTGAAACACTGAGGTGTATAGGAGAAGTGACAGATCTTGGAGACAGCAGTAACAGGAGATGTAGAGGTAGCAGCTCTTGTCCTTGTCACCAACTCTGCAAACAACCTTGAAAAAGTAGCATATTCTCTTTGTGTGGAAGTTTCCAGGGGCACTCATCTTTCAAACAATGGTTTTCTGAGGTCAAATTAATTAACTTATGTTAGGCATTCATCTACTTGAAACTGAAAGTAGTTTTCTCTTTCACAAAGCAGAGGTACTTCATGGGAGAATCTGGCCTGTGAGGTAAGGTGCAGTACAAGTGAGAAGCAGGGCAAGGGTTCTCTTGTCATCAGCACTCTTTTACAGATTTATCCAAAGTATTCTAAAGTTCATTCAGAAGTTATAGGTTGAAATTAATTGCCCCAGTAAATATAATCTCTCTTTCTGAGAAACTCAGCTTTATTTTTAAGTAATCCTGAGTTGGTTAAACTCTGATTTACATCAGAGATTTGCAGAAAAATAGTTTAAAAATGGGAATTATGGAAAATATTTATGGAAAATAAAGGCATATTTCCAATGGAAAGCAAATTAGAAAGTTGGAGAGGATCTTTGTACAAGGACAAGTAGTGACAGGGCAAGAGACAATGGCTTCAAACTGAAAGAGTGGAAAAGAGTGTAGGTTTAGATTAGATGCTAGGAAAAAAAATATTTACTGAATATAGTGAATATAGTGAGGCTCTGGAACAGGTTTCCCAGAGAAGCTGTGGATGTGCCATCCCTGGCAGTGCTCAAGGCCAGGGTGGGATGGGGGTCTGAGCAATGTGGTCTAGTGAAAGGTGTCCACACCCATGGCAGGCAGGTTGAAACTAGAGGACATTTCAGGTCCCTTCCAACCCAACCAAATTAAGAACAAATAGAGTTACAATGAAAATTCAAGGAAATAATGGGAACATATAAATAATAGATCTCATAGATTAACTACAGACCTAATATTAACAAGATGTGATTATGTTTTTGAGTCATTACCAAAATTTGTAGTGTGCTAGTTATTTCATGTAAGATAACAAAATAATGTTGCAAACCTGTTCATGTACAATGAAAATGTACATGTTTTTGTTTTTTTGTACACAGCAAGAATCAAAAAACAGCAGCAGAAATTTATTTTGTTTAAAATTTCAAATGGCTTTAATCTATTCAGGCCACTGTTTCACAAGCTTGGTTTATCTGTCTCCGACACTCACTGACTGTCAACTGTTTTTGTCTTCTGCTGTTTTTCTCAGTATTGTAAAATTGAATTTCAGTTAATTACCCACCTAGGGTCTTACTATTCACATATATTATTAGAGTACTAGGAAACCCATTGGCCAAGCCTGCACAGGATCTGGTTGTCTGCACTGTGGTATGCTGGTGGATGATGCAATATGAAAGAGCCTGGATCCCATGAGCTGTGTTTTCCATGAGTAATTCTTGCAGGCTGCTCTAATTCAAAGCACAGGGCAGTTCTCAGATAAAGCCTGCCTCCAGGCCAGGGATGGATGGTATACTGGCATGTGTGTTTGTTTAAGGTATTCAGCCTCCATGAGCCAGTGATCCTACTCCACTGGGCTCCAGCCCATGAGTTACACACATCTGAATATGTTGTGGTGTATTAGCATTGTTTATGATAGGTAAATTTGGACTAGAAAATGGATCTGGACAGCTGTTTAAATGGAGTTTCAAACTAACCTTGTCCTGTCACGAATCCCACTGCTTGGATGCTTGTGCTGCTGCAAAGAAGTTGTTTGTGCAGGGAGGCTGTTTGCCAGCAGAAGGGGACTGGTGCCAGGTTACCTTGTTCTCTGGGAGCTGGTCAGGGCTGCGGTGTCTGCAGCCAGCCCTCCCTGCCCAGCCAGCCTGGGCACACGTGGCTGCTGGGCAGGGCTGTGTGCCTGGTGCCAGCTGTCTCCAGGAGCCCTGGTGACCCTGCCACATCCTCCTTTTTGCCAGTTATCACTGCAAGAAGAAGCAAGTAGGTATCTACCTACTCCCTTATTTCACTGAGCAGGATCCTCATATTCAAAAGCTTCTGTAAATACCATAGCAACACTGAACAGAAATACTTCAAGGCTGCAATAGCATGATATAAAAAAATATTTACCCATTTATTTTTCCTGAAAGTTTTTGACCAAAGTTGTGTGGCTGCAGCAGTTTCTCAAATGACTCTTGATTTGGGAAGAGTAAATTACTGATTATTTAGCTCAAAGGATTAAAAAACAATGGAGGACTTTAGATAGTGTGTTATTTTTTTCTTATTATTACAGTCACCAACATAAATCTTCTGTTCAGATTGCCTGTGCTTTCCCCTGGCTGCAGAAAGTTGCTTAGCAACCTGCTTGGTTTAGTCATGTGATAAAAACACCAAGATGCCAAAAAATTCCACATTAAAATTATTTTTAAAAGGGTGATAGGCTTTTCAAAATTACTAAGGTGAAAAAGAAAAAAGATTTGTATAACCTGAAAATTTGGTTTTACCCTGTTGCTTGAGGTGTAATCATTCACTGAATCCTAAATTCCAAGCAATTAGTTTTAAATTTTTACAGGCCAATCATTCCAGATTTCCAGTGCTCAGCAAAACACACCACTGGTTGCACAACAGTGTGGTCCTTCTTGATAACAGAAAGAATATTGCATGTCTCTGCAAAGAGAATTAATGGCATTATGACATTTACTGAACACATAAAGTACTTAAACACATCAGAAAATATGCGACTTTGTAAAGGAGTTCAATTTTTAAATGTCAAAATCTCTTTAAAGCAGAGAGATTTTAGAAAACATATTTGGATTCCTAGTACAATCACTATCTTTTTTTTTAAACAGTATATTTTCTTCAGAGACTTGGTGCAGCCTCCAGCACAGAAATTTCAGCCAGTGTTATTGCCTGTCAGTTGTAATCCCTCAGAATTTCAGCCAGCAAGGATATAATAAGGTAAGATTTGTCTTTTCAAACTCATATCAGATAAAGAATTCTTGAAGTTTATTCTTTACTCATTATGTTAAATATTTGGGATTTTTTCCACAGAAAGTTAAATTCACATGTTTATTAAGCATTCAATTAAAAATTCTCATGTTAGTGTAGATACCAATATTTTAGTGTAGAGACAGAAAAAGGAAAACACATTAATATAAAATGGCTCTGACTCAAACTTTCTTTGCTGAAAAAACCTAGACTTGAATGCAGATTTTGAGAAAAAAAATTATATTTGGATTTGAGGATTAAACACATAGTTTCATATACCAGAATATTATTAAAGAATTAAGGAGGTATTGTTTTTCTTTTTGTACTGTATTTTGGCTAGGTCCAGCCACATTGTGAAGTCTTCCTCTTTTCAGGAAGATTCCTTTTGCATTTAAATTTATCAATAAAATAAAATATTCTCTTATGAATATATTGATGGGCTATCACAGCTATATGTACTTTGAAAATGGAAATTCAGGTTGCTAGACAGGTGGCCCCACTACCTTGCACAATTTTATTATTAATTTAGAGATGTTCTCATATTCTTTTCCTTTTCCTAGCCCCACTCACTGAGCTGCTGATCACTGGTTTTAACTTGGGCTGACACCGTCTCTGTTGGAGCAGGGTGAAACCACTCATTCCTAGGGTTAGGGTTCCTAAAACCACCAAGCCCAGAGCTCCAGGCACACTGCAGCTGCAAAAGGCATGCCAAGGGGAACACAAAACTCCCGCAACATGGCTTGCTCAACAGCTTTCTCCTTTGAAGCAGCCTTAGCCCAAGTCTGCTTTTACTGCTCTACCTAGGGTTAGGGTTCCGAAAACCACAAAGCCCAGAGCTAGCTCCAAGCACACTGCAGTGTAAATGTCATGCCAGGGGGAACACAGAACTGCCACAACATGGCTCCCTCTCCCCGGCCACCCACTCAGGGCCACAGGCCCCTGAACACCAGTGCCAGCCTTTTCCTTGGGAAACAAAACTCACCAGCCCAGGGTCCTGATGTCAGTTTGTCTGTGGCCCTGAGTGCTCGGCTGCCTGCTGAGGTTCTGCACGGTGCAGGATAACTCCCAGAGCCAAGCTGCCACCACTGCCAACCTGGGCTGCTTTGAGAGTCCAAAGCGTCTCCTGCAAAGTGACACCAGGAACCTGGACTGGTGAGTTTTGTTTCCTAGGGAAAAGGCTGGCATTGGTGTTCAGGGGCCTGCTCCTCCTTTTGCGTGATGGGAATTTAATTCCTTTCCTTACCTTCATTGCTCTCTGCTAGTGAGCTGGTTCCCTTTGTCCTTGTTTCTAGCACCTCTCTGTTGGAACATGAATGCATTTTCCTGGCTGGTGAAAGGATATTAATTGCTGTCCAATGGAATGAGTTGCAGTTGCCTGCTGAGCCTACTCTGCATTTCCAGGTAGGGATCTATCATTCTGACAAATATATTCTCTTATTTAATGGGATATTGTAGAATCACAATTTCCCTTTGCATATACCTGCAAATGTACATTTATGTTTTCTAAAACATGACATCAAGTGTTTGTTTTGCAAAAAATATAATCTCTGAAATTTGTGAGAGGCAACTCTGATAAACAGGAAGATGAAGTGAAACCTGACAACCTTGTTTTAAAAACATTTATTCATTATTTGAGGCAAGGAAGACTAGACACAAGCCAGAATATTCCACCAGCTTTGTGAGATACTCTTCTCTTTCTGCTTTTCATGGTTAAGAACAACAGTCCACTTAGATGAATAAGAGTCAAAATAATCATCAGAAAAAAGTACTGTTGAAAGACACTTAAATTGCTCTGCAGGATCAAACATGATGATACCTGAAGAGACCAAGTCCCCTGGCTTCTCATTCCTTTCTCATACTTTAAATAGGCAAGGTATGGAATGCTTTGTAAAATGATTATCTGTGATTTAGGAACACTGAGGAATATATATATTTCCTATAGGTTTTATGCCACCTGAGAGTCACATATAGGTTTTATGCCACCTGAGAGTCACATTTATCTTTCACAAAAACATTCAGCAGAACTGAATGAGACTTTAAAAGGGCAGGACTTTGTTGTCTCACAAGCCAATGAAGGCATACCTGTGAGGAAATCATGTTAGAGCAGACCCGACTTTTCAATTTATGAAGTTAAATAAAGCTTTGTAAGAGCAGTGTGGAATTTCATAACACTCCATTGAGTGTATTGTAAGGGGCTGAAGGGGAGGAGGGGGAAGGCTGAAGGGGAGGAAGAGAATATACATCACTGACATACTTCATCACTTCACATACAGACATCACATTCAATTAAGTATAGAGCTCTCTGTCAACAAACTTGACACATACATCTAGGGAATGTCACCAACCCCCCAAAATCAATATTCAAGTTATGACAGACTGACAGCTTACCAGCTGAATGAGTCTCCTGATTTTACCTATTACTGCTTCAGAACCCTGCAAAGTCCTTGTAACATGAACAAACAAAATTAACTAAGGCATAAGACTCAGAAGAAACCAAGAGTCAACAATACATACAGAGTTTAAGAAAATGAATAATGAAATTCAGGCCATCAAGGAAGTAAAATACAATGCTGTTAAGGAATCTGAAAATACAACTTCTCAATATTCTAGGAATCTAAAATTGCATTTTTATGTAATTTATCCAGATGAATACAACATTCCCTCTAGAAATAAATCACTAAATCACTATGAACCTAGGGAAGAGTTTACCAGTGCTGCAATATTATTACCATTTTTCTTTTTATGATATATAAGACCATAAAAGCAGATCAAGCAGAAAAGACCAATGAGGTAGCTAGTTTGAAAATTACTTGATAGTGGCCATTATATAAATGAGATGAAGGCTAAACATACTACCTCTGAAACATTACTTTTGTAAGTGTAGCTCAATAGGTGTACACCATACCTGCATATCTATAAGAGGAGAATATTAGTTCTATCACAGTTTCATGTTTTATGGGATGACAGCCTTATTATGCTCAGGACTCACAATATGTGAATAGTATAATAGCAGGATACACAGATATACTTAGTGGTCTTATTTATGCTAAGTAGAACAAATTGGCCTTTTTTTTTTTTTTTTTTTGGTGAAGACAAGCTCCAGAATGAGTTTGTCCTTATGGATCCTTTTTCTGGCAACTTGACCTTCAAAAGAAACATCAGTAAATACATCAATAGCAATTATTTCGATCCATTTAACAAGAGTTTGGGTATTGAAGTACAATTTATGGGAGGTGCACAAAAGAGCACAACAGCCCCCTTATGCAGTAGCACAGAAAGGTCTGGTGCATGTATTTGGGATCTTTGCACTACAAATTATAGAATCATAGAAAGGCTTGGGTTGGAAGGCACTTTAAATATCATCTTGTTGCAACCCACCCTAGCCATGGACAGGGACATTACCTACTAGATCAAGTTGCCCAGAGCCCCATCCGATTGGCCTTGAACACTTCCAGGGGTGGGGCAATCTGTTCCAGTTCCTCACCACCCTCTGTGTATATAACTTCCTCCTAATATCTAATCTAATTTTTTTAAATTTTAGTTTAAAACCATTCTCTTTTGTCTATCACTATGCCTATGTACAAAGTCTCTCCCTCATTTTTGTAAGTGCCCTTTAAGTACTGGAAGGCCACAATGTGATCTCCCTGCAACCTTTTCTTCTCCAGGTTGAACCATGTCAGTTTTCTGTCTGTCTTCATTAGAGAGGTGCTGCATCCCTCTGACCATCTTTGTAACCTTCCTCTGGACTTGCTCCAACAGATCTGTCTTTCTTGTGCTGAGGACCCCAGACCTGGATGCAATATTCCAGGTGAGAAGTAATCACTGTTTGTATCTTGAATCATGAACTTGCTTGTTCCTCTCCTTTCTGTTTTCTTTCTCTGTGCTGCTGGGGGTGGGGTTGGGGACATAGACAATAAAGGGGGAGGATGTATTTGGCCAAGGCTAATCCACCAGTCATCTGATTCCTCCCCTTTTTAAACCACCTGCAAACTTGTTGAGGGTATGCACAGTCCCATAGTCCAGGTCATTAATGAAGAAGCTGAGCATTATTGGCCCCAGTATCAACCCCTGGGGTACACTGCTGCTGGTTTTCTTCCAACTGGATTTTGTGCCACTGGTTAAAATGCAGTGGGCTTAGTCATTCAGCCAAATGTTAATCACTCCATGTGCACTCATATAACCCGTGCTTCATCACCTTATCCAAGAGAATGTTAGGTGAGACAGTATTAAAAGCCTTAGTAAAGTGAAAGTAAATGACATCCACTACTCTCCTCTCATTCACAGAGTTAGTCACCTCCTTGTAGAAGGCTAATGTCTTGGTCAAGCATGATCTGCCTTCACAATTCTATGAAGATTACTCCTGATCACTTTGTCCTTCATGTGTTTGGAAATGCTGCAGAAGGATTATGTCCATCATCTTCTCAGTTAGAGAGGTGAGGCTGACCACTCTGTAGTTCTTCAGTTCTTCCTCCTTGTCATTCTTGAAGATAGGAATGGCATTTGCTCTCTTCAAGATCCTCCCCACTCATAAATTTTCAAAAATCAAGAGTGACTTCACAATGTAGTCAGCCAGCTCCCTCAGCACTCAGATCCTAGGAACATATTCATGTATTTAAACTAAGTTTTGTCCTAATGCACCTTCTAGAGAAATAAAAAACTTCATAAAAATGACAGCATTTCAGGAGAGACTTTAAGACTAAGCTAATAATGTCTTTATGAAAGTGATTTGAACTATCAGATGAGTGAAAGAGGAATCTTTCAAAATATGTTCACAGTCTTCTGCAAATAACACACTACTTAAAGATCTAACTTTTTAAAAGATCTCTTCCATATGTTCTATGCATGAAGTAAATGTGAGGTCAGGTTCTAGAGTTAATGAACTAAGCCCATCCAGACAGAATTTTGAATGGAGGGAGGAAGGCAATCAGAGATTATAATATTTGCTTTCTGATCAGATATTTACTTTAAACCCATTAGAAACCACAAAAACCTAGAGAATATACTAAAATGCAAAGGGCACAGGAACAATAAAGGGAAATGAAGTGACAATTTCATTATATACTGGCATTTGGTTATCAAGAGGTAATTATTTCAAATATTGTTTTTCAATAACATGGCGTGTAAAATAGTTTATTATTTTGCAATATATTACAAAGATTATTTGTATTTAATAATTGTAATTTCTTGTATCTGCCATAAACTGCCTAATCTTTATTTTTTACCTTTTTTTATGTGCTAAGTAGAATTTTACTGTTACTTGCTGCTGCATTGTTGAATTGAGATTTCAACTTCTTTCATTAATGCATAGCCTTTGTTGTTTACCTCGACTCATGATGAAGATCCAAATGTCTATATGCATATGCAAGATGATATATAGAAAATACCTGTATTTGTTTCCTAATGCAGAATTTAATGAGATAACAGCACAAAGAAACATCTATTTCCCATACATATTATTCCACCTGTTAGTAAACTGGCATTTGTTAAATTTGCCACCTACAGAGGAATAAAATGTATATTTGATTAACTCCAGGTAAATCTTTGAAAGAAAATATTTTTCTGTACTCTTCTAGAATTCTGCTAATTTAGCAGCCAGAAGGAGTTTTATGGTCTGAAAAGATGTAAGTGTATTTACTAAAGAGACTCCAGGAACACAAATTTGCAAACATTTTGTAATCACTTAAGCTTAGAGAGAACAAAATGTACTCTAAAAAATACAGCTTTTAAAATGTTCGCTGAATACAGCTCCTTCAAATTTTCAGAAAGACTGCTGCTTCCATATAATATTTAAACAAATACAATAAGTCAGATTTTCTGAGTGCTGTTTTAAATTGAAAGTAAAGAGGAAATTTTGTTCTTCTTATCATGAAGTTAAAGGCAGGTACATGAAATAACTTTTCAAGGTCAAATGGCAAGTGAATTGCTAATGGGGCATAGAGTCCAGATTTTTTGCTGTGTAGCCTTGTATATCATCTAATAAATCACAGCAAACCTTTTCAAAAAGCTGAGCTCATTACTTGGGAATTATTATTGCTGTACCTGTTCCCTAGTAAAGCATACTTCTCTTTTGGGTCAGGATATGAATGTTGACATTGTACTGAAAGTTTGTTTCAGGCCACTTGACCAAGATGAAAAATCAGATAAAGTCTTTAAACAACTCAGAAATCATTTGTTCCTGGGGAATGGGAGGTGGAGGAATGGGGGAGACTGGGGACATCTGCTCATTCTGATGTCTTATGGAAGGGCAACAGAGCAAGATATAAGGAACCCAGAAGATTTCTGGTGAATGTCAGGTTCTCAACACAGGTACTGCATAGTCTAAGGGGCAATGCACAGATTGATCTGCTATTCACAGTCAGGGAAGAAAGGATAAGACAGAGAATAAATAATAGAAACATTGGCTATAGTAATCATGAAATTGTGGAGTTAAAAATCCTGAGGTGAAGGAAGAAACAAGTAGCAGAGAGCTGATCCTGAAATTTAGGAAACCAACTTTCAGATTACTCATGTAATCTGAGGCTGCATAGGATCCCTTCCAGATACTTTTTAGCATCTGCTGCTTCTAGTACTATATTTAGCTTAATCCCATTTGATGTTTTTGTCTGATGAAATGGAGTTTGTCTGTATTTATTTATCCTGGAGATTTCTGCAGGCACTTCAAGGCACAGTTCATTTGACTAATACAGGCTAGAGACTTTAAGTGTGCCTACATGCATCATTGCCTAAAGGATGGCTAATACAATAATCTTGGAATACAGACACGTAACAATAGAAGAGATAAATCCCATCATTTTGACATAAAAGTAGGCTTGGCTTGGGAAAATGTTTTTAAAGTCTCTTAATGCTACTGTTTTTACACTTAAAGATTAGATCCCCCAAAATTGTGGTAATAAATACTGTATTTAGATGACGATAGTTTCTAGAAATCCAAACTCTCAGTAGGTCCTGAGGCTGCTCCATTTTAATGGTGCTTGGTGTGCCTAGTATTTCTTTGCTGCAATCCCATGTCAATAATGATTCATAAGGAATATGTTACTTCTCATACCAAAGCATCCTTGTAGGAAGGGGTAACACATAATTTCCTACCATACAGATGAAAAAAAGAGAGAAGGTAAGAAAATAAGAGCTCTGTCATGGATTGAGTTATCAAGTCCAAATTAATCTTGCTTAAACCTCAAAGTAGAAGCAAATGCCAACATAATTATATCACATGTGTTTTGTATTCTGCTCTATCTCCAATTACAACTTGAAGAAGAAAGCTACAGGCTGTTGAGAACTGCATGGAATACATCTGGAATATACGATTGTTGCTTTTAACTTTTTTTTTTAATGGAGACTTCTGTTACACTTTTAAAATCCTTATGTTGAAGCAAAACAACATTTTTCTTCCTTGTGTACCCACATGAAGATGTGTATAATTAAAACCAGGAGTGGCTTTTCTCTATTCTGTAGTTGTCAATTTGCATAATAGCAGTGGTTGTATGGATGTCTTGACACACACAAACAAATCCATGTATTAACATTCAGAACACATCTGCACACTGCTTGAATTTTGGGTTTTTTTTCTCTCTAATGCTGCACCTGTGCATACACTATTTTCTTTTTCACTGGTGGCTTTTTGGCATTAGCAAAGTAATGGAAATATTGCCTTTGTCATAGAAAATGAGTGAACACTGTATATTTTGTCAAAGCCAGAAAATACTGGCCCTGTGGTAGAAGACAAGAAAAAAAGAAGTACAAAATGGTGAAACAGTAGGTTCCAACTCATTGGAACTCACTGTTATGTACTTCAAAGGCTTTCAGTGTAGTAAAAGAAATAAACAGAGATGTGGAGGAAAGCTAGTTCAGGGAGGTATGTTCAGGAAACTCAGAATAAGAAGGGCTAATGTCCTTATCACCTCTCATTATATCCCCAGAGGCAGTACTATTCTTTTTTTGTTAATAATTTGTTTATTTCAAGGTTTTTTATATTTATCTTTTTCTCCCAAATATAAATATTTGTAAACAAATATCACTGGTGGCTAGTGACCGGGTCCCAAAGCAATGAATTTGCAGTGCTTGCTCTTTCATAATATTTTGTTTAACTAGAGAAGCTTAAACTCATTTTCCTGCTGTGAACAAATATTTCTTATATTGCTTGAATTTTGGCAGTGATCTTATGAAACACCAGACAGAAGTCAAATGCAGAAATGATGAAAGAAGCTCTTAGGCTGTCTTTAATGGTCTGGCTTAAAAGCAGTAACCTCATATATTCCTTGCCAGTTCCTAAACATGGAAGTTAGAACAAATGGCACTCTCTTGAATTTGACTTCAATTTCTGAAAATGCCTCATTTACATGAAGATCTAGCTATGAGGGTTATTGCAACATTTACTGTATTTTTCACCTCTTCAGTACTGTGACTTTACCATTTAAATTTAATGCCAAAAAAATTTGCCCTTCCATATAAATGAAAACAGTAACTTCAGTAAAAAGGGAGAGTTTAAGGAGAGAGAGACAGAATGTAAGATCTTGTTACTTTAAAAAAACAGAGAGTAGTTGATGCACTTGAGTCATATGGTAATAAACTATGCATGGGGTATGCAAAACTTAACACAATATGTGAGTAATATATAGAGAAGTGGGGAATATATGGGTAGAGGAAAGATTTAAAGAGACTGACTCATTTGGAAGCAATCAAAAACCTCTTCACAGCAGCAGCACCAGAAGTACAAAATAATGTAATTTATTTAATACAACATTCAACTAAAATCCCAGGTAGAGAAGGAGGTGGCAGTTTCAATGCATTAAGCATATTTTTCCCACCAGAAATAACAGTGAGGTTCCACTTGAGTCACAAATAACTTTGTTTATTTTTATTTTACCAGTCTTGGACAGCAACTTGACAGAATTGAGCACAGCCACTGACCTAGATGGTTGGCTACATGCAGTTTTATTAGCTTATATTTGTCAGTGAAGCTCATTGTTCAGTTGTACAGATATTCATTGTCTGGCAGAAAAGGCCACAATCGGGGTGCTGGGTGCCTGCTTGGTGGTGGGATGTAGTTACGGTAGTAGACTGCAGTGAGGCTGCTGATATTGGCTTGGTGATGAAACATCACTGGTGAAAGCAGTCCCAGAGTGAGCATTTCACTACATAATCAGATGAAATTATGTAATCTAACAGGGATTTTTTTTGGGACTTGAGGAATCTGTGACTAAGACTCCTGGCAATTCCAACTCTATTAGAAAATATTCGGTAGGAACTGCTGCTGCTATCATTGGTGAAAGTAATACAAGAAAGACTGCTTAGCTGGGATAAAGCTGGGACAAAGCTGGGATAAAGAGGATTAAAGAATAAAAAATTGTCCAAAGACAATTTGGCTGCATGTCCCATATGAACAGTCAAGATGAAGTATGGCTTCACCAGGTTGAAAGAATTTAATGGTAAACTAACAAACTTGATTTTATAGCTTGAAAAGAAAGGCATGACATTTGTATGTTTTCCCTTTGGCTGATTTTCTTTTAAAATTTGCTAGCTTGCTATAGGGAATGCGTACTTTCAAAATTATTTCCTTCCTCCTTCTAAGCAATTTGTGACATGGCCAAAAGAAGGTGCTTGAATTATATCACACCCTTACAATGCACTTTTTCTAGCAGTGAGCTTGGGAGTAATTCAGCTTGCATACAAGCAGGTGCTCAAGTATCTAGGAAGAGGAATTCTCTGAGTATGTAGGGACCTAGTCTTACAAGGCTGTTTTTAGCACGAAAGCAGTCAAGGGTATTCTGTCTGTGGCAAGGTCATGCAATGGCATTGAATTTCTTTTCTGTGATAAGGGAAGATATTTACTGAGCTTTAGAAGTGCATGAAGGGTGAGGGGATAGTTTGACAGACACTTGCAGGCTGCCTGCAAACACCTGCAATAGCTGGATGATACATCTAGAGAGTATCTATAGAGAAACTAATCAACTTGCAATCAACAGTGGCCATGTCCCTGGTGTCAAAACAGTGGGCAAGAATTCTTTGATCCTTGCATGAATTTTAAGTTTAGATGCTAATAGAAACAACACAACACCAGAAATAAGCTTAACTTAGGCAGAGTACAGGCTTATTAAGCATTGCTTATTTTTAAAATCTCTGTTATACTGGATTTTAAAAAATGTACTAAGAATATTGCTTTTGCTCTGCAGAGGTATCAGCACTCTCTTTGACACTACAGAAGAATTCTGATAAGTACCTTTTATCTCTACAGGATATATTAAAAGAGTAGAAAGGGGAGTGGGATGTCATGACTTTTGTCATGCCTCTGTTGACATGATCAGGTTGTAAAGCTGCTGATTATGAGATTATTATGTGGCCTTTCATTATTATTTTCTCCTTAAGGCAGAGAAGGAATTTGGTCACCATTTGATTGTATTCCTGTTCTGTCTGCTGTGACAAATTTAAGGCATTAATACAAAAAATGGCACTGTTTTTCTCAGATATTTTTACTGTTTGGTTGTTGTCTACAGGTAAAGCACAGCCGAGGAATTGCTCCTGACTATAACTAGGGATAGTCTGAACTGGGTCAGTTCAAATGCTGCAGGGCTACACAGGCTATTGAGCAGTGTAAAACACTGCTAAATCTGCTTGGGAATGACAGAATAAATGGGTTATGTGTTTTTTCACATATAGGCTGTAAGTGCATACACAAGCCTAAATATAATCAATGAAATCATAGTAAAGTCTCTTTACACCAGGTTTCTATGTAGCCTAGTGGTATCTCATTTTGTATCTGAATTATCTTTATGTCACTGTTTTGAAATTTGTTTAAAACAAGAATAGGAAGACAAAGACAAAACAGGCAGAATATTTGTATTCATAAAATGATCAAATTGCAATGATGCTAGTTCATATGAAATCTCAAAAATAAAATGCTTTGATTCTCCTACAGAATGTGTGAATAGAGAGGTAAGATTGGGATGCCTAAGACTGGGATCAAACCAGAGAGTCTTCATAAGGTAGAAGAAAAAAGCTAAGTAAGTTGTCTAATGGTGGCCAATAGAAAATACTGAGGTAACAGCTGGGTCTGCTTTCTCCAATGTTCAGGCATTTTGCTGAGTCAGGATTGACTCCATGGTTTTTCCTCACCAAGAAAACAAAATTCCAAAACCCAGTCAGGAAATCACTCTTTTGAGTTTATTGTTAATACTTGGCTAACTTTGCAAGAAAGTGGATTTCTAGCATTTGTTTGTGCATTTCAAAACAAGTCCTTTACAGTAAGGTTGGCTTTATCTTCCAAGAAACTGCTCTAGACATTCAGTTATGTTTCTTCTCAATCTCATCTCTGTCAACTAATTCAGAATTCTTTTATGTGTAGTAGAAGAGGTTGAAACTATGTTTTCCTTCCTTTCCAGAAGCAGCATATTTCTTTTCTGCTAAGGGATTTGATCTTCCTTGTGAAAGCAGATAAATCTGTGTCTCCCACAACACACATGACTCCACAAAACACAGGACTATGGAAGAAGGCCCATCAACCATACTGTCAGGCTGCTTTCAGAGAGAATAACAACTTCTTATCACTTTCTAGGAATTTGTTTTCGAGGTATCAGGAACTGGCAGGCACTTTTTCTGGATTACTTTCCTCAGGATTCAGCTGGAAGATTGTTTAATTTCAGGATTACCAATAATGAAATGTTTCTACATATGTGTGTATCAATACACTTTCAGGTATCAGATCAGCTTCAAGAAAAAGGTTGAGCGGTGCATTCTATTAAGTTGCAGCTCAGTTAGATATCAGTAAGTGAGAAATGGGTCATGATTCTGAAACCTTTTGTCAGGGTCATGATCGCTATTTTTCTGACTATCAGAGAAAAATATTACCCACTCCCTTTTAATTCACTATTTTATTTCTTTCAGGATATCTCCATTTTGGGGAGTTTGTCCATTTTGACAACCTTAATGTTAGTTCAGGTAAACACAGCTAAGGTAATTTTTAAAAATTATTTTTTTTAACGCTTCTCTAATACTGATGAGACGCTGAATCCAGAAAAGTGTTGGCTTTCATGGCACTGAACACAAAGGATCAAGCCTTCCTTGTTGCTGTTGAGCCTGCTGTGAATATTGCCCAAAGGCTGAAGTCAGTCCTTTTAATCTGGTATTTAGAGCTGTGGGCTCCACTTAAAAGATATTGCACAGCATTAAAAAAGTATTTCAGATTATTTTTTTATTGTAGTAAATATCATATCAGTATCAAATTAATTTAGTTTGACTAATTAACAGTCTTCAGAAGCTATTGCTAAAGCAAAGGGGATCTAAATGCCACACAAACTCCATAATAAAAAAGCGATGAAGTGTACTGTCACAATCAAGCTGTTTCTTGGACTCACTTTAGGAAATACAAGTTAGGTTAGAGTTCCTTTTGGTTGCAAGGCAGTGTTTTAACACTGTTTCTCAGACAAAGCAAAGGTTAAGTAAAAGAGAGGGTACCTCATTGTTAGAAATCACCAGGGGCCCGGTCTGATCTTAGGATCATGAAGGTATTGGCTTAAAGTGCTAAAAAATGTGGCATTATTTTCTGAAGCTAAAATATCTCCCCTTTCTATCTGTTTTGAGTATTGAAGATCCTTCATTAACTTAAATTTTAAAAATAATTTATTCTTCTATGTAACTACTACCATTTCATTTATCTCTCCTTCTGCAATAGAAACAGTTGGAGAAGTGCGCCAAATCCCTTTAAAAAAAAAAAAAAAAGGAAGTGGATGGGGGGTTGGGGGTGTGGAGTGGAGATGAACAAATAAACCTACCAGATTTTCCATTTGGAGATGTTATACATTGCTGCTGTTTCCCATATTAAGCCACTTTATATTTTTCTACATGTTGATCTGGATCTCTCATAATAGAAGATTAGAAATCTGTAGGGAAGTATGAGCCCTCTCTTTTATTATTGTATCCCTAGTAAAGTGTGTTTATTTCCAACACAGGCTTCTAATCACTACCATACCTTAATTAATCTTTGATACTTGAAATATTGGCAGGTCCAAGACTGCAAAGGATTTTCTATGTAAATATGCTGTCTTCTCCACAGAAGCCTGTGAATTAAAACACTATAGATCAGATTCCAAGCAGGAAGCTACCAAGAGTAATCTGCCATCAAGATTGATTCAAATTGTCATTTTGTCTGAAATTCTGTATTCCACGTTAATATAGTCTGAAGTCTTAAAAGAATGTGAATTTTAACTGAGTGTAATTGTTTACCTTCAGGTGAAGTAAGCTAATCTAGAAAATGGAATATTGGTAATATTTGCAGTATTCTTATTAGATGGCAGCAGAAAAAATGCTAGAAGATATTTTATAATTTAAAAAAACCCTTTACAATTTTGTCAGAACATGGATAAGTTTTTCAACTATTTTGGATCCCACTATTACGGCTTTCAACAAGGAATGCAGTAATTAAAATTTCATACAATTCTATCTTAAGTATACAACAATTGAACCATAAAACATTGAGAATCTTCCATGACTTCCTCTCATGCAAGGCATTACACTATTATTAGTAATTATAGGTTGTTAATATTCTGTGTATCAGAGTAAGTTCAACGCAGTTAGCAACTGTGGAACTGAAAAACAATATTTACAATTCCTCGGCAATTTTTCTCCTTTCTGGTGCTCACATGACTGTGTAAACAAACACCATCTGAAACTAAGAAGTTGCTAACTTTTCTAGTAGCTGGGCTCCTCCACATCTATTCATTGACAGTCCTCAAAAGCATAGGTAGGATACAGCAGATAGTACCCATGAATTGCTTGTAGGCATTGTTTCATTACTTAAGTTTTTCAAACAGAGCCACAGAAAAATCTGAGATTTCTGTTAAATATTTATGCTTCTTCTGCAATATCATTACAAGAATTTAAAATCAAAATTGCATGCAATTTATGTCTTTAAATGAAAGGACAAAACCAAAAGTCGTGTGTACAATATTTCAGACAAGTACTGTGTAAGTTATTCTAGATTTGAATGTTTCTCTCTATTTTTGTTTTTTTTTCCTTTTTGTTTGTCTCTTTGTTTTAGTTTGGAACTTTATTGATAAATTAAGTCCCTAAGAGGTGTATAGGGCAGATAATTTATTTACTATATAACGAGCTGCATAGCCACTCTGAACTACAATCCACACTAAACCTGACTAATGCTATTTATTATTTGACTCATGTTCTGCTTAAGAGCTTGTTTTATAAAAGTTTAAAATATTTGGTTTAAAGCGAAGTATGTAACTTTCACAGCTGAACTATCTTTGAAACCCTTCAAACTACATGGTTTTTCCGTTTAAAAAAATAAGCCAACGTATGATAATGATTTGCAAAAACTCTGCAGAAATACGTAGTCTGCTGGATTTTAGTTGCACAATGAGCAAAAAATACTAATGATGCATGCTGACAACATAGTCTCACAATTACCTTGAATTTATATCAAAATTTATTTCCAAATTGTTTACTTGTACAAGTGGCAAAAGGGAGGAATTAGGCTTTATAGGTTCATACTAGGAATCTTTTACTGTCTCTTTCCATCTGTCTCCTACAAAAGAATAACCTCCTTGATTCCAACATGCCGCCTTCCTTACTTTGAAAAGATGTTTCAGATCAACAGCTGCACTCACCACAGAAGATAAAACATTCTGCACACTAGCAACTGACTGGACTTAGGAATTGGTAATCTTTTCTAGGAGAGCATTTAAATTTCCCTAAAGAGTAGAGAACCTTCTCATCCATGAGAAGAGGCTCCCTGAGGTTCTGGTTGAGGTATGAGTTCAAATGCTTTAACAAGGCTTTTATGCCTCTATCTATTCAAAGGAGGTTACCCTTTGCACTGCTTGTTGTTACAAAGGCTGGTGGATTTTAGGCTATATGTAATATTTTTTATGATTCAGAGAAGTATCAGAGCAAAGATCTAATTCACCTATATACATACAAATTATTTCAATGATCCTTCAAAGCTAAACAACAAACAAAAGACAACAAAAAAAGCCAAATCCACAAACCCAAACATAACACCTTTTGGAAATGCATTTTCCTTCCTATCTTCGTTTGCTTTTTGTCTCAAACTCTCTCTTTTAACCATGACTGCTTTTTCCATTTGCTCTGTCCTTCAACCTCAGGTGGCTGGAAAAGTCCTTTTAATGTTCTCCTTGATGATTTCTTTTTTCTACTGATCCCAGGCTGCTTCTTGACTAACCCAAGAGCTCTTCTCACCATACATCACTGTAACTACAGTTCTTCTTTATCGATTCCAGGATGTTGCTTTCATTATACTCTTTCTAACACAACTGTTGAAGTAACATCTATCCTGTGATTCCAGCATCAGGCTTTTTGGCACAGCCTTGCTAGGTCTTGACACAAACTGGCTCCAGAGTCTCTCCATTTAGAGGAAGTTTCAAAGGATGACTTGAGGAAGAACAGTTATTAAATGAAAATAAAAAGCTACTTCCCATTGCCATACAATCCTGAAAAATTGGCTAAGGCATTGATTTACTGGGACAGTGGTAGACTTGAGAAAATCAGAACTATTGGCAACATGAAAGAATGAGTGTCTGGAAGGAATTACTGGGGACAGAAAGTGAAACAGATGGGAATGTAATACTGCAATAGGAGTTTGTTAAAACAGGTAATGGTCTTTCTGAAAGGATTTCTTGCTTGTGCCCAGAACAATAAACTCTGGACACAAGAACATCAAAGGAAAAATGGGGTTAGATTTACTGCTATTAATTCCACTCAGCAGGTATTCTGTCCCTTTAGTTATATGGATTTACATGGAAAATAAAGTTTTCTGCTTCTTTAGGCCTCAATTCAGCAAAACACTTGAGCATATCCTTAACTCAAAATTCCAGCTGTACACAATGGGTCTTAGATATGTTTAAGGATATAAATTATAAGCTGAGGATATAGTTAAGAGTTTCAGAATAGACATGCCATTGGGTGTGGCAGGAGCACACCACCCTGTCCCCTCTCTCCTTTGTGTGGTCATCTTCAGAGCAGTGGGTCTGTGACAGGAAGCCTCTGCTCGGGTCTGGGATGGCGCCCAGAGACTTCCCAAGACTATGTGCCCCTGTCTGTCTCTGGCTGAGCAACTGTTTCATGCCGGGCATCTGTTACTGATATATTGGCCCTTTGTGAGGACTGAAACTCTTCTTTGTACCCTTGAATGAAAGGCCTCCCAAGTGTGTTTGTGTGCTTTGGGTCACAGTCCTTGGCCATGTAGTGACAATACACCTGATGGTGGTTAACTGCCATTGGGGCGTCGCTGTACTTACCCCCACTCTTTATTATTTTTAGCCACTGGTCTTCATAGCAAATACATTTTGTTTGTATTTGTTATCTGAAAATGAGTTTGCTTTTGTATACTCCCATGACATTGTGTCTCAACAGTTCTTTTCAGTTCAGTGCATTCAAGGCAATTTATTCCTGTTTCTTTTTATGTTACCAGATCCATTTTAATACTGATGGTTGTTTGTGTGCTTTGTCATTTCAGACCTCTTAACAGTCCCAAACCACCCAGGATCCATCCACAAACCAAAAATAAAAAAAAAAAAGAACCAACCAAAAACCAACCAAAAAACCAAAAACCCCAATTTTCTCAGGAAATGAAACCTTCTGTAAATCTTCTAAGCCTGTGTGTCTGCAGAGGGCAGCATCAACTTTTTCTGTATTCTGATTAATTCCTCTAATTTGGAAAACCCGCATTTTACATATGCTTTATAAGCACTTATGATTTTGAATAAGAAAAATACATCTGGTCAAAGCAGACAATGGTGTTCTCAGGAATAATAAGAAAGTTTTAGACTTCCACCCTATCTAGGTAGAAACTGATACTTCTGGAGACATAAGCTGTATTTGACCACATCAACACTTCCATTTTCTTGAAAAAAATCTAATTTCTATTTTCCTATGGAGTAATATTGGTTCTAGATTCATTACAAAACTCTGCCATTCTTTCTTTTAAGCTAATAGAAATTTTCTCTGTTTTTTTTTTTTTTTTTGTTTTTTTTTTGATACAGAATGTTCTGGAGGTATTTCTTTATAATGCTAAATTAAATTCATAACATGAATTAAACATTGTGCAATTATGCAATAGGCATTCTAATATTGCTTCCTTTGAGAATTTTTGTTTGCTTTGGCCTGAAACACTGCACTTGGATTGTCCTCTGAATGTTCCAGAAATGCAGAAATGACAGTTTTGGCAGGGTATGTTTCAAGGATTTAAAAAGAAGAGATATCTGTGATCTGACCCAATCTCCTTCAGAGGCATTCATAAATACTGTGCCTTAAGCTTGTTAAAAGTTGCTGGGAATTGTCCTATAATTATACTATACCATTATCAAGGAATAGACCATGATAAGGACAAGAGTCATGTCGAATTCTTCCATTCTTATGGTCCTAATTCTGATATCTCCCAATTTCTTTGAGTTGGAATGGTCAGCTTATTCTATTAAAAGCTGGGGGAACTAAAGTTGATTCATATTTGTCAGACTCCCACAGTCACCATTCATAAAAAACTAAAACTTTGGTAGGAATAATCTTCCCTACAGACAGCATGGAAATGATTGCATTTTGATGCATATAAAAATTTTTAATTGGCTCTCATTTACTGAAACTCTTATATGCTTTGAATAAATCCTACTATATTCTAGTTTAGTAAATTATTAAAAAATTCTCCCCTATGGATAATTCAATTTTAGTACAGTATGTGAAGATTAAACTGCTGTTAACACTAATTTATAAATTAGTACATTGTTTTAGGGAGATTGGGTTTAGGCAAAAAGGGTACACCAATTTTCCAGGAAAACTTTTGAAATTAATACTTGAATGGTACACATAGTGAGATTTTTAGAGCTGCCTTTAAGAATTTAATAAACATGTTCATGTTGTCTAAAAATTATCTATAAATATAAATAAATATATTATAAAAAGGCCAAATATTAAAAGTTTTGCATTAGATAGTATTACTAAATAACTTGGACAATTGAATATCTGAAGATTATCAAAATAATAGTGGGCTTTATTACGTGTGTCCTAGACCAACATAAAAAGCTTGGCCCCTGAAAAACTCTAGTTTCCAGGGTACTGGAATCCAGGGTACTGTAGGATTCATCTACTAGGTCAGATAATGGCACAGAATCAATATCTGAAATTACATACAAGCATCATATATGCAAAAGTATTTGAAGTGTTTGAAGATATAAGGTGATACCCTTTAAGGATAAGATGTAGCAGTGTGTTTCCCAACCACATTTTTTTTCAAACCTAATTATAATCTATTCTTTTAATAAAATACTCATTGGAAGGTAAAAATCAAATCCAGCTATATAGCTACCTAAAAGAAATAGATATATTAAGGATTTTTCTAAATCCTCTTTTGTTTTTCTGGCTCAAGCAAAGCATTATCAGACAGGTTTTTCTTAGAAATCATAAAAAAAATAATTCTCACTGGCATTCTGGCACAACATAAAACCAGCGTATCTTTCAGCAAGAGCAAGAGATTAATGCCTTACTCAGAAGTAACATCCTTGTTTGTTGAATTAGAAATTCTTCCATCGTATCTCAGATGAGCAAAAAATTATTAATCACTAATTAGCAGAGAAAGCCTCTCATATTAAAAGGCTTATGTTAAGGAATACTTTGAAAACTCAGGCTTCAGCACAAGCTTTGGTTCTTTTCAATGGGACACAGTTACAAATGCATTGCAGCATCTGTTCTTGTTTTAAAACTAATGTTGCAACTTTTGATGAGAAGACATGAACTAAAATGTGATGAAGTGTAGGTAAGCATTGTGAATAGATAAGTGGCTGCCGAGTGACCGAAGAAGCTGTCATTAGCTGGAACAACCAAGATTTGGGAGAGGTTGTATGGCGTGCACAATTATGGAGACACTCTTTGTGAATGGAAAGAGAGATGTAATCGACATTTCACAAAAACATCAACAGTGAGAGTTTTCAATACTTTCAGGTACGTAAGACAACAGATGTGGGTACAGACTTACTCACTTGGTGGACAGCAAACATAACATCAGTGAAGATACAGGATTAAAGGCAGAACCATTCAAGGACACTAGGAGCAGATTTACCTTAAAATAATCCTGAGAGACCAGAAAGCAGTGTAATGAAGATTCATTTTACAGGTGGTGAAGAGTTTACAGACTGATTTGTGAACAATGAATGACAAATTCATTGAAAAATGTTAGCTGACCATAAAGAACAGTTCAATGGTCCTCCCTCACAAATTAAAATGATATAATTATTTTACTACTCTCAGAAAACAAATGAGAAAAAATTTAAAAATGAAGAGATACTGTTTCCCAAATCAAATTGGATTTATGAATTAGATTTTTTAGAAGCACTGGGTAAAAACAAGCATATTACAGCTGGATATGGTGTTGGACCTTATGGTACAGGGGGTATTGGAAATGTGCATTTAAAGACATTAGTGGGTTTTCAAATAGCAACCTTTTATGTTAATTTTGGGGGTTTTTTTGTCTTTTTTTTTTGTTTGGTTGGTTTGCATTTTTTTTAAATACTTGCAATAGTTGGGATTTCATTACTTTTATTGCACTTGCAGTCACTATCTGTACTAAATACTCATTTGTGCTTTTAGGAGATAGACTAGAAAATGCATTGGTTATACCTGATAATTACAGCCTAAATATAATACTAATTCCAAAATACGATTTCTTCATTGCTTCTTTTTCTGTTGTTCATTAAATCAGAGTAACTTTTTTTATAATACCTTGACCGCCTTTTTTTTTTTTTTTTGCCAGGAATGATTTCCCTTTGCAATATTATACTTTATTTTATGCTCCATGATGTTACACTAATTATAGCTATCTGAAACATGTATATAATTTAATGGATTTTGCCCCAAACCATCTGCTGCACGTGTACTTTCACCTGCCCACCCCAGATCCACTTTAAAAAAGTGTAGATATAAACTAATTGGAGTTCAATAATCTGAAATTGAATTTGATGGGTCCAGGATTGCTAAGAGGATGTCAGCTATGAAATGCAAGGTACAATGCTAGCCATTAACTGTAACAGTTCACTCAGGGAATCTTCCCTCAGTTTCTTCATTTATATTTTAGACTATGACTACAGTTTCCAACCCTTTGTATATTCTCCAAATTGGCTATTTATTTTGGCAGGGATGCTACTTGGTCCTGTCATTCAAGCATCACTATATTGAAGAGAATTCCAAAATAAGCTCAATGACAGAAACACTGCATTATTTGAAATAATATTTTCATAAATAAAATCATCAAAAATATCAAAACTGAATTCTGAATAAAGTTAGTTTTGTTAACATTATGTTACTTAAAAACCTCTACTATGCCCAAAGAGTGTTGAATGCACTATTTTCTCTCAATGGAAAGTAAGATTGAGACCAAAGATTTTTATTTTATAGATAATTTTCAGATCAGTGTTTTACATTGATGAATATTTTCATACTATGTAGCAGTCACTGTGTGAAAGATTGTCCATGTAGACCCAAATTCTGATTCACACATGCATATATATGTGTGTGCGTGTATGTTCCTCTCCATATCCATATTTATTTGTTATATATAGTTTCTTGATATCAAGAAAAATATTTATCCACTAGAATATGCTCATATATATAGCTTAAAACATAGTAAATTATATATATATATATAAATAAAGTTTTAATTTTTTTTGTTAAAGGCTTTCTAGTGAAGTTTTATGATAATGACTTAACTTTGAGAGAATCTTCTCCTGACAGTCAAGCATCAAAACTTCTGATCCAAAAGTGCCTCAAAGCTACTTTTGAATGTTGCACTGAAAATTCTGAAACTCAGCCAAGCATTGTCAAAGCACAGAACAGAAGCCATCACTCAAGACTCCTAATCATATGGAATAAATAAACTTTTAGAGCATTCCTAAAGCTGCCAAAAAATACCATCCATTCTACAATTATACTTTACTGTAGCAACTTTTTGTTGAATTCCTTCTGCACCTAGATATTACAAGACTATAGTCGTCTACTAATAGAGAATGACTATTTTTTCACAGAATATAGAGTCCAGGTAAAACTACAAATTAATATTACAAGGAAACAGATGAAGCATAAATCTTTCAGTGGAATCCCTCCATATTTTACAGAGGTTTCTGGGTTTTTATTTTCAGTGTAAGTAGCTGGCATGGTCTTTTACAGAATTTTTACAGAACTATTTTACAGAACTATTTACATTAACTGTTGCCATATGTGAGAACAAAGTGATCTTCTATAAAAGGCATAATATTTGAAACTCTGAGTCAGTCTTACCTCTCTTCATGGTGAAATCATGGAACAGATCCTCTGAAAGACATGCTGAGACATATGAAAAACAGTGAGGTGATTATGGACAGCAGGTCTTGGAGCAGTCTTTCAACAAATAAGGGAACTTAAAGAGGAAGACTTTCATGGCCTGTAGGGAGAGAGCAAGAGGTAATGGTTTTCAACTAAAAGAGGGTAGATTTCTCTTGTATATAGGAACATATTAAGTATGGGGAGATATCATGGTAATTTTTGTCTGATGGGTGGGAAGAATGAGGAGCAGGACTCCATGATATCAGAAGGCTAATTAACTACTTTATTATGCTATATTACACTACATCTAAACTGAAAACTGAACAGGAACTCAACTGAACAAACTCTCTTGGCTGTCTCCTGACTGACTGTCAGGACACAGCTTGCAGAGATTGGTCAAGAAAGCAAAACACTCACACCAGAATCCAATTACCAAATCCCTTTGGGTAAACAATCTTCCATGATGGATTCCACTTGTGCACAAACACAGGAGCAGCAAATGAGATAAGAATTGTTTTGATCATTCTTTTCTCTGCTTCTCCAGGAAAAAATCTGAGAGAGAGAATTGTCTCTCTCTGTTCAGAGAATGTGAATTCCACAGTCAGACACTGGAACTAGTTGCCCAGAGAATTTGTAGATGCCAACATTCCTGGAATGTTCAAGGTCAAGATGGACAGAGCTTTGAACAACCTTGTCTTGTGAAAGATATCCATGTTCATGGCCCAGGCATTGGACATTTAAAAATCTCTTCTGACCCACACTATTCTATGATTCTAATATCCTATCTGGATCCATAACTTTCCATTGCAAACATTTATATGATTTCGGGTGTTTGTGATAATACCCACGTACCCTAATCAGTGAAGCAGGGATCTACATCTCTGTCCATCCTTTCTAAAAGGATAGCATTGTTTAATTTGCAGCAAACACATTTTCAGAAGGTGGCAACTCATTTTTTATCTGAACTCTTTCACAATGTTGTAATCTTAAATATGTATCAGAGTTATGCTTTGCTCCTTTTCAAATCTGCCCTTCTCTTTGATGTTTTTATCCACACACTGGTTAAGGAGATTGGTGTTCTGTCAGTATCTATGTTGTGTTTAAAACACAACTCTTACAACTAATGTGCAGGAAATTACATTCTACTGTCAAATGTTATCTTGATGGTTATGCCATATCTGGTGAAAATGGATTCGACAGCACAGATTACACACAAATCTTACTATTTTATGGAAAGGCTAGTTTAAGGAAGTGAAAATTCTAGTCTAGGCTTTATAAATTGTTTTTTTCACAGCCAAGAGGAACAATTTTTTTGTCTCTGAAGTCTATTCTCTAAGGTACAATGTTCCCTCTTCCATGTGTGTTTTTTGTGCTTCATTTGGTCTGCATTTCTGGCATGTGGGATAAACTGTGTTGCAGATTTCAAAGATATACTGTCCACTTTGGGTAAGGATTTAAAATGCCTGGGTTGTTCTTTTTGTTTTTATTCCATAAATTAAATATTACTTTTAAAACATATTTCTGCAAATCTTTATCACTCTCTAACTGATTTAAACAATACTTGGTTTGATGACATTTGTATTAAGTCGGAAATGCTGCACAGGAGTAGTTCTACTAGTACACTAACAGCCTTACCTAGTTTTACTTTTCACTATCTTTCTAATATTAATACAATACTAAATCTAATTTGCCTTTACCTGAAAATACTTCTGCTAATAATAGCCTATATTTCCTGTCTAGTTAGAATTTTAGAAATAGTTATATATATATATATATATATGTATATATATACACATATATATATGGACTTTAACTTGCTGATTTTTGTTTAATGTTTGAGAGTTTGTATCTGTAACGAGAGATAATAGGTACAAACTAAACTGTGGAGGTTCTGTCTGACCATCAGGAAAAAAGTTTAAACTCTGAGGGTGACCAAGCACTAACAAAATTGCCCCAGGAATTTTTGGTCTCCATCCTTAGAGATATTCAAAATCTCTCTGGATATGATCTATGATCCTGGGCAACTGAATCTCTGAGACCCTGCATGAGCAAGGTGGGGTTGGACCTGATGACCTCCAGGGATGCCTTCCACCTGCAGTTGTTCTGTGAAGTTCTGTAATAGTCCCAGCGACTCTCAGTAGAGCAAAATCGCTTCTCTATAGATCTTAGATCTTAGCACTGTCTTCGTCAGTTTGCAAACTTTGTCGGTTGTTTTGAGAGAAACAGTTACAGGGAGTAAAATTTACCACACCTTCAATTCTGTAAGTCTAATGGCCAAAGAAATGTGAGGACCTGCTTTATACCCTTCAAGAAGTTTTGACATTTTTTTCTCCCCAGTTTCAAAACAAATTTATATTTATTGGAATTACTGAGCACAGCACAATAAACACACTGATGCTACAAATGTAAAAAAAATCTGCTCAATTTTTCTAAGAATTTTGGTATAGACAAATATATGGAACACAGTTTTGTTTTTTTTTTTTTTTTCTGTCTTTCAATCACCTAAAGATGTTCCCTTTTTAAGACTTGGAAAAAGTTGTTTTTGTTAACATGATTTGGATACTTTTCATGTAAGTTGAAAATCAGACTTTTCTATTTTAGACCAACTACTGTAGGCATCCTGTTTTTTTCCTCAACTTGATAGAAGTTTATTTAGCTTACACTTTCACTGCAGAAGAGGTTCTTACCATATTGTTAAGAATTACTCCATCACATAGAAAGCATTTTTTGCTTCCTTCCTCAATTATTTTGATTATTTTCTCCTCAAGAGACCACTCAGGAATAGAAGACTGTGCCTAACAAAATATAGTATAAATTGCTTTTTTCCCCACCAAGTTACATCAGAATTTTTTTAACAAATACAGTCCTTGACTGATTGTGGATCTCCTTATTTTAGGCAGACAATCATGATGATGAAATTACGAGCTGTTTTGCCCAAGGCTGTGTCCATTTCCATTGCAAAAAAATGGAACTTTCCATTGCAAAGAAATGGAACTTTCCTTACTGAAAGTTTAATCTCAGGGGTTTCTAAGTGCCCTCTAAAGACATTTACATCTCGCCAGCAGCCACAGAGAATACTTGGACAGCTGTATATCTAACTTAAGTGCCTCAGTAGAGTGTCTGTCACTAGCTTAGAAGTATCCAGATATTCTCTCTCTTTGAATACAGATTCACTGACTGTAGTCAGATCATTTTAGTTGTTTACCTTCCAAAAACTGGCCTTGTATTATTTTGTAATATTCAGTAGAAATATTGCTAGATTACATTACTCCAGTGAAAATTAACCTGCGTGCCATTTGCATTTAGGCTAACAGGTCTTTCATCATCTTTTGCAATATTTTCCCATTAAAAATTCCTCTTTGCTGCGATGTAATTGCCACTGACTTTACCCAAGTGCTACATTGCATTCTCAAAACATAAATTGTCGAAAGCCATTCGTTGTTCTCCTCCAAGCCTGAAATACTATTGGCTTCTTTATGACTTTGGGCTTTGGCTTTCAGAACTCCTTCCTTCTATAAAATTTAAATGATCATGATATTGGGATCAGAGCAGTGTCCACCTTCAATCTTTTTCTGTCTAAACTGTGTTTACAGAATATGAAATTGTCTTGAAAAGGTGGTAGATGCTGTTTTCAAGCTGGGAAAGCTGCACCTGGGGTGAGGATCTAACCTCAAGATTCTGTTTATTGATGAGTGAGATCCCCTCCTCCTCTGTTCCCATTCTCACAACTGCTTGTCTGCTTCCCTCAGTTTCTACCATCCTGGCTAGGATCCAAGGGCCAATTGGTTGCTTATTCAGTAATCTCACTTGGCATTCAATATCATAAACCATAACTGCAATTTCTTCCTGATCTTAGCTGAAGACAGCTCAAGGGTCACTTGTAAAAGAAAAGATACTCTCATGAGAGGCTCATAAGCAGCCTGAAACTTACATTTTTAGTAAAGGAAATGAAAAAATATACAGCTGATCTAGTAGGAACAACTAAAAACTTTTCCCATTCTTCAACTGATTTGCAATGCCTTTATTAGATACTTAGCTAAGTAGAGAAAATTATATTTTTATTGTTATCTATGACTGAAAATCCCAATCCCTGCTTTTGCAAAATTAAGACTATAAAATGAAATATATTTGAGTTTGTTAGGGATGTGGTCATTCGTATTTTGTGCACCATTGATTAAGGTAGTTATTGACTCAATTTCTGGTATATAAAAAATTACAATTTTGAAAGTATGTTCTAATAACAATCCAATGATCACTTTGAGTGAAGTAAAGAGACAGCATGGTTTCAAATTCTGAAATAAATGCATGAGGGTACACTCATGCATAAGGTAAAATACTGGTTTAGCAGAACGCCATCAGTAGAGAAGTTTAAGTAGTTGTGTGATGATTGTCCAAATCTTATCAGCTGAAGACCTAAATTTCTTCTATTCTTTCTTTGAGAAGAAGAAAACACTTTAAACTATGTGGCAGGAGAGTAAAGCTACAAAAGAACACCAAAGACAAGAAAAAGCAAATGGTTCTTCATGAAATGTGAAACTCAAATCAATGACAATGTAGTAGAAAAATGAGAGAGTTCAAAAGAAGTTGGGGGACAAATTGCTTTGAGGTATAGAAATCTCACAGGGAAACAGAAGGACTAGTAAATTGTTCCAGTAAATTGACATAGCAAGCTCTACTCCAGAAAAATCATAACCATGTTAAAAGTAGATCAAGGACACAGGGAAGACAGAGGCTAAGGATTCTATCACCTCTTTGGAAAATTAAAAAAGATTGCAATGAATACATTTTTTCTAATGGATATTATGCCCTCTGTGAAGCTGAATGTCTGCTAATTTTCCAAGAAGTTTTTTTTTTTTTTTACTTGTTTTGGGGTTTTTTGGAGGTTTTTTTTGGTTTGGGTTTATTTGGTTTTTTGTTGTTTTTTTGGGGTTATTTTGGGGTTTTTTTGGTTGTTTCATTTTGTTTTTAAATTGTGATAGGACTAGTTCAGGAATTCTAACTAAGAATCACAAACCAAGACTGCTGAGTCAGAATTTATTAGGCAGACTATGACTTATCGCATTTCATTTTAGGTAACTAACATTTCAAAATTATCTGACCATAGCAATGTTGCATAACAGTGATGCAGGGATGTTCTCTTTGCTTGTACTTCTGGATATACATTCTCTGTTTAGTTATTCTCATAGCTAGTCTGAGGCAGTAAAGCAACCAGGGTAGATGAACAGATCTACACCTCAAGGAATGTATTAAACTTGAATTGTATTCAGACTCATAATCAAGGACTGAGACCTCCTGCACTCTCATTTGAGTTAATTGTTTTGCCATGGCTTTCAAGAACAGAAGAATCAAGCCAATGAAAGATAGTGCTTATGCAACAATGCTTAGTTTATGTAAATGGTGGTGCATGGTTGGCAAGGCAGTGTTGTTACAATTAAGGAGATTTGAGATGGTTGGTCAAATATGGATTAAAGCTTAAGGTCATGTGGTTGGTTATGTGTCATGCAAAAAGTAGCTACTGCTGTTTGAACTGATTTGGAATTACTGTAGTTTGAATAATGTTAAATTGTGGATGGATTTATATGAGTTTATCATGCCCTCAATAGACAAAAACCTTTATTAAAAGGTTTATTAAAAGGACAAATGCTTTATTAAAAGGACTCTCAAATTATTGCCCCTTCCCTTAATATATTTTTAAAAATAGGCGTATATTGGTATATTTTAAAAGTAACTGGTTTGATTAAACAGAAACAGGGTGAAAAGAGTTTTCAGGACAATTTTAAACTTGGAACAGTTTGAGTTTAATGAATGAATACACTCTCCTTGGAATGTAACAGAAGGACAGTCCCTTCGTAATATTATTTTTTCTGCTTTGTATAAGAAGAGGTGTTCTAAAATCTGATGGATTATGCTCATTACCATTATAAACCTGCAGAACAATTATTATCTCTATTGTTTAATTTATACTTTTAAAAAACTTGGGGTTTACTTTGTGTGTATTTGGAGAGCAGATGGCTTCTTTGGTATTTAAAGTGACAATAGGAGTATTGCTGCTGCTGGTAGAAACTGGAAAAGAATAAGAAATGGAGGTTTTTTACTTAATTGAAAGGTCACTCTCAGATTTTGCTTCTTGTTTGGTTTTTTGGCTGTTTTTAAAGAAGAGAAAAAAAAAAGCAACAGCTCCCAAAAGGTCCTATAAGGAATAAATAAACAAATGTTTATTCATTGTAAATATTTAACTTTATCATCTAAGTGTCTTTGGGTTGGTCAGGAAGGGGAATAAGGCACCTCAACTCAGACTGCAGGAAGCTGAGCTGGAGCAGCTTATGGAGTGTACCCTCATCAAGTTTGCAGGTGACACCAAAGTGGAAGGACCACTCAATAGCAGCTATTCTGAAGGGTGTAGGAGGCTGGGCAAATGGGCCAGCAGGAACCTCCTGAAATTCAGCAAGGATAAATACCGAGTCTTTCACGTGTGAAGGAAGGGACTCCTACAATGGTGTAGGCTGGGGCTTTTCAGCAGCACTGTGGAGAAGAACTTGGGGTGATGCTGGTAGATGGAAAGCTGGGCATCAGCCTGTGTGTGTGCCCTGGAAAAAAGACCAAGAACATCCAGGTCAGCAGTAGGAGATCCAGGAAAGTAGTTATCCTCCTCTGCACTGTACCTGTCAGATCCCTTCTGGAGGCCTGCAACAAGTTTTGGGTGCAAGGAAAATGTTGATCAGCTGGTTTCCAGACAAGGAATAGCATAGCTATTTGATAAAAATATTTATATCACTTTCAGTAACATTTGTTGTGCCAGTAGCTAAGGAAATAGTGAATTTTGGCATAAATGTGAAATTTCTGTGTTTGGTTTTGATGCTGTCATGTGCCAGTCCCACCAGTATTTTGTTAAACCAATAACTAAACTGAGAATGAATGGTATCTTATTTTTTTTATTTCTTAGCTACCTAGGTACTTTAGTCAGCACTCTGAACTGTGGCTACTGTTCCTTTCTTCTTTCTGTAATTTGGAAACCATCTTGGTCAACAAGACCTGATTTCTATCTAGCAGAAATTCATTAAAGGCCATTTTTCCTAAAAAAACATTAAATTGTCTTTCCAAATTTCTGCTGTGATAGCCTACAGTATATAGCTTTTTCCTATACTGAATTTTAGTTCCCTGCTCTCCCAGCATGAATTCAAACCTGTAGCCCTGGCCTTGCGAGTGAATAAGGAAGACAGAAAAATGTTCTCAGAGTTAAACTATGATTTAGTGAGGACTTTTGGGGGATTATTTCAGCGTCATCTATTGAAGCTTTTCCCCTTATGCAGTACAATTTCAGAAACATTGGCAAGGAAAAAGAGCTAATGTGATTAGTTCAAAAATTTATCAAGGAAAATGCTATTTTAGCCACAAAGGTAGCAGTTTAGGTAGGATTGTTTTCAAATAAGAAGACAAACAACAGGAAGAAGAAGACTGCACATCCAGAAACCCAGAGTGTCTCTGTTTAAGTGATGTTCTGTGCGCTTGGTCTTTCTTATTTAAAAATTGAACACTTATTATTTGAGTGTTAGTATTTATTGCACCAAACTATTTTTAGTACTAATGCAGCACTGAAAAATTGCAATTTTTATTTACTTTAATTGCGATGTTTAAAAACTGGCTTATCAGGTAGTCTGTAGTGGATTTGTAATATTAATTTATCTGATAACTGAGATGTTGTACCATGTGAATAAGTTGCAAGTTTAATAGGAAGCTTTCAGAAAAAAATGTTCTAAACTGATAAATAACCGTTCAGAAAACAGTTGTGATTTAAGAGTAAGTAAGGATAGGAGAAGGTTCTTGGACACAGGAGGTTAAAGAACCACTCAGAATAATTGTATCAGAAGTGAAAGGAGTTTATTGCTGAAGAGGCTGAGGTCTGCTATTTCAACATCAGTATCAGCAGAGATTAAGCATTGAGGTACGATAGAGATATATGGAATGCTTTATAATTATAAAACCTGTAGCAAATATGCTGCTCTTACTGCTAAAATCACTTTAAGAGGATTGTTTCATCTGGTCACAGACTGACCAAATATCTCCAAAAGCAGTCAATTTTACTGGATCACTGTAATGAATGTATAGAGAACTCTGCCCTTAGGCCTGGCTTGTGAAATTGGTTTGGGGACTTAAGAAGGTCTAAGATTTGTAAATTAAGAGTAAACTGTGTAACTGTGGCAAAGCTGAAGCATATTTTCATAGGATTACAAATTGGATCTGTGAATCCTTTAAAATCCACCTCACTGTATCCATTGCAATGACTGGCATGTGTTAGGGAGAAATGTTTATCACAGAGTTTCAGTCAACATGGTTTATCTATCTCATGCAAAAAATCTGTAACTCAAGAGTTTGTTGTACTTACTATTGCTGTAAAAAGTGTAGAATCCTAAATGCATTCTGGCACAGCTAATATTTGTCCCTATGTTTTCATAGTTTTTAAATGACTGAGCGTACCTAGTTCTATATATAGGACGAAGTTTAAAACAGGACTGGTATATTGTCTTTCAAAATCCTTTACAAGGGTGAGGCTTGTAAATGGGATAAAATCCTTATTAAATAGAAAGCAGCACTTGGAAACTGAGAATTAGGAAGAAACCTTTTGTTTAGCAATTTCACTTTGAGAAGATCAGATCTAAAATATAATTTTAGACCAAAAATTTTTGCAGAAGCTCTGTGTTTCTGGTGCCTCCACAACCTCTTTATCCTTCTACACATGCAATAATAAACATTTGGCGCAAAAGGCCAGTTCTAAAGTGAGTAAGATAAGAGGAATAAACAAAATCACAGGTCTTTACATGGATGTTGTTGCATACAACTTTTGATGACCCTGAAGTGGTCCAGCCTTGGATCTGAAGGGTCCAAACAGTGAAGAAGTGATCTTTGTTTGGCATCAAAATTCAACATAATTGAAAATATGTATAGACCCCCTCTGTGGACAGTTTGAGAAGATCAGGTAATAAATTCTTAATTTAAGTGAACCATGGGTCTCACTGTTTTCCTGTAGAGGAAAAATATTACCTAAAACCACACCCTGATAGCTGTAGTATTTTGAGGTATAAATTTTGATTCTATGTCACCATTGTAGTAAGAGGTATTTGAAATAACCTGGGGAATTTCAACTCTTATTCAGATAAGAAATATGTGCCACAGAGTCACTGAACCTGAGAGAAAGCAAATAAATGTGATATTATAATTCAAAGATAAGGTTGTATGCGATTTTTTTATTGCAATCCCAGTTATTGTGTGTAGGTGCTGTCTTTCTTATACTGCTTTTTCCAAGTTCTCTTTATCTCTGAGTCTGTATTTGTTGTACATCTTCACTGCTGGAAAACTGCTGATTATTCCTTTAAAGAATTTCAGAAGATGTTTTTTTCTGCCTTGGTGAACCTGCAATGCTTTTGTGCTGCTCTAGGCATAACACCAGTCTCCTTCACAGCTGTCTGGTAGCATTCCTAATCTGTCCTCCAAGCAGTATAAAAGCTAACCTCTAAAATTATCACAGCTACCATTAGTTGTTTTTTCCCTATTTTTTATTTATTTTTTAATCTTATGAATAATTGCTTTTCTTGATAGTTAAATCCAAGCTCTTTTTTCTTCTCGTTTTCCTGTGTTGACCTTTATATTTCCAGATCTTCCCACACCTGACTTCCCTTAGGTAGCTGTCATTCTCTTGTCTCAGCCATGGAACTCCTTTTCTATACCATTTGGAACAGAATTTCATCTATATTATGAAATCTAGTCTTCATTTTTTCATTTGCATCCCAGTACTGCTGTATTTCTCTTTTTTCATTTAGCTGCTAGGCTTTGGGCATTTGCTTAATTATAGTTTTCCCACCCTCACTCACTTTGAGTTCAAATATTTCCAGGTCTCCTTAGCTGCTAGTATAGAATAAAGCCCAGACATCTTAAGATGAAAATGAATTTTACTTTTGCAATAATTACATAAAATTTTGCCACCCCATCACTTCCTATACAGTGCTATGTCCAAAATATCCACCCTCTCCTCCCATGCATATGCTGTTAAGGGCCTTATGGGCCCTCTAACTATTGAGTATCAGGAAGGCTTTGATCAGTCTTTCAACAACATTGAGAGGAATTCAAGCTGCCATCTAGTGCAGTCCTTTGTCCTGAATTAAAATTGTCAGCTGACATACTATTGTAGTTCTGTTGTTCTGACCAATGTAATAATTTGTGTCTCTGTTACACATCGCTGTAACATGTTGCTTGCAACTCATTCATAACATCACCAAGACATGTGAGTTTTACTTTAGTGTGTATGTGCTTTTTCCACGGTGTATGTAGACTATATAGTGTTTTTAAGTTCACAGAATCATGGAGTAACTAGGCTGGAAAAGACCTTCAAGATCATCAAGTCCATCTGCTAACCCAGCACTGTCAAGTCCTCCACTAAACCATTTCCCTAAGCACCACATCTGCACATCTTTTAAACTTTTTAAGCTGCCCACTTTCCCTAGGCAGCCTGTTCCAATAACTGTCTGTCTTTTCGGTGTAGAAATTTTTCCTAATATCTGATCTCAGCATCTCCTGCTGCAACTTGAGGTTGTTCCCTCACATTGTGTTTCTTGTTACTGAGGAGAAGAGATTGATTCCCACTCATCTACAATCTCCTTTCAGGTATTGTAGACAGGGATAAGGTTCTCAGCTCAGTCTCCTTTTCTCCAGATTAAACAACTTTAAGTTCCTCAGCCACTCCTCATAAGCCTTGTGCTCCAGACCCTCCACCTACTTTGTTACAAGAAGACTATTTGTCATTTAGCATACATCAAAAATTTTCTAAGAAGTAGTTCTCTCACATGACTCTTTTTTCCATGTGTATTTTTCCTTAGAGTTTTTATTCAGACTAGCTCAATAATTTGTGCAACAAGCGTCTCACAGACAAAATTACACATCAGCTCTCCATCCATCACAGGCTCACTCAATGTTTCAGCTCACTTTTTCATCTACTTTGCACTTAAAAAAAGAGAAAAATTTATTAGTTAGGATGACATTTCCCTAAATGCTTGAATCAGAATTTTATTTTCACAGCTTTTAAGAAATTAGTTTTTATCAAAAGACAGAAGACATATACAAAGACATAATTGTCAACTCTCATGTCTGTGAAACTTTCTTTTACAACACCTCAATAGACAAATGACAATTATTTATTTCTAATTTATTTTCCTGTAACAATGGCCTGTGTAGATCTTTCTCTTTTTATTTCCTTTGAAGTAGTTTGATTTTGAAGCCCTAAGAAGACAATAATAACATTTCAGAAAATTTCTGTTGGTAGAAAAATTTTAGGCATGGGTGGTTTTTTTTTTCCATTGGGTTTCTAGAGTTGTAGTTATGGGGATCTTTGAAAGCATGAAGCAACATTCTAGGATTCAAACATGTTCCTCTAGTTCCTGTGCTCTTTAACTTTCATCATTTAAGATTAAACATTTAAAGAAGTGATGTGAAATAAGACAGCAAGTGCATAGGGAAAAAAAAGTGAAGCATACAGTCAGATAGAGAAGTTTGCCCTGGGAAATTTTGTAACAAACTATTGTATTGAATTTAACTCCTAATAGAGAATTGCTATAGAATATGATCAAAAGGATATACAATTTATATTGTCTGTATTTTTATCAGAATAATCACAAAAAGTGAAAACCACTCAAAATCAGTTTTTTGTGGCATAATTAGTATAAACTTGATTTTAAAGTATTTTTAAAGTATTTTGGTAAGATGTATAAGTACTAAGTTAATTTTCAGTTGATGCTGAAAACAGCTCTAACAATTCAATTATTAATATTGAGATTTGCCAATTAAACATTGGACAACATGAACTTGTAATAATTTTGTTACCTTTTCACTTTGTAATGAATGCTATTTCATTTCATTTTATATGTATATATTTCATAATGTAAGCAATGCTATGTAAATTATTGTTGCTACTAATAAAGCATGTAGGATTGAATTTTATGTATTAAAATAAATTATATTCATGAGTCTATTAAGGAATATAGTTTACATAAAAGAAACAACCCTAAAGCAAGGATGATTTTGGAATTATTTCTTTCTTCCTTAGGAACTCTGCAATTCCTGTCACAAATCAGTATCTTAAGCAATTCTTACCTTTTCATGGAATTTATTGGGCTGATGTTAATGGAAGATTTTCTTTAATGCACTTTTTGGTGAACTTTAAATTTCCAACATATTTGTGTAGTGAAATATTGTATATTTCTACTTGAAATGCATTTGCAAGTGTTCCATTTTGTGTGTTTCCAAGTACTCTTCCGTATTAGAGAAGTTCTAACTTAATATTTGAAACTAGATGTTGCATTGTGTTTTATATTCTGAAGTTAAAAATGTTGCTCGTCTATTTTTGTAGTCTTTGTGTTCAAACTTGCAAATATTTTAAATTATTTGAGTGAGGAGAGAGAGCTTTTAAAATGTTTCATTCATCTTTCTCATGTGTTATATTTCCCTTAGAAGTCCTCTTGTCTGTATATGAAAACACAGATGAATAAATATCTGTATCTGCAAAAGACAATTGAGCAAAAAAAAATTCTTATATAGATTTTTTCCTTTTTCTTACTAATTATTTACATTTATACAATAAGAAAATTTATCTGAACTTCAAAGAGACTTTGCTAAATAGAATTTGCTACAGCTCTCCTCATAACTGATGACACTGATTGACTGATTGAGAAAAGAAACCGAGTATAAATTTATGTTACATGATTTAAGAAAAAATTACACCACAAGTGAAACTAAGAACTCTGTGTTTCATTTAACAAGAAAGTCTCTGAAAGGAAGATGGCATGCGAGCCCCACCTCAAGGCTTTTTGATCATACAGTCAGGAAAATAAAATCTTATAGTACAAGAAGGTTAGTTTGGTAGTATGACAGATCATCAGATTCAAGGTTTTGGGAGGTTTTTCAGCATTCAGAATAAGCACACATCAAATCTTCTACAAAATGCCTAGAAATAATAAAAAGAGAATATTCATGTATCAATATTATTCCAGTTTTCATCAAAATGAATGACTCAAAGGGCAATGCTGATACATGAAGGAATGGATATGAAAATGAATACTAAAACTGAATATTAAAATAATTTTTCTTATAATTTAGATAAAGTATTTTATCCCTAATCAGAGAAGTCAGATACTGCCACAGTGATACTGTAGGAAAAAGGGTTCTTAATTCTTTCAGTATGAAAAAAATTCTATTATGTTAACTATTTTCATTAGCAAGACGTTGTGTTGCTCAGCTCCATGTTCTTTCAGTGTTAAATGTTGAAGGCATTAAAAGTTCCTACAGATTTCTATGACTGTCTAGCAGGGCCAGGGTTTGGGATGGCTCTTTTAAACATCATCCCCACTGATTTAGAAGGAAATTTTGAGGTGTCCAAGTGGACTGTTTTCTTCATCTTAAGAAGATTTAAGAGTAGTTGTAATTTGAAATACCTTATTGTTTCTGGACTAAAATTATTTTTGGAAATTCCTTAAAGAGCTATTAATGGATTTCTTTTTTGGGACACTGACATTGTATTAGAATTTTTCATGACATTAATTTCCTTGGATAATAGTTTTGGAGACAAGAATAAGACAAAATCTGTGTTGAATTGTTGAAAGGCATTGTACTGGACAACAGATGGTGTGACAGCTCTCTGTCAGACTCTCTTTTGCCAGTTGGACGTTATAAGTATTCCAACTCCATTTACTTCATTTTTACCAATTTCTCAAACTGTTTGAAATTGTTATCTTCCTTGATTTCACCTTTGATAAGCTTTAACATGAGCCTTGATTTTATTTTTAATGTAGGAAAGTAGTGATATATTGCTAGGGCTTTCGCTTTCCTACGTATGCACCACGATGTCTTTCTTGATCCTCTGGAACTTTCACTATTCAATAATTTCAACTGATACTATTTTCCTAGTTCAGGGAATCTAGGAGCTGGAAGAGCTGGCAGTTTGTCCATTGCAAATGCAAATAAATGAACACAATTTCTCTCTTGTTCTCTGCTGTTGGGGAGGATGAAACAGGAAAGCCTTATAAATATGATTGCCTGGCAAAAGATTTTGAGAATATGGAAACTATAAGCGAGATTGAAATGAAAGCAACCTTTGAGATCCCATAGTTACTGAACAATGGGAAAACAATGGTGTGGCTGCTGAAGGTAATCCCCTTTTGATGAAACAATTCCCTCTGCTTGCAGGCAGGTCCAAGGGTCAGATCAGACCCTGCCAGCTTGGCAGAAGGGGTCCAAAGAGTAGTTTTTAGGGTTTATAATGTAGCACAGTATGGTAATGTAGTGATTCTTATAGGCTGTATGGAAATGCTGTAGGATTTGTATCTTGTACTAGATTGGTTAGTGAGAATCAGAGTATTCTACACAGAAGATGATTTATTGTATTGTAACAGAAACTTCGCTCTCTTAACTCTTAACTCTTAGCTCTTACTCACTTACTTACTTACTTTCTTTCTTTCTTTCCATGCTCTTACTTCTGCCTCTTAGCTCTTACCCCTTTTACTCTCTTATGCTTTTATGCTCTTACCCTCTCATCCTCTCTACCCCTCCCTTCTCTCGGGCCTGCTCCGAGCTGCAGCTGGCAGCTCCCAGCAGGGCTTTGCACCCACGCCCTTTGCAATAAATCGCAAGTTCCATGACCTGGCTTCAGAGATCTCTCGTCTCCATCCGTCCCAACCGTGCTGACCCCCCGTCACTCTTACACTCTGCTTTCTGAGATGGCATACCTTTATGACTTTATAGATCTTATTTTTATATTGCAGCTAATAAGGAGTCAGATGGTGATATTCAAGCTACTTTTAAATAAAGAACAATTTGCCTTTAGTAATTTTTTTTGGATTGTCTTGGTTTTATTTTTTTTTAGTACCTTTTTTTTACTATTCCTGATATTATCTTTGAATGTTTTTCTGTCTGTAGCTACCAAGAAGAACCACAGAATCACAGAATCATTTAGTTTGTGAAAGATCTCTGACATCAAGTCCGACTTTTGACTGATCACCACCTTGGCAACTAAGTCCCACATCCCACATTAAGTTCTTTCTTAAGCAGCTCTATGGATGGCAACTGCATCACCTCCTTGGGCAGTCCATTCCAGTGTTTAACAAAACTTTCCATGAGGAAATTTCTGATGTTTAACCTGAACCTCCCTGAGTGCAGCTTGAGGCTATGTCTTCTCACTGTCCCACTTGTCTGGGAGAAGAGGATGACTCCCACCTGACTACAGCCTCCTTTCACGTAGTTTTAGGGAGTGATCAGGTGTTTGCTGAGCCTCCTTCTCCCCACTAAACAACCCGAGATCCCTCAGTTGCTCCTCATATTCTAAATATTTTTTATTGTCTTTTATCTCCTTTTTCTGATAGATGTTTTTAATTGGAAATTTCTATGATCCTTCAAGACAGAACTGGTTCTACCTGATTATTTAAGTTACATGACTATAAAAATTATAAACAACCAAGAAGGCTTTCAAAGTATCACATAACTTTTAGACATGTGACCTCTTAATGAAATTTTTAAAAGTACAAAATGATGAAAGTAAATATTGACTCAGCTGCTCTCTAATTTTTTAATTCTCAGACTATGACTGTGACTTCAAATTACAGTGGCAGTAGTAACAGACAGTATGTCTTTTCCTTTTGTCTAAAACTGTCTACATTGTATAAAAGTAGTGTGTTAAAAAAGGAAGTACCAGAATCACCTTCTGTATTGAACTGTGCTGCCTGCCTGTTTACACAGTGAAAAATAGGCAATTGACACTAAGTACATCCATTCCATAACTATTTTTTTTTTACTTTCAGAGCCATACACATTTGACCTGTACCCTTTTCATCTGATCATACAGAAAGGACATTTCTGTGAACCATTCCAGCAAATGAAACTGACCTTAGTCTTATCCTGGGTTTCTTTACCTTTAATATCTTGTCCTTGTGACAATCTTCTGCTTCAGATACCTTTTCAATTATGAAATGAAGGAAATTCAGCCAAATAACTTACATGCACAAAATGAACTGTGGCCACTGGTACTGAGCAATGCTATTTGGAAAAATGTCATTTTTTTTAATGTCTTGTAAATTGAAATATTACAGAAATGCTTAATGATTATAATTTTAATTCTGTTTTTTCCAAATAAAAATTATTGAGTTTTTGTATTGGCCTAAATCTATCTTGTTCTGATAGCAATTCCAGGTTTAATGAATCAACATGTTTTAATGTAAAAAATATGTGGTAAAAAACTTCCACTCGTTTCTGCCTCTGGTTTATAACATTATGTCTGTTGTCATATCTTTTTTTACTTCCTCCTAACCTGCATGTTCAGGACTCCTAATGTTTTTTTCATGTGTCAGAAATTTGGAAGGCAGCTTTTTAGTATATTTGTGCTGTATCTGCAATAATGGGTGTTACAATATTTAGATTATTTAAGTATTTCAGCAATAAAAAAAGGGTAGGTAAATACCAAGGTATGTGACATAAAATGACCTAAAAGAGATTTCAGAGCCTAAAACAATTCAACAAACCAAAAACAGTCATCATATTTTTCAGGTATAATCTTGAAAAAAGGCAATAAAATTTATCTTTCTTAACAGGACAGGATGACTGCCAGCCTGAAAGATGAGCTTAGCAGTAAGATAGCTATCATCCATTTTAACTTGTTTTTCTCATAAGGATAGATCAGCTGAAATCATCTGCTCACCACTGCAGTCACCTTCTGCAGACACTTGTGTACATAGTACCAGATGTATAAAAAGATTCAGGTAGAATGTCTGTTTACACATAGAATTTTTACAAAACTGTTCTGTAAAAGTTGGGTCAGATCTGAAGAACCTGGCTAGGTTTTGTAGATATTGGACATGATATTAGGATATTTTAGGACATGGGAATGCACAATTTACGAACAGATCCTGCTATTAAATCCTCCCCTCTAGGTTTATATAGCAAAGAGAAAAACAGAAAGCTACTGATGATGAGCTATTACATGTTTTACAAATTTATTAATAAATATTTCAGAACATGACAAAAGTATGTTATTCCAGTTTAAATAATACCTTACAAATCAGTCATTGCCAGCTGTGAGAAGTGATTTGTGAAAATAATGGCTTGCAAAACAAAGAAAATTAACATACCTAAATCATTCGGGAAAGAAAGAGATTAGATGCTAGTTTTGTTAGTAATGTGCTTGCAGCAAATTGATTGCTAATGATTTAGATAATGGTGGGAATTTTTGAAAAGAGAAAAGGAATCATCAGTGTTGCTGTTCCAGGGATACTATGAATGGCACTTTATTTGATCATAAGACGGATTCCTGTTGCTGTGTCTCTGAAAATTCTTATGAGCATGGCAGAATTCTTACAAGCCATCTGTTTTTCTGAATTTTGGCCATTGTTCTCTGCTTCTACTGCAGTTCAATTTTAAATAGTTACTATGTCAATAGCAGTGACATCAAGGTCGTTATTTGATTTCTGTTTGCATTATTCTGGGCTGATAATTGTAATGAAAAACAGATGAAACACATTATCCTCAATCATAAGGAAAATTACTTTTTGGTAATCAAAACAACAACAAAAAATTGATCCTTTTACGTGGTGACAAAGGCAGCAGCTCACACTTAAATGGTTTTACCATATGAACATTTCCTTTATATTGAATGTTATATGTGTTATGTCATGGTACATAATAGGTAGTGACAATCTCATACCACATACTTTATGCTCTTGCTCAACTTTGAACTCCTGCCACATGCCGTATGTTAGATAATTACCTTCAAAAATGAACTTTTCTTTCATAGTGTGTGCTCTTTTCTCTGCACAGATGCCTTAATTTCCTTCGTTGTTTCCTTGGACTTTTTTCCCTCAGTTGTCCTTTAGTTTATTCTTCTTTGCCTCATTGCTGAGGTTAATGCTTTCAACTATTTTGTGTCTCACCATGTCAAAAAGAAAGGATAATACACTGGTGTCTTAGTACAGTACTTGTGTATTTGTTCACATGAGAATGAACATAGTTTTATTCTACTCTAAGAAGCCTCTTGATGACATTCAATTGCACAGACAAAATAATCCAAAAGCAAAAAAAATCCTAATAGCATCAGCCACATAACTCTGAACTGGTTTTGGAAATCTCAGATGTCTTCCTGCCCGCTCCCCTTTTCTTATAGAAATCTAGAGGAGGCTACATATTAGCATGATTAATTAAAAAATCAGGGATAAATTGACAGCTCAGAGTAAAATTCAATATTTTAATAAGCTAGAGATTAATTCAAACTGTTAATTTAGAAAGTGAACAATGCTTAGAAATTCTAGGTGGCATTTAGATAGTTAATAAAAATTGTATCTATTCCATCTGCCTCTTCTTGTGGCTAATGGGCTTTTATCACTGCAGATGTGTCCCATTGATACATGCTGTCAGCCAAATGAAGGTGAAACAGGACATAATGAAAGAATGCACATTTTAAAGCTAAAAGAGAGGCTACTGAAGTTATGGGACAAAGGTTTTTTCTCTAAAAATCTATATATGGATAATTATATCTCAAAGCTGAGGAGTATATTGTTATGTCTCAGATCTACAGGAAATGAGTTAAGTTTTATGTACACATTTTTTATTATTTTCCTTATTTTCTAGACATGTATTTTGAACTACTGGCTAGAATTTCTGTTGCATTAGATTTTTATTGTTTCAGTCAAAAATTGGTTAATGCCAAGAAAAGCATGGCTAATTCCTTATTTGGAAGTCAATTAGTAAAGAGAGTACACTGTAAATCTATATAAGCTATCACTTAAATTATCATTATGAAAATATTTTTTGTATTTGTTACTTGCGTTACTTTTGTATTTTTTATTTGTGCTACTCCTTCTGTAACACACACTATCAGGCACAGATACGATTTCAAAACTCTGCAAAGTTAAAAGTAATAATGTGAGAATATCTGGAAAGTTGACATGGTTTTACTGATGAGATAATGGTAGGGCATAATTTCATCCAAGTCACTCTAAAGGATGATGTAAAATAGCTCCCTCCCCCAGTGAATACCTCTGCTTTGTCTAACTCATCAACTGCCCACCGTGCGCACAGTTACTGGATTTCCAGTGTAGGCCCAGCTTGAGAGCTTCCATGATGAAAACCACCCATTTCTGTGGGATTTGCTTATGATAAAATTATGTAAAAACTGAGAAATGAGTTATGTAGCATTATGAATTCCAAAACTGAAGGTGACTTAAATGTCCAATTTTACTGATTTAAATAAGATATCTATATTTCTAAACATTTGAAAGCACCTAGCATATTTTCCAGTTTCATCTTGTAGAACTGTGGACTAGAAAAAAGAAATTTCTTAAAACAGAAGTAACTGTGTTTTCTGGGGTGTTTTTGTGTGTAAGAAATTATGTATAAATTAAATAATTTTTTTAATCTGCATGAGCTTAACCACATGAGTATTTTTAAAGACTAAAGTAAAATGCTCCATTCTTGAAATAGTTATCTTATAATTTTACTATAATAAAATGAAATATATTATTCCAGGTTTTAGTTCAATACTAATGGTAGCAATTCAGTGATAGCATCTAAAGTAATGAATGTTAATCAAAATAAATGATGGAGTAATTCTTAAATCCTTTTTAAAAGGATTTTAAGTGATTCTTAAAACACTGCAGTGCCTTTCAGAAATTAAATTGCTCAAAGTAATAACTCAGGCTTTTATAATCCATTGCACTCTGACTTTTCTTCTCCATGGAGTCTGAATTTCACAGAACTTCAGTTTGATTCCTCTCTTCTACTGAATTGTCAACTTTTTTCCAAAAGTTATAATACTGCCTCATGTACAATAGAGTATTTCTTAGGAAAGAGAGAGCAAGATAGCAATAAACCAAGGTAGTGAAGAGGTTCAATCATTCATATAGAATCATAGAAGATGACTTGCTCTGGTGGATTTGGACTATCTAGAGGAGTATATGCTTATCCACAGTCGTGAAACATGTGCCACGAGAAACAGGGACAAGTGGGTAAAATCCCTGTGTTTTGGGAAGCAATGGTTGAAATATAAATATGGGGAGGCCTGGCAGATTGATTACATCACACTTCTGGAAACCTGCAAAGGCAAGTGCTTATAAGGGTGGAAACAGCCACTGGATGATTGGAGTTGCACCCTGTGCCTCACATACACCTCTATGTCTGTATGTACCTAAGTAGTTGAAAGGTATAGGATCTGGGCATGATATAAATAGTAAAATATAAGGGGTGGCTAATGTCCTCATTTCAGGAAGGGGCAGAGCTTAGTCTATCAGGAGTTTAATTAATAGTTGGTGCTAAACCATCACAAATATTTACGAAGTTAAATTTAATCTAACAATAAGAATTTTAGTACCTTGTTATTTTATACAAACTGTCAAAATCATATTGGCTGCGGTGTGTAATTCTGCTTTTTCACCTATAACCACAGGTAGAAGTAAGAAATAAGGGAAAATAAAGTTAATTTTTTGAAACAAATATTTTTAATAGCTTTTTCTAAGTACTGGGGGTTCAGTTTGTCCTCAAAGTAATTTTCCATTTTCTATTTTTTTTACAGAAAACCGTGAACGTTTTCTGTAAAAACCTGGCACTCCTCTTTCACAGCAAGTTCTATTGTGTCTCAAAACTTTCAGCATCTTGTTCAGCACAAGGTAAAACCTGAAGCAGAGTCTAGTGTAGCTGCTGTATGCGAGAGATAAAGAGATTATCTGAAAAAAATGTAAGACCCAGCTTAGCTGATTGCTCAGTGTCATCCCATAACTGTTTTGCTTCCCATTCTCCATCCCAAATAAGAGCATATAAAGCTAATGGAAACATAAAAGTAGCTGAAGGATAAAGGAGAAGTGTGTTGAAAGTTTTAAGTGAATCTAATGCAAATGATGAAGCATGATTTTGTCAAACAAAATGCTGAAGCAAATGCATGTATCTCTAGCGAGTATCTCTAAGTCTGCGAGGATGAAGGCTTTTTTGTCATACTAAAGAAAGCTTATTCTTTTGAACTTAATTTATTCTTCCTATTGAAATGACTGACTTTTGCAAACAGATTAATAAAATACTCCCCTAGTATATAGGAATATAGATTGATAAAGAACTTGTATGAAAAATGCATTTTTTCACTGAAAATATTGAATGTGGGCTGTAAAGAAAATTCAGTCTTATTTATCCCAAATAAAAATGAAATTGATTGTCTCAGTCAATATTTATAGGTAGTAACATGTCATTTAACTCTTTCATGGTGTGAGGAGTAGTGTTTGTTTTCTCTTAAACATGGAATATTGTAAATATACTTGCTTATTTTCTGCAAATTCACCTACTAGTGAATTGTGCATTTTTTTGGTAAAATGGTCACTTCACTTTTTTCTTCAGATATTTTAGACTCCAATGGTGTTAGAAGTCTCAGGACTTAATTATTTGTTAAGTGGTTAATGCAGCATTTAATTTCTGGATGTCTCAACCCTAAAGCAGAATTCAGATTCTTATGGCAGAAATTGTCTTCCTTGTAGTGTGTGAGTAGAGTGAGTATTTAGCTCTTCAGACTATGAAGAGCTAAACACCAGGAACCCTAAAAAAAAGTCTGCCTGAAATTTCAAGCCCCTTTAAGCTTAGATAAACAATTCTCATCTAGATGAAATTATCTGGCCAGCCTGAGATAAATGTCCTGAAATTATCTGCTCAGAGTAGATGGGTCTATCTCTTATTTCAAACAGAGGAGAAAGTTCTCTCAGCCTTTGTAATATGTTCAGTGATAGTGGTGGCAATGAGAGCATACTATCTTTGATTCCTACATCAATTATTTTAGTATGTGGAAACATGAGCAAAATTGTTCCATCTTCATCTTAGTTGGTATAAATGTAGAGCAAATCTCTCATACTTCCAGATATGGATTTGAAGCATATGGGAATAGGCTGAGGGAGCTGGACTTGTTTATACTGGAAAATAGAAGGCTGCGGGGAATTTTTCAATGTATTTAAATACCTGATGGGTGGTAGTAGATATTCCAGTAAATTACATAAAATTTGAATTAAAGAAAAAAAATTACTGCTAGGGCAGTAAAGCACAGAAACAGATTGTTCAGGAAGGTTATGGAATCTCCATCTTTGAAGGTGTTCAAAAGCCATCTGGATTTGGTGTTAAGTGACCAGCTCTACATGGTCCTGCTTGTGCAGGCCAGTTGGGCAAGGTGACCTACATAGGTGCCTACCTTAGCAATTCTGTGATTCTGTTACTCTGTAATTAAATAAAACAGAACACTGAGCTATGTAAACACTCTCACTTTGGGCTTCCTCTGGGGTATTGGTGCTAACTTTGTTGTAAAGAAGTAACAGCATGCTCTTTTAGCATGCTAAACTTACAAAGCTACCTTGATATGGAACAAAAATTGACTCCAAAACAGACCAGTCTCCATTCCCAGGACAGTGAGTACAAAAAATAAATGCTTCTGATTTCTTAAGAAAATTGCTAATGTTTCATCTAAATGCTGGTTTGATGTCTGATCCAAAACACAAGGATCAGAGCCTTGTGAATTTGCAAAATATCATGTTAGGAGCATATTGAGCATTCTTGGCATTTGGGAAACAGAAAAAATATGTGACTGGAAAAATCTGTCAGAGTGACTATCATCCTTTTGTTGTGTGTGGACAGAACTAAGGTTTGATCTTTCCTCTGAAATAATGAACTTGATTAGATCTATGAATTTTTAATTATCATTTCAATCAGACTTGCCTGAAAAATTGCAAATGTTTGGATATTTTTTATCCTAATACAACACCTTTTTATTAAATACAAGATATAGCAGTCTTACACATTCACAAGATGTATATAAATTTTTGTCTGAAAAATATATCTGTATATTTTTGTCATTTCTCTCACTTTTATTTGGTTTGCATAGGTAAGTCTTGTGTAATCTTTTTTCACTAAGGAACTAAAAAATAGCCCAGCATTATCGTCATAGTTTTTCCCACATGTTGTTGACTTTCTTTCCAGATATATTATCTGGTGTCAGATGGCCTAATTTGTTACTTCTGTTCTATAGGAACCAAAATAGTATCTAAATTGTGGTACATATCCCACCAGTAAAATCATTAGAAAGAAAATAAAAACTAATCAAGGGTGTATTAATATTTTCATTCTAGATACTTGGATTTTGTGTCTGTGTGTTAATGAAATTCCTTAAGAACTGTTTCGCTTTTACTAATCAATTGTAGTCCTAGATTCATAGAATGGTTGAGTTTGGAAGGGCTTTCTGGAGATTGTTTAGTCCAAACCCACTGCTCAGATCAAGGTCCGCTCATGTCTTTGTCTGGGTTTTGAATATGTATAAGGATCGAGATTTTACCACTTCAAACAACCTCTTACAAAATTTGACCATGTTCACAGTAAAAACAGTGCTCTCCTATGTTCAGAATCCATTTGCTTTGTTTCAAAATTCGACCATTTGCTCTTGTTCTGAAGTGGAGCCACTGAGAAAACTCTGGGTCCATCTTGTTTGCCTCCTTCCATTAATCAGATCTTCCTGTGTTTTCTCTTCTCTAGGCTAAACCTTCCCAGCACTCACAGCCTCTCCTCATATGACAGATTCTACAGTTCCTTAATCATGGCACTTTTGTGAGTTTATTCTAGTAAATCCGTGTCTCACCCTCTTGGGGACCCCAGGTCTGGACCCAGTACTCCAAATGTGTCTCACCAGGGCTCAGTAGAGATGAAGGGTCACCTTCTTTAAACTGCTGACAATGCTCTACCTAATGCATCCAGAATGCTTTTTGTCCTCTGCCACACCACACAGCTGGCTTATGTTCAGCCTGTGGTTCTCTGGAATACCCAGGGCCTTTTTGTTCTAATTGTGTTGGGAGCACAACACAAGCTGTACTGAACAGCAGTGCTACTGAATATTTTTGTCACATCTGTAGTCTTCTACAACTCTGTGCTCTGATATTTTTACAAGAATTCTGAACTTTTCCCTAGAAACTGAATGTTACAACTAGGACTTTCCAAAGAGTCACTTCTATGTGAAACTAAAAATTTACTGGTTTGAGGATGCCCTTAGAGGTGGGGATTTTTGAGAAATACATTTTTCAAGACTGTAACCATTTCTTAGCAAGACAACTTGGTGTTCTAGTTTTCCTGTAGGTTTAGTACCCTGCAATGAATTTCCCATCCACTAGTCTTGCTTTGAATTAATTTGAAGTTTTATCATCCACAGTATGCTATGAGTGGATAGCATAAGCATAGAGCTAAGTTGTATGAGTCACTTAACTTTTTGGTTGTTTTTGTTTTGAATCTGCACATTTCATTCAAGGTATCTTTTTAAACTGATGAGACAGCAAATGAGTCAGGTTTTAACAGTTTATATTTTAGAGATGTTTCTCACTCTCTCCTAAAGTCCCAGTCATCTCTTTAGGCTTAAGAATCCTACATTATTACTCAGCCTTCCCCTATAAGGAATATAAAACATGGTATACAATACAAAGACATACAATAGTATGAGTTAGAAAGAACTTTTCAAAGATCACCTATTCCAACACCCTGTCCTGAAGGGGCATCTTCAACTTGATCAGATTGCTCAGAGCATTATTCAAGTCCAGAATACATAAATAAAACATTTAGGAAATCTTCATTCATGGCTTGTTTCTTCAAGATACAGTGCTATTTTTGAGCCTTAAACCAAGTTCTTGGACATAAAAATGTCTGTTTCTTCTCAGTGAAGAATAACTATGTTCACTAGCACATCTTTTTGAAACTGATTTGAAACAGGAATTATACCATATTAGTTTGGTACATGTTTGTTAATCTTGAGGAGGATTGGGTTTCCCTATGTGGTAATTACTGTGGATTTAGTGTATTTGCAGAGAATGTTAATGTACACTGAAAAATGGGGTATGTGATCTTCTGGAAAAAGATACAGATTCTGAGATATTTTTACTATTTTTCATAAGAGTTGTCACAAGATGTGAGGATTCATCTGAATTCTTGAGAACTGGATGGTATTTTAAAATGTATGTTGTTTCTTCAAATCCTATCAATAACTTTTTTCCATTTTTATCCTTAATCCACCTCAGTGAAAATATCCCAAAAGTCCTTCAATGAGAAAGTTATTATCCATCTAGAACTTGACTTCTAAATACCAAATATAGATCTCTATTTTCAACACAAGAGAGAAAAATTACCTGAAACAGCCTTTGGTATACCTCCATATGGCACAGCCCCCTAGTATTTCTTCTGGCTTTTTTCAGTATATAGAGCATGTCTGAGCTTCATGCTCCAGGGAAAACAGTCTGTGTAATAGTTTAATTTAGGCTAGCATAATTTAGAGCACTGTCAAGACCAAAATGAACACAGATTTTATTGCATTGAAAGGGCTGAAATCTTTGTCTTCGTTAATGATGTACCTTCCTTGAACAAGGCTTAGACAGGCTTTTATCTTATAACTTCAGTGTTTTCTTCTCTTAAGTATTTAGAAAATGACATATATATATAGATCTCAAATTACTTCTACCAGCTTGCAAAGAATCACACACAGAATCACTAGGTTGGAAGAGACCTTCAAGATCATTGAGTCCAATCCATGCCCTCCATCATTTACCAACAGTCCTGGCTCACTGGTGAGGTTCTAGATGACTGGAAGCTGGACAATGTGATGCCCATTCACAAAAAGGGTGGGAAGGAGGATCCTGGTGATTATAGGCCCATTAGCCTGATCTCTGTTAATGGAACAGTTTATACTCAGTGTCATCATGCAGCACTTACAGGATGGCCAGGGTATCAGACCCAGCCAGTGCAGGTTTAGGAGGGTTAGGTCATGTTTGACCAACCTGGTCTCCGTTTATGACCATGTGACCTGCCTGGTGGATGCAAAGGCTGTCGATGTTGTCTGTTTGGACTTCAGCAAGGCCTTTGGCACTGTCTCCAACAGCACACTCCTGGAAAATCTGCAGGGTTAGGAACTGGCTGCGTGGCCAGGCCCAGAGGGTGGTGGTGAATGGTGCTGCATCCAGCTGGGGGCTAGTCACCAGTGGTGTCCCTCAGGGGTCTGTGCTGGGGCCAGTTCTGTTCAATGTCTTTATTGATGACATGGATGAGGGGACTGAGTCTTTCATTGTAAATTTGCAGATGACAGTAACCTGGGAGCGTGTGCCGATCTGTTGGAGGATACGACGGCTCTGCAGAGAGATCTGGAATGGTTGGATAGATGAGCAGAGTCCAATAAGATGAAGTTTAATAAGTCCAAGTGCTGAGTCCTGCATTTTGGTCACAATAACCCCCTGCAGCACTCTAGGCTGGGGACGGTGTGGCTGGACAGTGCCCAGGCAGAAAGGGACCTGGGGGTACTGGTGACAGCAGGCTGAACATGAACCAGCAGGGAGCCCTGGGGGCCAAGAAGGCCAAGGGCATCCTGGCCTGGATCAGGAACAGTGTGGCCAGCAGGAGCTGGGAGGTCATCCTTTTTAAGAAGAACTATGTGTTTCTTCTTAAAAAACTAGTTTTGAATCTGAAAGTAAATTCATATGCCATAATCATAGAATGATTAGAATAGGATATGCTGCTCCTTTTTATTCTTCCTGAGCATTACTTTTCCAGAACAGCTTTCACATATTTTGAAATATCAAACATGAAGAACAAAAAATTTATCTTTGTTTTTGTCTTCCTGCCTGACCATAGTACAGGAAACCTGATAAGGCAGTTGAAAATACATCTTACATGGGCTCCCTGATGCATGAAGACATCTCTACGTTCTTACTGTTGTTCAGAATCAGGCATAAAGGTAATTACAGAATATGGGCAGGATGTTTAATTTGCACACACAATGCATTGCTTACTGTTACACTATTTTGTGACTCATTTACTACCCTTCTTTTGGGAGGAGTATTAAAGGAAAGCAGCAGCATAGCTTCCCAGTGTGGTTGAGGGCTGACTGAAGATTGAACGCCTAGAAATGTATCATAAGGTTAATTAACTCTGTGCTTGCTCCCAAAGTCCTAGGTCTGGATTTTTTTGTCTGTGTTTGGAAAATTATAAATGCAAATTTTTATTTTTTTTAAGCATTAGGGAGAAAGGGTCTCTTTAACCTTATTCTATTCTCAAAAGTTGAAACAAATGTGGCCAGACAGAAAAAATTATGTCTGGAATGTAAATCAAAATTAAAATATTCCTCTTCTAACCAACAAAATATTTGATAAAATTATGTAATTGTGATAAAGCAAAGCTAGAAATGGAAACTATTCTGAAGCATTATATCATTATCCATAAAGAAAAAGATGCATCTTAAACTTTATAAGAGAATATATGGAGAAATAAGAGTCTTAGAATAAAAGAGGGCAAGTATTGTAGGGCCATAAGGCCACAATATGTTTTATTTAAATTATTTATCCAAGGAGAATAAAAGAGAGACAGTACTTAACAGTAAAAGAAAAAAGAAAAAGGGCCCAAGAACATCACAGTATTTTAAAGGGCAGATAAACTTAAGGTTTAATTTATATGTAATAGTACAAAAATGAATTTTGTTTTCACTTCAGATATTGGGTCTATAGAAAGCATATTCTTTTGCCCATGCCTGACTATTATTAAATACCTTTCAACTTACATGATTTTAGCTTCTTCATAGGAAAAGATTTTACAATTTAGTTTAAGTAAAATTGGTTTAAGAAATGAGCTGCCAGTTCAAAGTTGCTTATTCAAAGCAACTGAGCAAAAATGTCCTTTCCAAGAAAGGAAATGAAAGTGACTTTTTCCCCCTAATACATATATAAGTCCACTATTTAACTGTTCCACTAATACGAAGGGAAAATTGGACTTAGCTTCTCTCAGAGGAACAGCAGTCAGCAAAAGCCTCTTAGTCCTCTTAGCCTGAGGAATGTGTGTCTCTAACAGATTGCCAGAAAAGATTAACTGCTGCAGGTAGCACAGCTGCTGGTTCAAACAATTTTGATCTTTTTATATCTTGTGCTCATTCTGTTTCCACATGGAATTGGTCGGCTTGTTATGGAGAGCCGCAGGTAGCACAGCTGCTGGTTCAAAAGATTCCAGTCCTCTTATATCTTCTGTGCATTGTTTCTGCATAGAACTGGCCCAGTTGTTTTGGAGAGCCCCAAGGAAACCACTTTACGAAATAGTTTGCTAACCTTTTCAAGGAGTGAAATATGGTCCTACTTTTTTTGTCTTTGTAGTGGAAAAGCTTGTTCATCAAAACCAGTATTTACAGTACTTTCTTTGCATAGTTTTTCCTAGGAGAGTTAAAAGAGATACCATTCAAAAAGCCTAGTTTAAGAAAAAAAATAAGTGCAGATACCACCATGCCTAGCTATTTCCCAGTATGTACAGTCTGTGTGTTACATTTTAGGTTTTAAATAGGGTTTATGAAATCTTATGGTGGTGGGATGATGCATTTATCCTAACCAGTCATTTAGAAGGTAGATGACTACAGTAAATTGTCATCTCATAACAAGTCAAGAGAAACAGGCAGCTATGTAATCACCCACCTTGAAAAAGATTGATAAATTGAATTAATTTACATTGTGACATGCCTATCTCCCTGCTGCTGATGTTTTGCATCTCTAAATGAAAGGTCTTACTTTTAAATAGCTAAAGTTACATGATATAAATCCCCTATTAGTGATTCAGAAATCAAAGCCATGTTCTCATAGCTGAGCTCTGTACTGAAAAGCCTGGATGTTACTGAATGTTTGCATCATTCCTCAAGATGCAGTTTAACTTTCCTCTTAAAAAATTAAAATAAGGCAAAATACTGAGGAGAAGCTGGTGGTGTTAATAACTTTTAGTTTCTTAATAGCTCACCAACATGATGGACTAAGGATTTTTTTCACTACTTTATCTATGACCCCTCTAAACATAAGGCAGATTACTAAATTATTTTATCAGGCATGTCTCTCTTCATTCTTTGAAGGAAGCAGTTTGAAGAGAAGCAGTTTTGAGAGGCTAAGAAAAATTAAAGATAATCAAGATGATGACCGCATGTTTTCTGACCAGCACAGCTACCTAGATGTGTAAAGTATATATTGCACTCTTCTGCACTATTATGCAATTTCTAGGTAATCTGAAGTCTAGATGTATAATTCTGAAATGAGGATTGCACTTTGAATTTGCACCACTTTATACTACATATCTTCACTGACAGACTGAAAGCACATTTTATGTTCGTAGTACAAGAAAATCTTTGTGTGATAACTTAAGTTACTTGATTGAGGAAGAAATTAAAGCATTGTCAACCTGTATTCTCACTTAATTGTAAGATTTAGAATATTGTCTTCATATCTTTGATGAAGGGATGTCTGGACTGAGAAATGAACAAAAGTATTAAGTCCAATATATGTGCTCAGCATCATTCCATTCTTTTGCAAATCCCTGCTGAGATTTGGGTTTTGAGAGTGCCAGAAGACCTACACAAGAATATTGTATTCATATTCCCTGTTATTGATACCAAAAGATCAATCTGTCCTTCCTCAGATAAAACCTAGGAGACTGCAGTAAGTCTGCATTAGTTTTGGGTAGTGGATGCCCATAAAAACAGGGAGGAAGAGAAGTTACTGCTGTGCTTAGCTCCCTTTTTGTTACAAGATTCATTGTAGACTGAGGTGTCTCCTAGGATATGTGTTACACTAAGCATTAGGAGAATGAAGCTTCTCATTATTTGGTTAAGTTGGTCAATAAAATTGTTATAAATACAATTAGATTTTTTTCAGGAACTAGATTAGGGAATACTCATTTTCAAGGACTGAAAATGACCCAAGAGGGAAAGTCTGGTCCTATCATTATAGTTATTCAAACTGCAGGTGAGTTTTGATATATTCAAGAGTGTTATTTGTGAGACCTTTTCATTTATTGAGCAGCAGGTGTGCACTTTCACAGATACCATCCCCATAGATTAATAGTCACTATGGGCATGCTGCTATTTTTTAGTAGTTGATAAGTATAAACACAAAAGAATCAGGTATAAAATAAACTCCAAAGAATAGGCTATTTTTCCACAATAAAGAGAAAGTATCTGGTGAGGAAAGTGTGCCAGTGATGCCTTCTGAGCTGAAGGAAATAGTACATTCTTTCTCTTCAGGGCAGTTTGTGGGTCTTTTCTAATCTTCACTAGCTGTGCAGATGTTAATGACCACTTTTTCCCAGATCTCTTTTGCTAATGTTTTTCATCCACAATTCTTCAAAAGTTTCAAAAGTGTGAAATGTCAGCAAAATATTTCACATACAGACAGAATAATAGTGAAGACAAAAGAGAAACTATAATAAGCATCTGCTGCAGACCCTGAGGACTGAAGAGAGCAACAGGAAAACAAATAAAAACACTACTGGGCAAGTATTAAAACTCAGGACAACAAGATAATTTGCTCAAGGGTGACTACAATGAGCTGGACATCTGTTGGGTAACAAATACAGGAAACTGCAAAACATCAAAGATATTCTGCAATTAGCCAAAGGATAACTTCATGATCTCTAAAGTAGAGGATGCAACCATGAAGGCAGCAAGTCTGTATTAACTTCTTCCAAGCTGGTGTGATTGGAAATCACTTACATATCAGATAACTTGTTGATAAAGGCCCTCTTTAATTTAAAAAAAAATCATAGAATAGAATGTTAAATATAAATTTGTGGCTTTAAAAGCAAGTGTTTAGATCCCTGCATATTATATGAACTAACACAAGGTTACTTTCTATATCTTAGTTGAAAATTCAGATGTTATCATAAATGTGTTTTTAGTGTATTCATTGTTCCTCTCTCTTTTTCCAGCCATTCTTAAACAGGCCTTGTGCTGATCTATGTATGGATTTAGTGCTTTTCTTAGCTTGTGCTCTTTGTCCCAGCAGATCATAATTCATTTTTCTTGTCCAACATGTCCCCATTTGTTTCTCTAATCCTATCTTCTTACTTTAACAGATCTTGTTTCTCATTCTTACATTCTCTCTTAGCTGATGCACTCCAAAATTTGTTCCTCATGTCTGTGTGACTCCTCTGTATCACTATGAAATTTCTTTTGCTTCATTAAGAAGAGAAATTAATTAGGTGTCAGACTCAGACCTTGTGTCAAGCCAGGGCATTTAAAGTTCTCTTTAACAAATTCAGATTCTTAGTACTTTCAGTTTAGGACTGGAACATGTCCAATGGCTTTCTGAAGGAAGTAGAGGCACAGTATACTAAATGACATTTTAGTCAGTGCTGTGACCTGTGAGAAGCTTGGACATATTAAATGATCATGTAGGCACAACAGTAGAAAAATTCAATGAAATAACTCATGACTGAGCAGTCTTTAGTAGATTGGCTTCTTATAATTTGGCCATAGTTTGGTCAAGTTCATGAAGAAAAAAGAAGAAAGATAAATACGATAGAAACTGCCATTCCAAATATCGGCTTCTGCTCCAAAGATTGGAGGCATTGAAGTTTTACAAGGAAAAGATTGCCAGCTTTATTATATTGACCAAATTATGCCTTTTTTCTTAACTCACATGTCAAAGATAGTTGAACAATTTCCGCTGAAGTTTTCCCAAAACACACACCCTAAGCCAACACCAATCATGAAAAATTCCAGCACAAATGCCAAAAGCTGGCAATGTTTGAAGCCGCTTTAAAAGAATTCTAAATAAATTTGACTACTAGCTTGCTTCCAGATGGCATTGATGGGAATTCTGCTTTTCAGAAACGTTATTGTTTATATTTATGTTTATATTATTCAGAATTTTTTCATTTAAAAATTCTATTCACTCTATTATGAAGATATTAAGCGAGGTTTTATAAATAAACAGATTTCATTTGAAAGTATATGCATGTGTATTTTAAAAGAACTTTAAAATGTTCATGTCTATAGTGACTGCAGCTATAGTGTAGAAAGATCCTTGTTAGATTTAAAGTCTATTAGCTGAAGGACTAATCATTAGCTGAAATTGAAAGACCAAGAGCAGTTCAAGCATAGCACCAGATAGACCTTGAGAAGTTCTGACCATTTCGATAGGCAGGGGTTCCAAGTTTTGCCAGGCTTATTTACAGCTAAGGAATATCTTGCTTTTTGACTTGTTTCTAAAAGATAATTGGAATCACTGATCATGTAGGTAAATAAGCAGAAACATAAGGATGACAGAATCTGACCTTGCCAGTTGATAGTATACGACCAAAACCATAATTTAGGGAAAGCTATTCTTTTAAGTACTGCTACTTTAACCAAGACTGTATTGTTGATGTTATTAACCTTTCTTAAGACCTTTGAGAAAAGAAGAAAATCTGAAGATGCACAGTAATTTGAAGAGTATGTTATGAACCTTATAAAAGAGATCAATTTCAACAACAAGCTGTCATCTACTGGCATAAAAGTAATGAAATTGGAATAGCCCACTGGAGAGGCTGCTGATGTTCCAGTTAGTCTTCATATAATTGAAAGAATTTGGCTGCGATTGAAGCATAGATTGTATGGATATTTTTGTTAGGAAGTTTGGCAGACTCCTTTAGGGAATTAATTATCCTCTGATGGATACAATGACAAAGTTCTGCGCTATATTTCAGGAATTTTATTTCTGGGGTTCTTCTGTCTTACTGCAAAGAAGGAGCAATATACAACATATCTGCTGTCTATCACTGCAATTTCTTTCTTAGGTATCTGCTGTATGAAAAATAGCTCAAATAATCTATGTCTTTCACAAAAATAATTTGTCTTTTTAATTATCAGGGTGTTTTAAAAACATTTTTAATTATAATATTTCAGATTTTAGGATCTACCAGCCACCCCTGCGCCCTGAGGAGTCATAAAAACTTTTAGGGAATTAGTGATGTCTCTGGAGAGCCTCGTGAAAAGGTCATGTATTTTAAACATGAAAAAGAAAGGCTTTGGTCCTCTAAAATCTGTAGTTTTGTCAAATGAAGTGACATTACTGTGAGGTCAGAATTGAAAGTTTCAAGTTTGGCTAGATAATTCTGCATGGGTAGGCCTATTGACCCTTTCTACTTGTTTTTAAGAAAAAAGTGCTTCATCACATGGGAACTTAATCATTCCCCATTTGAATTCTGTCCTACAAAGCATGTATTCACATCCTTAATTTTCACTTGATTTTTAATCCCACACTGAATTCAGTTAGGTTAACAACTACACTAAAGCTGATAGAGACAACCTGTTTTGAAAATAATTTAATTGAAAACTGCAATAGATAGGAGACAAAGACCTACTGTTATTTTAGATATGCTAGAAGTGAAAACCTACTTTTTATCCCTTTAAAAATTTAGTATAATTCAGTTCAACTTAATTGAAGTGACACTAGATTTATTCTAACATGAATAAAAGTAAGTCACCATCAGAGGATTTATTTAATAGGGTTAAACTGTACAAAAAAGAAGAAAGCATTTTTTTCTCCTTAGAGGCAGCTTCCAAAGCTTCCCTTACTTTTAGAGAATGAGAATGCAAGAAGATCCTTTTGATGTTTTTTTTTAAATATACATTTGAACTCAAATGTCAGCTATCTCTTCGAGAGTGGAATTAGGATGAAAATTCCTATTTTTAATTGTGTGCAGGTATAAGAATGGATAAAAAAATATCTGCTTAAGACATTTTTAAATATCCAAATATAACTTCAGACAGTAAGAATTTTTCAGCTTAATGATGAGTTATAATACCAGATTTTTAAAAAAGAAGACAACAAGATAGTCATGATGCAGCTATTATGCAAAATAGTCCATACATTGCAATTATTGAGCTATTTTTCTGGTTGTTAATATGTGCACACAGTATAACTATGGTGCTGTAAATATATATATGCTGGATATCTGACAGAACATAATATACAGATGGTGGTTCCTTGTCTGTCACATTAACAACAAAAGTTTATTGCTTGGTCAGGTGCCTCAAGGGCAGTACTCACTGAATCAATGGACACAAACAGCTGGATATATGCACAATTAAACAGGGAAAGCAGTCAATCTATTATATATCAGAGTATAAAATAATTTCCTGTTTTCTAGAAACACAAAAGGTGTAAGATATGAAAAATAAGAATCACATATTTAGCTCTTTTATACAATTATATGATGACATATTTTAATTCCAGCACTTAATTATATTTACACTTAATCTATCTGAATTAAGTAGGTGCTTAAACATCAAGTGGCTATTAAGGATGTGAATACATGCTTGGTAGGATGAAACTCTTTCAGTAGTTCCCAGATGTGCTGAGTAAAGCTATTATGTGCCAATATCTGCAAGAGGAATGAATATGCTTTCACATACAACTAAATTCTTGGCCCTATTGGAAAATACTGAGCATTTTCACACTACTGTAATGAAAACGTTGGGGAGTTATGCACATTTTATAATTTGTAAAATATTTTCTCTGTTTATAGACATCTCATGTATTTAAAAACAGGCTAGATTTTGAGGGTCAGATATTCCACATGTATTAGACCTGAACCACTTTTGGTAACCTTATTCAAAAAAAAACCATTACTATGAAGTACTGAGAAACATTGATAGCCTCAATTTCCATCAGGTATCAATAATAGAAATGCTGGAGTAGCAACACAGAGCATGTTCTATATGTCTTAATCTATAAATATTATAAAGAAAGTGGTAAATCATGCCTTAGTCAACATTTTCCAGCACAGGATAAGAATTTGGGAACAACTGTGGTGGGGAAATGCCACAATTCAATCTACTACATACCTATATATGAATCAGTCCAAAGGCACTTTCCCAATTTTTACCAACATGAATCTTTAAAAAAAAACTTTAATAACCATGCAGCAATAATATATACCATGCCTTTTTGCATTTTTTAATTGCTATTTTAAATACTCAGTTCTGAAACACTGATAAAAGTACAGTGATGACAAATCATTTTTCTTCCTTGTCTTATTTCTTCTCTGTAGTTTTCAGCTTTTGTTTCTGGTACATTTCTTCTAGTTTGAGAACCTGAATTCTACTTGCAATACAATTTTGATTACTTTTTAATTTGCATACTTTAATTCTCTGACATGTAGCAGAATAAATTGTTACAGGAATGTAGTTTGATAGTATCTCTTTGTAGTGGCACTTCTCCTACAGTAAGATTAAAACCTATTAAAAATAGCTGCATTAGGTATCTGATAGTCCAACTATGGAGAAACAAAATTTAAAGCTAAAAGGATATTGTCATTTTTCCTTTTCTATCCCAAGGGTTTTTGAACAGGGAAAGGTACCAAGTTTAGATAAACACTGAATTTAGATGATTAAATACATGAACCTTTTCCCTCATTTGTGTGACTTGAATTTTTTTTTCTTCTTGTTTATAGACATTAGAAAACATGTTTTTTGAAAAAGAAAGAAGAAATAACTTTAATCTAGATTCAATCTATTAACCCTAGATTCCATTTCTTTTTGAATGTGTAGGTGTAACTTCATGAAACACTGAGTAAGCCATTATCCTGTAAGAGTCTCTCACAAGTAAAAACCCTGTTGTTTTTGAAGATATACATATTATTATTTTGTTTCACTGATTTAACCACAAGAAATATTGTGAGTACAAATTGTCCCAGACCTTACACTTTGTGTTTTCCATCTTTGATTTTGTGCTGACCAAAACTGAAAGTTTTCCCATGAGTTTAAATTAAAATCAAATCCATTTAAATATCAGTTTCTCAACATTTTGATTTACAATTTATGAACACCTGTGAAGTCTTTTGAGTTCAACTCAGATGGACACACACTTCAGTACAATGTTGAAAATAGTTTTATTACTTAATACTGATTAGAATCAAGAACATTAAATAAAAGTCTTCTTAAATGTAGTTAGTATTATGGTTCCATAGTCCTCTGAAATAAATGTATTCTCACTGTTATGTGCTGTTTATAAAGCTTGGTTTCTCATAAAATCTTGCTTCAAGACATTGGGAAAAAATGTTTTAAAAAACCATTGACTTATATCAAGAGTACTGAAAAGTAAAACTGCAATTCCAGCCTCTCTGAGTTGCTGCACTTATTGTATTTTTAAATTTCCTTTTATGGCACTGCTTCTTGCTCTGCAATTAAGTATTTCATACAATAAATGGACCATGCGCTTTTCTGCACAATTCATTATTACAAGTCATTATTAAAATTATTATAAGTTAAAAAGGGAATAAGGTATAAAATTCATACTGGGAAATCATGACTAAGCACTTCTGAGTTTCTCAATAAAATATCATAGAATGGGCAAAAATAAATGTTTGGTTAATACTTAGAGAAAATTTAATTTTAGTAAATTTGCTATTGAAAATTAGTTCCACTGAGATTTTGCAAAAAAAGTGTTTATCAAGATCATTATTTCTCTAATGTTTTGTATATGCACTCAGCAACTTCAATACATTCTGACCGTGAGTATAAAGTGTATTTTTTCCACTAGATTTTACATAAATATTTGTTCGGAAAAGTGGTGTAGCAACATTAAACCCTAAAACTACTTCCTGAGGGATACTCTTGAAAGATAATAGCCTACTGCAACATATTACTTTAAGTTCCTTTTTTATGCCAAAATATGTATTTTTGACTGTTATATCATGTTATACTATTTTATTGATGACATTCTGAATACTATTTAATGAAACTTTACATAATTTTATCCCCTGCAGATCACTTCAGGGCCTTAAATTAGTTGAAAAAGCCTTAAATTAGTTGAAAAGAAACTTCCTTGACTTTAATTTAACTTTCATCCTAATAATTTTTTTAGGATCCAAAGCTTACCTCTGTCTTCAGATATGGGGTATATTACCTGATATATGTATTGCATTTATTTTCAAAACAGGCCTATAGATCATTACTGAAAAGAAACGTGAATACACTTTTTTTTTTCTTAATTTTTCTTAATTTTCTTGGATCTGTTTACCACTTTCATATCCCAGTCTTATAACAACAATATAAATTATTTATTTAGCATCTTGTTTTCTCAGTATCTGTGTTGGATTCCTCAGAAATAAAAGTTTCCTGGTGTGACTAACATAGTTTCAAGAACAAAGTCTCAAATTTATCAGTCTTAAAGAATGTGCATGATTTTATCAGAGTATTTCTGAATACCTCTGAAGGTGTGTTGACTGACAGAGTCTTAGCTTAGGTATTTAATTTTGGTTTAAATCTCTCTACAGTCACTTTTCTCCAGAATTACATTAATTAATATTTATTGTCCCTGCTATATAATTTCAAGCATTACTTCTTATCACAATGACTGATTTATTTTATTTTTTTCCCTAGTGAGATAGTGAAAATTTGTATCTTCATTAACTTACATTTATTTGCCAGACTCTGATTAGGTATACGTATTCTTCAGTGGTTTCTTACAGTTTTAAGTCCCTTCTGGTGGAGTGTTTAATTTTTCCATGGAGACCCTTTGTTTTGCCCAGTTTCATGGTCGTTCATGATATTTTGCTTGTCTGCAATTGCACACATTTCTGTGAAGTGCCTTTCCCAAAATGAAGTGTTGCCTCACATTTCAGGTCACTGATGGTTTGTAAAACTGTGCTGTTACTTAATGCAATTAGATCTTCCTGCTAAGAAAGGAATTTGCAATTTATGCTTCACTGAGGCCTCCTTCCTAATTCCCCCACATCCCTTCAGATTCTTTTACAAGATGATGAAACAGACAGGACTAGACAGGTTTAGGGATTATTTGGTGAAAATCTCCAAGCATTGTGCTGGTGCAATGTTTTGGTAAGAACCTTTGTGACTTTGTTTTTCCCTCGGTAAAACTGCTATGTAACTTAAATTTCATTTTTCACTGTCTTTTAAGTGTTGATTTTCTACAGAATTGGCATAATTGTAATTTTTTTATTTATACTTCTTAATTCAATTAGAAAAAGGCATTTATTTTC
>NW_005054297.1:8320514-8323271 GCF_000277835.1 Geospiza fortis | reverse complement strand
CACGGATGGACTATACTGTGTTTTACAGTGAATGTTTTTGTCACCCAGCAGGTTTCCTTTCAAGTAAAGAGAAGCAAAGATCAGAGAATCTGTATTTAGACCCTAAAACCTGGGCAAAAGAAAAATTTCACCTAAAAAAAATATCACATAGCAACATAACCTGCACAAGGGCAAGGCACATAGGGAATGGCTCTTCTAGGAAACCTGGGGGTAAGGGGGGCTGCCCGCTGCTGCTGCAGAAGGGAAGATATCACAGGCTTTGTCCTTCTCTAAAATTCTAGTTTTGAATGACAACTTTCAGCTACTCCTGAAAAAAAGGGTGCTTCAAACTTTTGCTTTCAGCTGATGCCTGGTAGTAGCTGGGAGCTAGTGGTAGGGAGCATGTTCGAAAGGCACAGACCTGGAGAACAGGTGCTTGGAGAGGGTTGGAAACCCTGATAAAGGCAGGGTGCTCAACCTTGAAAGTGATATGACACAGGGCAGGGCTCCTGGCACTGACCACAGCAGATACAGACAAAAATTATTATCTACTGTTTGAAATCCAGCATGTTCTCAACTCCTATAAAATCCAAAACAATGGGCCATGACCATGTGTGTCTTTGTGAAACTGCTTTTATCTGCTTTGGTGTCCCAGGTCCTCCCCTTCAGCTGGGCCTTCAGGTGTGCCAGTGACTGACAGCCACTCTGGGCTGCCCTGGAGGCTCCAGGGGGTGCGGGGTAGAGCACATCCCACTTTTCACAGAACTTGCACTGCCTTCCCTCACAACCCCTCACCCTCACTTCTGTTGTTTTGAGCAAGTAATAATTTTCTCCAGTCTTTCACACCTGGGAAACAAACAGCAAGAATTAGAGGTCTGCATGTGGTCACAGCGCTGAAACATTTCTAATAATGATACAGACTGGTCCCTGACTGGCAGGGGGGCATCTCTGCTGAGAAGAACTTAGGGTTGCTGGTAGATGCCAAGCTGGGCATAAGACAGCATCTTGTCGTGGCAGCAAAGCAGGCCAACAACCTCCTGATGTGTAAAAACAGGAGCACATGTAGGAGGTCCAGAGAAATGAATGTTCCTTCCCTTCAGTAAAACTTCATCTAGTGACAAGGATCTATTTTAGGTCCTTTGACAGATGGCAAATTCTTATGAACTACATCAAGTTCAGGCAAGACACTTCCTAGTGGTGAATGTTGTCAGGGTGAAACACAACAGGCATAAACTGAAACAAGAAGCCAACAAGAGGAGCAATACTGATCTAAGGAAACAGTGCTTGCCCTGAATGAAGTGATGCTCAGCATGGGATGTTTGGGAGAGTGAAACTTACATGAGATTTGAGCTGCCTTTCTTTCTGTCAGACAAAACACAATCCCACTGACACTGAATGTTAGACTACTGAGAAATGTAGTGTATTTATGATTTTGGCACTTTTATCATATCTGTTGTTATAAAGAGAAATTCAGTACTTCAATTTTGCAGCAGTTTTTGAACTGTGTTTCCAACTGAGTTGAAAAGGAAAAAAATATAACAAGGCATTTCAAAATAAAAATACAACCTTTAAAATTGGGTCTGCTCAGTCTCAGGAATGTACGACAGAGAGGAAACTTCATCAATGCATGTCAGTATCTGAAGGGAACGTGTCAAGAGGATGGAGCCAGGCTCTGCTTAGTGGCACCAAAGCAGTAGGATAAGAGGCAAACTGATCCACAGGAAGTGCTACCTAAATGCGCAGGTGACCAAGCACTGGAACAGAGAGTCTGTGGAGTCTCTCTTACTGGAGATATTCAAGAACCATCCGGACACAATCCTGTGCCATGTGCTCTGGGATGACCCTGGCTGAGCTGGGAACCTGGATCAGAAGACCCCTGTGACCCCTTCCAACCTGACTCATTGTGTCATCCTGTAATATTTATCTGGTCCCTTTGCTAATTATGAGTATTAATGGGAATATGTAAGATTTGATGAGAATCTTTAAATTAAGGAGGTTCTAAAGGATCTGATCGATTGTTTGTTTCAAATGTAATTGAAAGTTTTAAACATCTGGATGGTGTTGTTAACTTTAGGGTAGTTTATCTTAATTATCTTTCTCTTTGTGTATATTACTTTTATTTAAATAGGCTGAGGGAAGAAGTTGTCTAAGTTAACAACAAAGGCTGATTTCACTTCATTTCTTTTTGTGAAAGAGCTACAATAATCCAAGAAAATCAGGCTGCTCCTTAGAGACTAGCTGTACCATAATTTGGCTTTTTTCTTAAATTGTAGTTGAATATCAGTTAGAAGTATTTTTGTTTCTTTTGAATTTATCACTAACTTAAGAGATCCTAGCTATTTCTATTAATATTTTTTCTTCATTCTTATGTTTTAACATTACTTCATTAGAAATAGTCTTTCAGAATATTTAGACTAATGGGAAACATTTAACCACTCATCCAATTTTTATAATGATGCAAAATATTACTTTAATGTTCAAAATGAGTTTGAAAGTGCGACAAGACAGTCTCAAAAGAAATGTAGCAGAGATACTTTTAAAAAAGTTATTTAAACTTGTAGTAATAAAGCATCATTTAAATAAACATGGCATAACTAGATGACTTTAGTGAATTATGACTTTTAGGAGATGTTGTATGTTTTTCATAAAAAACTAGAGTGAATTGCAAATGAAAACAAAGAGTAGTAAGAAGAAGGGTGTAATATTCACCATAAAATTTTTGCATCTGTGGAGAATTAATCCTTCTATTATTGTGACATTTGTATTAAAAGCAGGAAT
>NW_005054297.1:8291690-8320488 GCF_000277835.1 Geospiza fortis | reverse complement strand
CAGGAATGTGGCAATTAATCTGTTGATGACAGAAAAATGTGTCGCGTCCTACAAATGTGCAAGAATATTATATAGAAATAAGTTAAATCAAATATTATTAGTATAGGAAATAAAGTATTACATTATAACAAAAATAATGTAAATGTCTGCTCTAAATCAGGTGGTGATTTGGAAAGAACAGAATAAAATATTTCGATCAGCATGTGGCTGAGACACCATTATAAGTCATCACTTATAGCATTCTAATTCATAATTCGTGAAAGACAGTTTCAGTTAATATCTTTGCAAAAATTACTATGAAGGACTACATATTTGAGGACTCAAAAGATAATTCATCTTAAGAGTTTATAATTTTTACAAAACATTTTGGAAAAAGAGTTGAGATTCAACTGCAGTATTGTATTACTGTGGATTATGTGAGACCCTGTGTCAGATAACCAGCTTTAGTAAATATTTCTTGGTTCCAAAATATTTTGTGAATAAAATGTAAGGTCGGTGTGAATTTCTTCCTAAGGCTGCTGGAAATCACACAGCTTGCTCTGCAAATGTTTCTGTATTTTAGCAAGGGCTTTGTAGAGAATAGTGCTGAAAGCTGACCTTTGAAATGCACTAAATTCTTCTGTGCTGTCTTTTATGTGCAATTTATCACTACCCTGTGGATCATGCTGCATAGCACTTTATTTTTGAGCTAGTCATGTGGTCTTCCATAGCACTCTTCAGTGTCTGAGGCATTATCCAATGTAAATTTCGTATCTCATTTCATTCCTCAGTTTGCATTAGCATCCTTTGCTTTTAAGCTGCTTGTTTCTTAAGGAGTGAATTTTTATATGCATCTTAGTCCTCTCAGCTATTACTTTATATGATTTCTCTTGCCTTTCTTTTCTCTTCAGCTTTTCTCAAGACTCTCCCTTTTCTTTCCTTTAAGATACCAGACTAGGTATTTTCATATATGACCACAATATTCCTCTGTATTCACATACAGGAATATAGGTCTAAATATCAAAATACTTTTAATCTTCAATACTTCTTGCATTTCATAATTTCCTTTATGTGTTCCATCTACCCTGACTAATACTACATTCAATAACTGTGAAAGATTAAATTTCAAATATGAATAATAGCAGAATTAATGTTAATATTTCTTTTCTAAATCTGAATATATGTTACAGTTGCTCCCTCATTTTATATTGTATTTTTATAAAGACACAGACTGCTATTCAGAAATTTTATATGTCTCAGAAATAGATATTTGATAAATTAATAGATATATTTAATATACATTTGAAGAACTGGAATAATGGAAAAAGATCTTTATTGAGATTGATTAAAACAGTTGACATGGAATTTAAAAAAAATGTAGTGATGGGAAGCAGAGGTGGTTTCATAGAACTCATTTCCCACTAATTTTTTCACTTATTTTTAAAAAGATTTCAGAAGAAAAATTGGGGGGGGGGGGGAACAAACAAACAAAACAAAGAATAAAATAAAAACACAAACCAAGAAACAACCCTTTTTTATGCTCCCAGAGAAAGAGCTATAACTATTGAGAATACCCTAAAGTGCTTCTTATGCTAAAAAAATAACAGATGGTATCTTCATAACTTTCTTCTCCACCTTTCGGCATTTTTCCAGTGCCGACAACATCCTTTCTCTTTCACACACTTTGTTACTGTCCTGCCCTTGTTGAATTCCTTGTCACTTTTGTATGAGATGCTTGACTTTATAAAATGTCTGTGAAAAGAAGGCAGTATGGGATAGGTGCAGTTCCTTCTATATTCACTTTAAATATTTTTTTTTAACAGAATACTTAAGAAATTCCTTTCTGCATGGGTTTTTACTTACTGGATGGAACATGTTGGGGGAAACAATCTAGTTTTTGTTCCTTGGCAGTTTGTGGAAACCATCTTTTATACATCATCCTAACACGATATGCACACATGAACTGCAAAGCTGTCTGGTGTCAGACAGCACCAGCTTAACCTGAAGACTCTGCAGAAGCATGGGCTGTGATGCCTCTGAATTTGACAGTGATGTCTTAATATATTAATGATATAAGTATATATCATATATTAATATATAATAATATATTACTCTCTTCAAACAACTGACATGGAAGGACTATATATTTAGTTTATATATCATGAATATTTCCTAATAGAATTTCTCCTACATTATTGTTTTCCATTTGACAGCAGTTTTTTCAGCCAAAGCTTAGACTCACTACAGAGTAAATTTGATATAAAAAACCAAAAGTTCCACCCACTCTATCCTATTTCTGAGTAAAGTAAGTCAAGAAAATGGTGGTTTTACTGTAAAAAGGTTCAGAAAGCTCAGAAAAATCTTGTTTTTAAAGGAAGTAATTTACTAGAGAAAGTAAAAATACTTTACCACACAAGCCGTTTGTCACTGTATTTATGAGTAATTCTTTCACAGTAATGCATGCAGATATTGTTTTTTATACTCAAACTTTTTCTAAAAGTAAAACGCAGACAGTTACTCTATGTACTAACTGTGGCTGGAGTGGAGTTAATCATCTTCATAGCAGCCCTGTATGGTGCTGTGCTTTGGGTTTGTGGCTAAGCAGTGTTGATAACATTAATGTGTGTCCTTTTCCCACTCTGCACCCTACTTTCCCCATTGTGAGTGGGCTGGGGATAGGCAAGAAGTTGGGAACACACACAGCTGGGACAGCTGACTCCTGCTGGATGAAGGAATATGCCACACCCTGTGTATATATACCAGCAACAAGAATGGGCAGAGGAATAAGGACAGTGGAGTTTTGGCTTCCAGGGTGGTGAGTGCATGAGGTGGTGAGTGCTTGCCTTTGCATCCCTTGATTTTTTCTCCTTCTTCCACTTATTAATCTGTTTTTGTCTCAACTAAACTTTTTTCGTGACTACTCTTCCTGTTTTGTCCTCCATCCCACTGGAGTTGCAGTGGTTGAGTGAGCAGCAGTGTGGGTTCTTAGCTAAGGGATAACTCACAATGCTTTATCTACATTTTTGTAATATGAAGCTTCAGTTTTATGAAGTTGTAGAACTTGGTTCTCTTTGTGCAAGAATCCAGAAATTTACCAAATCCATGCCTGATTTTGAGGATGTTATTCCATGTGTGTGATGGGAAATGAAAGTGATTGCTAAGATGTTTAAAGCCAGGAATGTAAATAGATTCCTGAATTTTGCCCTTACCAAATGTCTTTCCAGGACAATGCTGAAAGTGGGATGCTTGTTACAGAATCTTTTGTAAGATGCTTTAATGAGTTCCAAAATACACATGCATACATAAATATGCATGAGGAAAAATAATTTAATTCTTTACAAATGTGCTGCATATTTGCATGGTCATTAACAAATGAGCTCTAGGCCACGCATTGAAACAGCCACATAAACAACAGCAGCAATATGATCATTCTTTCCCCTCTTATCTGGTAAAGGTGCACACTTCAAGATCATTAAGCTTCCTATGTGAATAAAGGACATGGTGTTCATACTGATTTCCATTTAGTTTAGTAGAAGTATGAGCTATCTTTCTCCCATGTATTCATATATAAATACACACATAATCACGTTATTTTCTATTTATAATGAAAGGCTTTAACTATATAGATGTTGTTTAAAGTGTTATTATTTACAGGAAACAGAAGAAAACCTACATGTCCCTGTGTGTTGCAGTGTGACTGCTTTTCTGTTCTTAGTTATGATCTGTGTAAGTTTATTATTCAAGTTGTATTTTGATGTTAATGTTGTATTCAGTCGGTAGGTTCAGTTTCCCCAGTTCTGTTATTATAAAGGTTCTGCCTAGGGCTCCCCTCCCGCCTTTCCCCCTCACAGTTATCTGTCAATCCCCAGTTGTCTAGGCAACTCCCGCTGCCCTTGTATCAGCTTTTATGTCAATCTGTTAACCCCTCCTCTGTTGTCATAGTTTCTCCCAAACCCCTCCTATGTTTCCCTAGTAACTGCCATGTCCGTCACTCTCTGCCCACACCTTTTCCCTAGAACCTTCTACTCAGGACAGAGAGTGATTGGACCAGAAGTTGTTTCCCCTCCCCAACTAGTCCCCCATTTGTTGTTCTGTTAAGTCAATCATAGTTTTCTGTATGCTCATTTGCCCAGGGGTGGGTGACTCCGCCCCTCTGGGACCCTTTAAAACCTTGTGTAGTCCTCACCCTCTTTGGCAGTTGTCTGCAGCCATCAGCTTCTGGCGCGGAGGCCCCGCGGCTGCAGCGGCTGCCACGCCAGGCTGCTGGCTGGTGCTGCAACTAGCCTGGGCTCAGAATCTTGTACCCCAGCACCTGTGAGAAAAATAAATAATCTCAGAAAAAATAAATTATTAATCTCCTCTGTTGCTCCCCAGCACCTCACCAAAATTACTTCCTGAGCAAATTTCTTTAAATGATACATCTATCTGTATTCTCTGATGATTTCAGAGCTTGTGCACGAAAAGCTCAGATAGGTGCATTAGAACAGAAGAAGTAGATACGTAAAAAATAAAACTACTTGTTTTTACAGCTTATATTTATATTGGGAAGAAAATAAGATAAAGATGACAATGTTGGTATCACAAATAAAATAGTCTCATCTATTTTTTAAATTTAAAATTGTTTCCATGAAACATATGAGAAAGTATACAATAGATTTTAAATCTACTCACAGATTAATGATACAAAGTAAAATAAAAGCAATAACTTATATTCTGCAGACCTTGACCTTGCCAACATGACTTGAAAAAGCTGGCAAAAAGGTTGTTCTCTTGTTGAATTGTTTGGCTCATGTTTTATGCACAAGCATGCTTTGCCTTCAGATTTGGCATGAATGTCTTCCTGTTTCCCTCAGGGACGAATGCATCCAGGGCAACAAATAAAAAGGACAAAGTCCCACTTTCTGTTACAGTTTAAGATAACCTTCATGATACAAGCTGCTACCACAGATCAGAATCTTTCTTTCTACTTGTCTGTGTCTTTTTTGTTTCAGATCTTCATCAAAAATCCTTTTGCAATAGTGTGGAACACTCAGTTAATTTCAGGGGTGGTTAACTATGATCTGCATTGTGTTTGGGAACTAATTATAGATTATTTTTCCTGGCCCTTTTTTGCACAGCTGATGTTTGGCTCTGTGTTCTGGCACGTGGCTTTTGGATGCACAGTGACTTGGTGGAAATGGCTTTCTCAATGTGCTTCTTCCTGAGTAAACTTAATCTGCTTTTTGCCTTTGTCCATTACTTTCTCTTGGGAAGCACTGATTTCATGTCACAAACCTCAAACTTTTCTGATTTTGATAGAGATTTTGAACAACTTCACTGCAGACATATTTCAATCCTCTTTTACAATGTGCTTTGCTGCAAGCTTGCTCTTGACAGTCAAGCTCCCATGCGAAGGAAACATTAGTCCTAAAGTATTCATTCAGTGGTGTAGATACAAAACAAAGTATGCATGTTTTTCTATATGTGTTTTATATGTGTTTTCAGCCTGATCCTTGATAAACTGATTATTGAAAAATACAAGACTATTTGAATGCTGGACAGTTCTATCAGAGGTGAACTGCAGAAGAAGCAGTGGTTTGTTTCCAGGCAGATCAATAATTTTTGGTTCACTGAAGCAGGATGCAATAATTAATACTGCTGTATACTGCCATTTTGCTACAGATAAAATGTTCTCCTTCTTTAATACAACAAAGCCCATGGACCTAAGCTCCAAACTCTTTCTAATCTTCAGCACATCTATTATAAATGTATGAACAGCTTTAAGGGTTTGGATATGAATCAGTAAAAGCCATTTCAAATAAATTATACTTAATCCATGGTTTGAATAATTAAAAAAAATAACAAAAGATCTATTCTACAACATAAGTTAGACATGTAGCATAGCTCAATCTTTAATTTTTCCAGTGTGAGATAGAATTTTCATGTTACTTAAATACAATTCTTCCAAATCTCCTTTCACAGGCAATTAGTAAATCTTCAGTGGAATGCTTTAGGATGTATATATACCTGAGATGTTGGAACATTTTAATGTTGGAACGTTTTCAACGTTATTCAAATCTCTTTGGGAAATATGTATCAAAACACTTTTTAAACTGAATATTAAATTACAAATCCCAAAGGCCTGTTGTCATACACATTAAAAAAACACCCACAACCCACAGAAACCCAAAAACTTATTAAGTTTCAGCTTTCATCCTGAAGAGACCAAAAATATTTTTTCAAATTAGCTATAACTTATGTGTAAGCCAGTTGGAAATGCAGCCTTTTGCAGCTAGACAGCCATGTAAACACATAAAGTGGAGACAATAGGATAAGCTTCTAGCAAGTATCAACTGTAGTAGAAATTTGACTGATGGGCTTTTACCAAGTAGAAATTGTGTGAATATTTGTCTTCAAATTAATTCAATATTCTTCCTGAGTATTCTTTTTTTTTTTTTTTTTGTCAACATACATTGAAGTTACATTAATTTATTCGCAATTTATTAGTGGCTATGATGGTGAATAAAAACAATACACTGATGATGAAGAAATTATATATTTTTAATACACAAAATGTCTTATAATATAAACTACTTGGTCTTCAGAGTAGGTATCCAAACCTTGGGAAGAATCTGTAAATGATTTCATGCCACCAACCTGGTCCAGTCCTAGTTTGAAGGTTTCAACAGGCCAGTGTGGGGCACAATGATAAAAGATGATAAAATAAAAGAAAGCATGCACATGCACAAGACAGGATGAATCTGCTACTAGCTTATAAATGGAGAGCAAGAAAAAGCCTAAATAAAGAAACTTAGTCCACTTTTAACAAGAGTTCCCATGTTTAGGAAGTCTGAACTTCTTCTGCATTTGGGGTTGTTTGTATTCTTCTGCAATCAGGGAAGTTGAGAGTTTCATTAAAGAAATTTCCCCTATATCTTTCTGTTTTAGAGTAATATTTAGATAAGTTTCCTCCAAAAATCCTTAATGTTGTTTTAGTTTCCAGAAGAGTAGATTAAATAGGCCACATTTAAAATACACAGGGTCTTCTCTAAAAACTGTAAAATAAGAAATTTCATGGGACTAGTCCAGTATTTCATTCTTCAGTGTAGAACTCTGCATGTGTGCACCATACCACTGATGTTAATGGATTACTACTACTTTGAAGAAAACAAAGGTCTGTCTCAGAAAACTGTATTGCTGACATTGCTTTAGAGTGCACATAATGCATTATCTTGAAGAATTCCTCCAACAAAAACTCTATTGGGATGTCAGACAAATAAATTATGATGTTGATCTTGAACTTTGCAAGTAAAAAATAAAATTCATCTGTGGTGTCTTAGTGACCTGCTCTGCCTTAAAAATATGTTATTTAATTTGTTTTTCTTTTGAATGTGAAGCTTAATGGTGATAACATTATCTGACTGCCCATTTGTTTTGTACACAGGAGATCTGGTGACAAATAACACTGCTAATATTTTGTTTTCTACTCATCCAGTTGCATATCTATAATCACACACACAGACACACGCACACATATATACATACATACATACAATTAATGTATTTTGTGTCTCTTGGGAAATACATTCAAAGATTTCTGTGATGTCCACTATCATCTCACTGTATATAGAAAACTTTCCTCAAGTCCACATTATAAAGCAACTGAAAATACATTTTTAACTCACAACTGTATTTGGAAGACATCATCTATGGAATGGTTGGGTTTGGAGGGGATCCCTGAATATCATTTAGTCCAGCTTCCCTCTCTGAAGTCACGTCAGGTAGGACAGCTTGCTCAGTTGTTTATAAACAAGGAGATCCTCCTGAACCTTCTCTTGTCTAGATGAAACAATTCCAGCTCTCTCAGCTTATTCTTGTGTCTCAGCAATGCTGACAAGAGGGAAGGAACACCTTTCTGGAAGGAAGACCTACTGACATTACTTTTCCTAATGTAGTCTGGGAGGCTGTTGGTCTGCTTTGCCACAGGGCCATTTTGTTAAAAAAAGTCACTATAGTTAACAAAATCTGTAACTGAGAATGAAGATGCTATTTTTAACTTTAAAAAAAATAGAAGAAGACAAAGTTAATTTTTAACTAATTTAATGAAATTATTTGTCTCTAGATATTACATCCATATTTTTCAGTTTGGATTTTCTGTGAATAATTGATCTACAGAGAATGAGTGTACCAACTTCATTAATTTTTTAATATAATTGGGGGATGTGGATCATGGTTTCCAGCCATCTATCCAGTCCTCACTTGGTCTTTAAGTCAAAAATTCTGAATGATGTGTCCCTTGCCTTTTGTTCTTTCTCTTAGGTTCAGTTTTTAACGCAAATATTTATAGCTGGGTTGGTCCTGGTAGACTCATGGACTTTTGTCCAGCTCAACTCTTCCTATCAAATAGGCATTGAGAATAGCTGTTAAAAGATTAAACTGTCAAACATCCTTCAACATCTCTTCCTTCCTTGAAACATTCATATGGAAATACTCTGCCTCTTCAAATCATGTTCAGTGTTAGTTCAGTGCTTATATGCAAGTACAGAACAGAAGTGACATGGTTGCATATAGTTCAGAGTCAATATAATATTAAAACAGAGAAAAAAAACCCAACCAATAATAAAATGGCTAAATGTCCAGTGTAATTGCTTGCACTGAAATCATTCTGCTTATGACCTTCTTTAAAGCTGGGGCTGTTGTACCTGTCATGTTTGATGCTACTGCACTATAAAAGAAATGCTGACCCTGATGAACTGTAAAATCTACCAGAAAAGGTGTATAAGGACATTCAGTACAGAATTGCTATGCTAGCTGTTCCAATATTTGGTTAAGACACAGATCTAATGGTAGGTCATTTTACAAGAGAATTTTCATTTCATAGTTTTCACAAGTAATAATAATATTAGCATAAAGATTTTCTGGTCAAAGACTGATCAATTAAAAAAAAAAGTACTTTCTTAGCCAGCATATTGAAAAGGTAGGATAGAAACTGAAGATAACATTGCTCTTCTTGCCCCATGCACCCTCCCCTCCATCTTTTCCAATCTGATGATTGTAGAAGTGACACATATTTTATGCTTGATGGATGAAAAGAGACAGTAAAAGGCAAGATGAGCTAATAACAGTAAAGTCTGTATTGAATCAGAAATGTGTTGAGGTACTGAGAGGAATCAAGATATGGGCTTCAATCATTAGAGTTTGTCACAAGTGAGATTTGTTGGTTGATGTGCTGTCAAAGTACTGAAAGAGAAAGGTTTTATAACAAGCAGCTAGACATGCAGAAAAAGAAGTTTAGGACCCAAAGGACTCAGTATAAATAGAAGTTATAAAGTGAAAAAGAGTAATAAAGTTGGCATCAAGAGAAGGGCAATATTGATCCAGACTTTAAAAAAGACAAAACTTTTCCAGACACCTTGAAAAATGATCTTTATAGTTTTTATTTTCTTAAAAACCATTATTTTTAATAATTAAGCATGTCTTCACCTCTCAGAAGAGAAAAACTCAACAATGGTCAAGTTGCATATAACTGTGAACACTATTCTTATCCCATCTATCTGCTTTTAAAGCATAATACATTATCTTAAAAATATGGATGTAATCCACTTCTGGATTAGTCTGTGTACATTTTCTTAAAAATACATGTCATTGCATTGAAAAATTTACCTAATTTATAGCTACTGATAAGTCTTTTAGCGCTTTTGAAAGTATTTCACTTCATTGCAATATCAGGTTAGTGTCAACGATAGTACTTTAAAGAAATTATTGATACTTCCTGAGAAAATTTTACAAACTGACTTTCTGATTTGAGAGTTTATTCTTCTAGCAGAGTTTTGGAATGTGCAGTGTTCTTCACAAATTCCTGCATGTTCCTTTCATCCACATAATGTATACTGTTATCTTTTACTTTACAGTGTTTACAAAATTCTTTATACTTACATTTGATTTTTTTGTTTCCAAATGCTAGTGATTGACACAGTGTGCCCTTCTCTGCAACCAGATCTTTATTTCCCATAACCTGCTCAAGTAATAACCACTAGTGGAGGTTGTATGGATGTTTTGTCCTGATGGCTGCAGCCATTTCAGAAGACTCAATCTATACATTATGAGGGTGTGATGCAGAGATTAAAAAATCAGACTCAATAAATGATTACTGCAACAGCAATTCTTAGAGCTCACAGAAAAAAAGACTATCCGGAATTTTTTACCTGAGAGATGCAAAGGATCTGAGCCAAGTAGAATCAGAGGGAGAGCTGGTCTCTAATAAAACCACAGTGCAATTATTTTTAAGAGTGCAATGGGAGAGAGATAAATCACACAAATTGATACTTGATTTCAAGAAATGGAGCTACAAAGAATGAGAAATTTTCAAAGACAGAATGAAGTTGCTCAAAATGCCTGCATGCAACCTGAAGGCTGCTATAAATACTCTGCTAGAAGACCAGTTAGACTGTGTGCCATAATTCAAAAAGAAACCAAAGTGATCCAAAACTTCCTCGCACATCTTCCTGGGAAAGTTAAGGAGGCTGTTGCCCCTAATAGTTTGAGCTGTAAAAAGTTGGAGAGCTTGGTCAAAGAGGGAAAAGATAAATACATATGAAAACAACAGGTCAAATACAAAGAGGTAGTTTAGAGACCTAAATCAGAAAGGTCAGAACTAAAACTTTGCAAAGCATCATCAAATTGACAGCAAAACAGTATTTTAAATACATCAAAAACAGGAAACCACATAGGGAATTGGTGAGGATGCTTGGTGTAAAGTGTATTTGCCAGTTGATAAGGCCATAACTAAAACTATCAATAAATTCTTTATTTCAGACTTAATATTGGCTGAAGGTGTGGATCAAGACCAACAACTGACCTTTACTTTCTCTGAAGCAGAGAGGTCAGAGAAGCTGGATCAGATTGAAGTAAATATACTGGAACTATTATGTCATCTAGACATAAGTCAGATGTCAAGAAATCAACAAAAACAGATGGCATTCAGTCAAGAGCTCTGAAATATCTCAAATATGAAGCAGCTGGTCAGCTAGACAAAGTGTATGACCTAGCATTGCAAACAGCCACCACCAGAGGACTTTGACATTGACATCATTAACTCTACAAAAGCTGCCAAGGATGGGATTCTGTAAAGTAGAGATCAGCAACTGACTTTTGTCACTGGTTTGACAGAAGAATCTATAAGAAACTAAAGCTTGAGAATCAGTATGGCTTGTGTAGAGTTGTGGAGCCAAAGTTTATGAAGTGAACATAAATTATTTTTAGAAGCATTTCGGAAGATCCCATATCAAAAGTTACAAAAGGGAAAAATATATCAGGGGATTGGAGAAAGATCCTTCTGTGGATTCAAGATGATTAAAGGATGAGATGCAAAGGGTTAGGACATAATTATCTCTCTCTAAGGTGGTTCCTTCAGGAGAACTGTCAGTATGAACTTCGTTCAGTGACTTCACCAGTAACCTGGAGAACATTCATGAATGCTCCTTTAGGCTTTTTTTAGGTTGTCAAAAGTATCACGGTCAAAGAACTGCAGATGAACCTCACAAAACTGAGACAGAAGGTGGCAGATCACCTTCATAAAAGTGAACATAAGGAATCGTCAAGGAAAAACAACTCAACCTCAAGCATAGTGAACCTGGAACTGGCAGATATGAAGCCGATCTTGAAACCCTCATTCCCATCTCTCTGAAATCACTGATTTGATGTATCCATTTGGTAAGAAAAGGCTGACAGGATGTGCCTGCATTTGAAAAACCATGCAGCCAGAGGATTACCTGAAGACAGATCCTTCACTAAAGGTTCACTAAATACTACCATATCAAAACCAGGGGCATGCAATGAAGTTTACAGGAGAATAGTTCAAAACAGTGTCAATTATATACTCAGCAAGTACCGATCTTCTGAAGAGGGCTGCCACAGCAGGCTGTGGAGACAGAAAATATTAGAAGGCTCAGAAACAGATTAGACACATTCTGGGACAAAGGGTTCAGAGATGGTAACTAAAAGGATGACTAGGGATGTACCCTTATGAGCACTAATTTTAGTTGCTGTAAAAGCAAGAATATGAAGAACTGGTGGCACAAAGGAACAAGAAAAGAAGTAGAACTAGTAACACAAACATTGTATATAAAAATATAAGCATTAGTAATTATTCACCCAGATTTGGTCTGGAATTCTCTAATAGAGTGATGGATTAAAAGGATCCCCAGTAGGTTATCTAGTCTATTTTCTTTGACTAATACAAGGAAATATACCTTCACCTGTACTGGATATTGTTTCTTTGATGCTGCATGTACTACATTCCCTTCCAGTTTAGTCTCATGATTAATCATCTTAACAACTGCAATTCTGTTTTCATGTTATTTAGTCAAAGTTTGCCCTTCCCTATGGATTCAATCTGTTTGGACATAGAAATAATTTATTTTCCATCATGTCTTCATTAAGTATTTAATTGATGAATATATTGAGAATATTCCAAACATTTCCATTTGGTGCAAATGGAAATGCATTAAATTACAATGGTTATTTGCATGTGACTGATCAATTAGTCTTATATTATCTTGCAATATCATGATCATGTTTTTGTGCATCAGATGGTAAACTCATAAGAAGCTCATTTTATTGTCTCTTAGTCAAGATTTACCTTTTGGCTGCTTCTTCCAATCTGCTGTTATAGATGAGGTTATCTTGACAATTCAATGCTTACAAGGTGCTGATAACTGCCCAGTTTTTTATCATACATGTACTTATAAGCTTGTTTATTTTTCTATTTTTGAGCTAAAACTTAATGAAGGTGGTTAAGGCTGCAATTCCAGGGATCTTCACCTTAACACAAGGCCTCAGGTGCTTGCAAGCACTTTTAACTATATTATTTTCCAATTGCCTTTCAGCAGAATATTGCACAGTTAATTGAAGTCTTAATTTGAAGTTTCATTAATTTGATATGTTTATTATATTGTCTGTCTTACATCTTTCATTAGAATGATCTAAAACAAGCTCATGTACTTTCAAAATTTAAAACATTTTTAAATGGTATTACTTCTCCGTTTCTTAGAAATAAAATCTATAAGACTGGAACTGGAAAATATATATCCAAGGTTCGGTTATTACTTGCCAAAGGTAAATCTTTGCTGCTTGGGAGATGTCAAGTATTTTATTGTAGGTACACATTCAAGCAGATGAGAGAAGTGGGCTAATTGATACGGATCCAAAAGTAAATCATCCTTACCATCGAATATATAGATCAACTTCTTTGATTGAGATATCATGGAATTCTCAATAACTAAATGAAATACAGCAAATATGTCTGTATTTAAAGTGACTTACTTTATGGGGAAAATACTGTATTTAATATGTTTATAAGAAAAATATCTAGTCCAGCACATAGCACACTATTTTTTCTTATTTTAAAAATAAGAAAATGTTATAAATAGAACATTATTGCCAAGATAAATATTCTAAGTTCTTCACAGTTAGATAATCACAGTTGAGGCCTGTGTAAATAACAAGCCTGAACCTCTAGGAATATATAATATATTTGCAATCAGTAAATTAAGGGCTTTGATAGGGCATGACCTTACTTCTGTCTAAGTTGTGCACTCATGTTTTCTTTCCAAAGAGGATAGAGTTTGGTGTGTGTCCTGTATCCTTCTCTTAGTCTGATATTGAGTTGGTATAAAATAGGGCATATTTCCTAGATAAAGGAACTTATAAAGCTGTCTTAGTTCTCTTTTTCTGACCAAGAAATGGTATCTGTTAACAGGAAGAGGGATTAAAGTACAGAGGTAAACCAAGATTAAAAGGGAGTAAAAATATTCATGAAGACAAATTTGAAAAAAAAGTTAATGTTATATGGTGTCTAACAGTCAATAAAACTTCAGTTAAAATCCATTCTTGATGGCAAATTAGGTTAAAGAGTACAACCACGCTATGTCTATTTGCAGAATAATTTCCAGGGCTGAAATAGACACCTTTTTCTAATCCTATTGCCTCATAGATTTAACTGAGAGCTCTTGTTAATAATCATATGATGTAGTCTATAATTTACTAAAATTAGGCTGAAATCACCAATTTTTTTCAAACAATATCCTCCAGTTGTTGGGTTCTGACTGTTAAAATGGGTCCAGATTGTAATTTAAATGAGTGTGTCTGAATCATCTGTCATCAGACACATCTGCTTTTTTGTTAAAGTGAGTATTTTCAAATAATTTGATAGATCTAACAAAATATTTATAATTCAGAAGAAAGAACTTCTGTTGTTTTAATTATAAAGTAGACAACTCACAAATAAAGAATCGGTCATTACAGTTCAATACATTTGTAAAATGGTTTATTGAACTCTTCATTAAGGAGAAGTTTGTTGTAAAAACAAATCAGATGGAGCTCTCTTTGTTTAGTTCTGTGATGATTATACATCTGCAATTGCTAATAAATTTGAAACTTCATGCAGCAATAGAAGAATAAATATTCCCTACATATTTTGGTGCACTTAAAATAATTTATGCAATTACACATGATGATTTTCAGTTTGTGTCCTCTAAGGGAAAAAAAAAAAACCAACAACAAAAAAACTTTCAACAGACTAGAGTGTTACACAGAAAGGGTTTTTTTCTTGTTTATTTGGAATAAACATGAATAAAAAGTGATCAATCAGTACAAATTTTGTTAATAGAACTCCACAATTTTCTTTCACTGTGGAAGTATTAAATGATCATGCTTTAAGGTGGGGGGCAAACAGGAGATTTATCTCAACAATAGTTTATTTAATCTTTTCAACAGATATTAGAATCTAAATTATCAGAAATTCAATCATTTTTTTAATACCTTGCAGCTGATCTCAATTCAGATTCTGATTTGTTTTGTGCCACTCCTCTTGATTACTTTCTGAAACAATTTTATGATGATGTTAATTTCATCTGTAGGAAAACATTTTCATTGGTTGCCGAGGTTAAGGGAATGAAATCTAAACAAAATCTATGTATAAGAAACTAGCTACAAAAGCTAAGTCCTAAACTGTCATTTCCAGAAGTGGCCTTATTTGTGTAATCATTTTTGTCTATGATGTATTCCCATATTTTTTTTTTGGGAGGGAGAAGAGAAATGTATGACTTCTATACAGCTAATTAGAGATATTGTTCTAAAGGTATTTTTTCAGATCTTGCTTGGATATATTTTTAGGGAATGACTTTTAGAAATTGAACCAATATTAAGAAACAAAATATTTAAGGAGTGATTCCAATAAACAGAAATTATTTTGGGTGGAACAAAAAAAATCTTTTAGAATAGGGTTTCAATCTTGTTTTTTTAAAATAATGAAAAAAATTGAGATAAAGTCAAAAATTAAGCAAAATCTTAATCACATTAACATTTCTGCAAGACTCTTAGAATGTACTCCTATGCTACAGTATAAGGAGGGTAACATATGGATCAGGTAGAACAAACAGAATTATGAGTCTGGAGAGAACATTTTGAACTTCCCAGTCCCCAGCCTAAATCCACCTCTGTAGCAGATTACTTTTATCTGAATAGGTTTTTGATCTAAAATAGACCAAACTTTCTCAGAGCCTATGATAATGTCCCAAATGTATCTTTTCACTAAGGTGTTCATTAAAAAATACTAACTTGGGTGGAGGAAAAAGGCACTTAAAGGCACTGAAATACGGGGAAGACGCATTTTCTGAAAGACAGAAAAACTCATAGGTAAATTTAATACCTGCATTGCTACTCTGTAAGGCAATAAAAAAAAAACCTACATTGTTTATATTTGAGTGACAGATCAGGACAATCAATTTGAATTCATATTTTTAGATTAAATTACCTCATTTGATTTCTTTGCATCTTTACCATGTTTCATCATATGAAAACAGTCATATAGACTCCAAGAGTGAGAGTTGTTGGTGTTTACAGTTCATCATTGCATCAGATTTCTAGAGATATTGTTTTATTAATGTTTTCCACCTCATTTTTTTCTTTCATATCAATATCACAAATCCAAAGAATTCCTCAGTGAGCTTTATCTGTGAAATAACAGTAAAAATGAGAAACAGGAACCTCACTCATATGTTTATGATACATACAGCCCTAGGTATAGCTGCAGAGACAGTCAGTTTTGACTTATGGAGTACTGAGAATAAAAACCTGTGACAATCCCCTTAAAAACTCCTTCAGGGAAAGAAAAAGTTTTCATAATCTACCATTTTGTAAAGAATCTTCTTGCATTGCAGATTCTAGAGATTTTCACCATGGAACAAATGCCCATGTAATGGTGACAATCGTTAGAAAATGTCAGGGCTGGAACACCCCAGAATAAAGACATTTGTGGTTAATTTTTTAACTTCCTTTATTTGCAAAAATGGTGCCAATCTAATTCACTTACTATTTTCCCCCTCTCAACTCTCTTCACAAAAATTTCCCCACCTTACTTATCTCTCATAAAGGAGGGATTTCTCCCTTTCTGCTTTGAAAAAATAAGGCAAACTCATCTACTTGTGAAGAATTAGTTTGGGTATACACTACCCAAGTGTAGTTTAGAGTCTCTATAAAATCAGTGTTTACAAGAATCCTGAGCCCCTTTCAGAGAAATACTTTAAGGGCTGCTGTAAATGTAGACATCAGTATGTGCAGAGCTATTTCTTTTTCACATCATGTAATTGTCTGACACACTCTGCCCATCACTAGGCTTATTTAGTTCCCATATTTATGGTATGGATGAATACTTTGCATTCACCACCATTTTTCACAAACCCCTTTTTCTTGCTGCCTTACTGGCTGAATCTACAATTTCAACTCAGCTAAGTTCAGCTGAGTTCCTTTTCCTGCCATGTCTGACTCATTTTATTACTTACCCAGTGGATCTTTCTTCTCTTGTCCTGGGTCATTGCTTCCTCTTTTTTTGCCTCACTGCTACATTGTTGTTTTCCTGGTGATCTCTTCCTATTCTTGCTGGACCTTTGCATTATTTCATTACTTGTGCTCAAATCTACCCTCTCCAGGGACTCTGAGACATCATTTCACTTCATCCTTCTGCTACAAATGTACCACTCCCTCAGCTCTCTTTTACTGCTTACTTGGAGATCCAAGGATAAGAGTACTCTATTAGGACATGTATAATCATACTTATTCTAGTGAATCAATCAAATGGAATGGTTTCCTCAGAAATTATGAAAAGTGGGGACTACTGATTTAGCTTAAAACATTCCTTCTTCAATTTTTCTTTTTTGTCTGTGAAAGAATTGCATCAACAGTGGGGGAGAGGAAATCTGATTGCATGACAGAAACCAGAGAAACAAACCCCAACAGGGTGCTGCCTGATGAATGACAAAAGAAAGTTGAAAAGCATTGAATTTTTTCTTATTTGTAGTAATCTGTGCTTTTGTATCGGAGAATGTTAGGTAAACAATGGAAGTAAATGTGATTTGCAAGCAGATGATATTAGTCTTTAGGTATCAACTGTATGACTTCTACCATGGGTAGACTTGCTTTTCTAACAAAATGAATTGCACACTGAAGACTAGAAGTCCATGCTTCTCATGAATGCTTTTATTACTATTTTCATTTAAATTAAGCATTATTATTGAAATATATGCCCTTATTTTTACCCTATATTTAACCTTATATGAACAATTGGTGCTTAAAATGCCCATATTTTCGTTCATTCTGAAACTTGAAGACAAAAAAAAAAGCCCAGATACAAACTAAACTCTTCTTCTTGTCTCTCTCAAGTATTTTGAGAGACTTTCAGCTGCTGTAGTGCAGTACTCACAAGCCTCTAGTGTCTGTGCTCATCTTGTTCTTTAAGAGAAGAGTCCGTATATAATGGCTTTAGTAGGATAACATGAATATACTAGAGAAGCTGATAAAATTTTTCAAGGATTATGACATTGCAGCTTTTGTTTTCAAATATTCAAAAGGATTTGCTACAAGGTGACCTGCAAATATATATTTTCATATTAGAAAACCCTTTCACAAACAGGTTTTCACACACTTGTATCAATAATTAAGAGTTAGAACCCACATAAATCCTATTAATATACTAGAGAGGATAGTATCTCATGAAAATTAAATGCACACCTCCATATATTCATTAATTTTCTTCCCTTAAACTATTCAAACACATTGTCAAATTTAGTTCTCTTCATGTTTCTACTGTATTTTATAAGCATCATCAAGAAAACAGCTTAACCTCTTTATTATACAAGTAAAGTGTTCATTGAATGCTGAAGAATCTTGAAAAGTTCTATGAATAATACTTTAGTGGTACAAAAACAGTAGTGATGCTTTCAATTATGGTTGTAGGCTGTCCATTTCGGAAGCTGGGAGTGCCTCAGCAGGAGGTAATAGCAGACCTGATAATCCAGAGGAAAAATTGCAACAATCCGGATGCGTATTTTAGCTCTTGTAAAAAAGCTGAAGTAAGGGAAAATAGATAAACCCATTGTGGGGCTTTTTTTTCCTTTTGTGCATGAGAATGTAGCAGAGGAAATTTAAATGAAATATTATCTACCTTCTCTTACAAAAGTTTTTGTATCCTATATGAGGCCAGGTAAGAGAAAAATGTATTTTTCAGAAGATACCTACTTATTTGGCAATTGATTTTAAAATACTTTTTTCTCCTAAAACTAAGATTCTTCTGGTGTAAATCACAACTTCCTTTTTATATCAGCTGCACGGAAGGTGCTGTTGGCTTATTTTACAAATATTTTTGTCATTCTCTTTCCTCCACTCTTATCTGTACTCTAATGCAATTTTTCTCAGTCTTCTGACCCTTATCGGAGTCTCCATAATGGTGGTCAATATATTCCAAAACATTGTCTTCAAGAATGGTGAACACTTGGTACTTAATAAAAACACAGAAACTTTAAAGGGATCTGCTGCATCTTCTCCAAAACATGCTCTAGAAAGGTCATAGTCCCTCATAGATTCCTGAAAAAAACCCTACTTTTGAAACCTGAAGTGTGAGATTTTCAGCCATTCTATAATTAATTTTTGTACTGATTATAAAAATACCCTACAGCAAAGAATACCTGCATAACAAAGTAACTACCTGTCAGGCTATCTGAGAGAAAACAATCCATGTAATTCTACATTAAATTTTTACCTTTTATTTTCAATAAAATAGAGGGAGGAATAGTACACAAAACTGATAGGAAGTTTGGAATTTTTTAAAATTATGCATAATTTAAACAGATGCCTTTACCAAGATGGTTCAGCTCCTGTGCTAAGTGGAGTTCTGTAAGTCTTCAGATTGTATATATCCAATTCTTTAAGAATTCTTCAAGGCAGAATATTCACAGATATCCATGAGTCGTCCTTGTGCACACTGTGGGCTATCTTTCTTCACTGCCAGTCTCTTCCATAAAGCCCAGAAAGCACATACCATGCATAGTGAATATAGTAAACTAAAATTTTTCTCAAAATTTTTTGTAAGAAAAGAGAATCTGGTAGAAAAGTGGGTAAAAAATTACATTATAAACATACTCAAAAAGGAATTTTAACAGGCAAAATTATTACATAGGATAAAGAATAAACCAAAAGTTTGTGAATGGAGAATTGCTTTATCCTTCCAGTTTCCCACTGAATGTAAATCGTCTTTATCTACCTTTGGTAGAAAGACAAATATGTGATGTGTGTTTTTTAAAAACCCAGGTTTCCATGCTTGTATCAAGTCTTCCTTTCAAAGCTGATGTACTGAAAACTAGAACACTAAAACAACCTCTAGATTTTAATCAAAGTCAAAATACTGTATGTTAACTCCAAAAACAGATTTGCAAAACCAGCAGCTAAAAACAAACTAAAGTAAGCTATTTTCTTTTTAAAATTGTAAGCTTAAAAAGTCTTTGTTTCTGTTTGCAACTTGTGCTACATCTTAACATCTGGGCAATTATGCAAACCTGTAAATTATATTTTTCCCCTCTGAGTTAATTGGCATAAAATTATAATGAAAAGAATTCAAAACCTCAGTGCAAAATTGTAGACTCATAAAATGAAATTGTAAACATACTGATTAGCATGTAAAATTTTAATGAGACTCTGTTTTGATAGAAAAATCTTCAAACTGAGAGAGGTGTGCAGCAACTTTCAGAAATATTTTGCTTAATTAATGAATTTCAGTAATTGATAGTTTTACCCCAGATTTAAGCACCATTACTGAAACCACCTCTATTTTCTTCTTTTTTAATGAGATTGCTGTAAAGAAATGTGAAGTTGTTTAAAACATAATCCCTTTCTTCTGAAAAGATTTGATACAAGAAAGTTGATGTCCAAGTGAAAAATGGAAGTGCAATTAGTGCTTTTTATGTTTATTCCAAAGCCTATCCTTCTGATAGTGGAGGTGGGTGAGACTTCAGACTTATAGTCTCTGAAAAATCCAGAGAAATTGCAACTTTTCTTGACCCCAGCAGAACTTCCATATTATAGTAGAGCTGCTGTCCACTTTCACAGGATTATAGGTGAATGTTCTTGCCTATGCTCAGAGAAAATAATTCTGCTCTTACAAATGTCCAAAAAAATTATAAATAGAGGAAAATTCTGTTGGCTTTCCTCTCACACACAGAAAATGCCTAAAACACTTGTTATTAGGGATATGTGTAAAGGTTTGGTTAAAAACAAGCAGAAAATTAGCCTTACACATTTTGTTCTTGATGTGAATAGAATGTAGAAGGCTTTAAACCGTCAATGAACTACACTTATTTCGTTTCATTTTAGCAGCTGGCATTTCCGCTACCACCAAAGGTATCAGGGCTATGCTAGAGACCCTTCTGGGACGTGAGTCCATGCCATAGACTCATTGACTCACAGAGCAGCTGAGGTTGGCAGGGACCTCTGGAGCCTGTCTAGGCCAGGCCTCCTGCACAAGATGGTTGTTCAAGATCGTGGCCATCTATCTTTATAAAGTCTCCACAGATGGAAACCCTGTGATGCTCTAAGCAACCTCTTCCACTGTTGTTAATTCTTCCTTAAAGAAAAAAAAGAATTCTTATGTTTAATACTTGTACCTGCATACTGTCCATTGAAACTAATAAAAAGATTTTCAGAATGACTGTCATAATATTTTGTCATGAAGAAAGGGGGAATATTGACCACTCCATTAAGGAATGTTTTGGGTTTTTTTCTGAAATTCTTGGTAAATTTACAGGCCAGAAGAGTAGAAATAGATACCTTACTTAAAGACCGAATTAGTAAACTTGGTCTTCATCCTTCAATTAATTTACAGGTGTCACATTTGTTCCCTCAAACTTCAACCATGGAACTTATGCACTGTATACTTCACTCATTGGAGGGTTTTTTTGGTTTTTTCCTGTTACATTAGTGTGTATATATGTACATATATATATATATATGTATACATATATTCAGTTGCTAGATTAATCTAAATATAAATCTTTGCCTAGTTCACCTTAACTAAAAAAAAAATTTAGGTTGGTTTAGTAAATGCAGCTCCATAAACCCATGTTTAAATTCAATCAATTCATACTTCATATCACTCCCAACTACCATATCCTACTGCTCAAAAGGCTGTGTGGAGCACAGATCACATAGTAGAAACTGACTGACTCAGGAGAAGGTGAAATACATAATGATATGCACTTCTTCTGACTTGTCAACAACAGAAAAGTGTTTGAAATAGTTTTTAGCTAACTCATATTAATTTCTACCCCAGGATAGGTACATACAGAGATATTTTCCACTTTAGTGCAGTGCGTCTTTCCATTCATACCATTGCAGGCTCTTGGGATTGGAGACATATAAGTAGTTTGGTTTTGGTCTTCGAATTATGTTTGTAGGTAGGAATCACTTGACTGAAACACTTTCCTATTAGTCCCCTCCTGCTTCACAGTAATGCTTATGTGAAAAGGAAAAAGAAAAACATGCAGTTATGCAGCTGTGTGAGTTGCACATCCTAAACTTGAACAGGTTGTGACATTTTGTGCCATATGGTATGCACTTCAGTGAAGTGGAGGGCATACCTTGTCACATCATATCCCATAATGACTTTTTGGGAGTGAAATATCATTTCCAGCTGAGGTGAGCCTTTCACTTCACTGATCTGCAAGTTACACGTCTCAAGTAACACAGCTGTTTTTGGAAAGTAACCTCCTGTTAAGAGAAAGTGTGACTTGACAGAAAATCTAGCCTTTGATTTATGAGACCCAAGAACTTAACAAGATATAGAACTTCCTAATAGAAATTGTTCAAGATGAAAGTAGTTTTATAATGGTCCAGTTGTCCTGATATGATGTACGTTACAATAGCTTCCCTTCAGAAGGGTGATTTCATATAGCTAAGATAGATGAGTTTGTTATTACAGGAAAAATCAGGCTAGGCTTTTGTCCAGAGCTTACCAAAGTAAGAAGAAACCATCTGTTTTTTGTTTTTGACTCATTCCAGAAAATAAAATTTCATTCTCAGAAAAAACCTCCTAAAATCTGGGTATTTACAAGCTTTTGGAAGATGCTAGCTGATAAATTTATAACATCATCTAGATCTTCCACTTTTTCATATGAATTATCTAGGTCACTGACTAGCTAAGAACTAGGTAGACCAAACTAGGGAGCCATCAAAACAACTTTGTTGGGTTCTAGCGTCCAGCCACTTTCTGGGTAAAGAAACTTTTTCTAATATCCAACCTAGACCTTCCCCAACACAGGTCTAGGCCATTGCCTTGGGTCCTGCCACTCATTATCTTAGAGAAGGGATCAGTGTCTGCCCCTCCTCTTCCCTTCATGAGGAATTTGTAACTGCAATGAGGTCTCTCTTCAGTCTCCTCCAGGCTGAACAAACCAAGCCTCTCCTCACACACTTCAGCCTCTCCTCACACAGCTTCCCCTCAAGGCCCTCCACCATCTTGGACAACCTCCTTTGAACACTCTCCAATAGTTTAACCTCTCTTACACTGTGGTGCCCAAAAGTGCCCCAGCACTTGAAGTGAGGCTGCCCCAGCCCAGAGCAGAGCAGCCCATGCCTGACTGGTGCTGCTGTGCCTGATGCCTCCCAGGACAGGGCTGGCCCTCCTGGCTGCCAGGGCACTGCTGGCTGATGTTCAACTCTTCTTTAGTAGTTAAATGGCAGTAGTAAGTGCTTCAGACTAATAACTTAGAATATCAGATTTTATCTAATTAAATGTAAGATAAGAAAATGTTAATTAATTCAGTTTGTAAAATATAACTTTTTTGTGAGTTTCTGAATCCCATTTTTAAGTTTTTGTTTTTTTAGTTACTTTTCTCAAGATACTTAGAAGTCTCCAGTTTTTGACACCTATAGAAGTCCCCAGTTTTTGACACCTAGAATTATGGATGCTGGAGATTGACAACAACCTTATTAAGAACATATTTTAGTCTTTAAGCCCTGTAATACCTCTTTACATAATTAGAACTTTTGTCTGACTAAAACTTGAAGCTGAACATTCTTTGTTCTAAGGTGTCTGTAAAATATGTTGTCTTAATATATATACTACCTATTTCCTTATAGATCTCACATATATGTAAAATATATTTTATTTTTGCATAACCTTACATATTTGTCATCAAACTGGGTAACAGTGTAGATATTTTAAGTAAAATCTTTTATTGAGTTCATATAGAAGAAAGATCTAAACTGGATAATGTGAACACATTCAGTCTTACTAAACAAGTAACTCAAATCAGAGTCACTCTAGCAATCATGCTCTAGACAAATTGTTTACTAATTTGTGAAGTAAGATGAGCTTTGAAAAGTGAACATGAAACAAATAATGTTATTAATATAAGGTCTTGGTTCATTTTTAGAAAATGCTTAGGATAATAAATGAACTAGCTCAACTCCTATAGAAAGCTAAAATATAGATAGATTTTATACAAGTTAACATTGTCTGTTTTGTTGTACAGTATATAAAAGCCCTGCTGTCATGTAGGTTATTCCTCTTTGTAAAGGATTTCTTGCATGTGAATGGAGTTCTATGTAAAATTTTAGTAGAATTGTTGCCATATATTGAAAAAATTATTTTGTTTCCCTTGATAGGGGAACAACTTCTCCCCTTCTAAAAGGAATTGGAAGATACATTTCTTCTTCATTGACTCCATGGTTTTCAGAATTTCCTCACAAGTCCATTAAATTGAAAAGCTTTACTTGAATTACTATAGAATGATTTAAAAGAGAAAACCAGAAACTAATTGTGACTAAGGAATCCCTGATGTGAAGCCCAGATGTACAGTTTTCTTCAGAGATATTGACAGGATGCCCTGAGATGCTCTGGTGGTGTCCCTCAGAGACCTGACATGGAGCAGCAATGAGTAGCAGCAGAGGCCCTCTTCAGATGCTGATGGGGATGTTTTTATAACTAACTGACCATGAAAGGTGAACCTATTGCAACTTTGAAAAGTGATGGCATCTTTTTGAGGGAGTAGTAGCAGTACCACTACACTACACTGATATTCAGAAGAAAATCCAATTGTCTGTCTGAGAGCAAATAAAGGCAGCTGATAAATTTTCATCATCCAAATAGTAGTCAATCAAGGGTACTAGTAGAACTAAGCAGTCTGCACTGCTGCTCTTACTTTTACCATAGAAGCTGCAGATTTGGTGCACAACGAAAGGAAAATCCAAATTTTTACCTTCTAAATAGAGACAAATAATACAAGCTGTGATTGAAGGCAATGATGTAAATGGAATGGAGGGTTTTATAACAAAAAAGTGTGTACAAGACCAGTTAAATACTCTGCCAAATCTGATTAGTTGCCCTGTTTATACCCCTGGCAACAAGTGGAAAGTATTGTTGCATGTAAACCATATAAGGAACAAAAGTGTCATGGGTGTTTAACTGCATACAGATAATGCTCATCATTTTTTTGCAAACCTTGGAATGAAGTATAGCCAGTTTTCAAGATCGAATAAGATCTGACATATTAATTACAGGGTTGTTTTTTTTTCCAGTTTTAATTTCAGAGCAACTGTAGTTCAAGCATAGATTTAACTATCAGCACTATTTTGGCAGATACTATTGCTCCTGGCACATCAATATAATAAAACTAGATCTTAATGAAACAGGAGACAACTTGAGCAGCAGCTCTGCACTTGATTTAGAGATTATTTGAAAGTGAATGTAACAAAAACTGTTTTACTAGAGAAATGGGAATTTGCCCATTTCAATTATCTTATGTTTTTAACTCTCTATGACACTACCGCATTCCTTGATGTGGTGCTATGATGAAGATTATACCTAATTCCCTCCATGCCAGGAAAAACTTCTTACTGCTACTCCAAGGTATATGACATTGGCTCATAGTGACAATCACACAGTTTAAAGCAAAGCAGAAAGCAATGAGCAGCCACCATTGTGTGACCCAAAGGGGTACCCTGCTGCAGCATAATTCAAGGGGGACCTTTGGCTCTTCCATTAGTGTCAAAGTTGTATCTACTGTTGTCTAAGGTTCATTCTTCAACAAAATAAAATAAAACTCCTGAACATAGTGGAACCCACATAGCAGTGATATCTCCCTACAACTAGATTTACATCCATCTCAATATTTTTTTCAAAGTAACTGAAAAAGTTATTTTTACTAAAAACAGGCAAACAAAAGTGCAGATTTTGACAAACTACATCTTCAGTGTAGAGTGCGGTTTCAGCATAAAATTGTTTCAGTTCCACAATCACTCAATTTAAAGTAAAGCATCTGCTGCTAAGTTTTGAAATCTTACTAGGTTGCAGTGACTTTTCCTCAAGAAATGAAGACAAATATCAAATTTGTTGCTCAAAATTCTGGGAATAACTCACTTCCTTCTGCTATAATTAAAAACCCTGGGACTTAGACTTCCACATGGCCTGATTATTTCCTGGAGTTCTGTAGGTTTTCTCCAGTGCTTTATTCAAATGTCCAGTGGAATATTTAGGGTTGTATTGAATACTAGAACTTCTGTGGAATTTATGTGCCAGTTATGCACTTTTGCATTTAAACTCACCTGGAAGCACGTGTTGTGTGCAACTTGTAATTCTGGTTATCAGTTAAAGTAGAGTGGAGGACACACTGTCACACTTCTTCTCTTATCTGGATCACATCTTTTGGTTTTTTTTCTGGTTAAAAAGCTAGAAGAGAGTGGTTCTGTTGTCAGATCAGGGCTTCACAGAGAGACTGAAGCTTATCAAAACCATCAAGTAAACATGGAAATGAGGATTTAAAGCTAATTTGGATTTTCTTCCTGTCATTTGCATGATAAATCTCATGATATGCTTATGCAGTCTTGCCATGACAAGAATAAAAATGACATTCTTCAGGAGAGCTAGCAAAGGAAGATTTTATTTCTTCTGTGTGGACCAGAGAGAAGACATGACATAAGGAAATAATTTTGGAAGGTCTGCTGGGCTTTGTATTCATAGTCTTTGGAATTAAGAAAGTTTTAACAAAATAATTGTAAGAAAATGTCAGTAACAATACATATGAAATAATAACAAATTCTAGAGGAACCTTTATTTTCTGAAAGATTTGAGTCTCATAACTATGAATTTTTTCTCATGTTAATCATTTGTCATTGAAAATGTGTGAAAGAGACCTTAAAAATATAACATGCAACTTCTTATCTCAGTTCTGTACAGAGAAGAGAAAGATAGAGCAATTAAAAAACATGTTCCATCACTGAAAATTCATGGTTGGAATTTAAATTGGATTTCAAGTTCAGGGGAAATTATTTCATAATGAGTGTTAGTATGCAAAAAGTCATAGAAAGTTAATGGACTTTAAAAACTGACACATTGCTCTAGAAGACTCATTAACACGTTCCTTAGCTTCGTAAGAGAAATAAGTAATGATAGATGCATTGAATTAATTAGAAGAAGCTCCCAGCACAGAGATATATATGTAGGGAATGACAGTGATAAACTATAAATTAAAGGAAGAAAATAGAGTTAGTATAAAAAAGAAAAAAACAATTCTTGACTTAAATGTACCTTGATAAACTTTTCTGTTTAGGTTCAGAAGATTTTGATAGTAATTTTTAAACTCCTTTGCAATTTTCACTTCTGAAATTGAATGAGACAGTATTGAAGCTTTAAAAGTTTTTCAGTTATCCCTGAAACTCAATTTGAAGGGAAAGGTGGCACCATAGTAACGTATCTGCATATTTAATGGCAGTGCTGCCCAAACTCAAGAGATTGCAATATTATACCTGAAAGAGAAAATTACTTCGCTGTAATTTTGCTCTTTAAAGGATGTCATTATACAGGTTCTCATTAACCAAGCTCAAAACTCTACCATGGGAGCTGGAAGGATTATACCTGTTCTATTAATTTAAGAAGAATAAATGAGCACTGAAAATCAAAGGTGTCAGTACCACCCTGATAATCTTCTTGATTCAGGAGAATTAATTAAAAATTAGGATTCACAAGGCAACAATAAACAGAATATACAATATTTGGGAATGCTGTATTAATAAACTGTCAATACATAACAAACACACTTTAGATGCTCCTTTCTAAAGATGATGGCTATTCTCCTAATTGTAGTAGGCCAGAAGAAAGGGAAATATAAACACATTTTTATCAGTAATCCTGCAAGTAACTTAGTGATCTCACAGTCTATTAACAATCAAATTATGTTATACATATAGAATTCTCTTCTAATAACAACCAAATTATGTTACAGAATTCTATAGTATTCTGTAAAGAATTCTCTATCATCAACAAGTGGTATCTTCATAATGAATCCTGAAATTTGGTAAGAGCATGAAATGCAACTCCAAATCAGAAAGAATAACCTCACAATTAAGCCATAAAAAACACCCATAAAATCTATTAATTATTATTAATAATATTAAATATTATTAATAAAATCTATATAAGTAAAATTGAAAAAATATATACTTCTTATGGTGCATTTTATTTAAATCGGGGAAAGCTGATTTCAGAAATCAAATGTCCAAACTTGTGCTCCTACTAAGTGCAGGTCTCTTCAAAATGTGAACTGATGTGCAGCTGAGTACAGGAGGTGATTACGGCAGAAATTTATGTGAGATGGTTAAAATTGATTAAATGAACACAATTGCATTATGCCTCACAAAACTATAGGGAAGGTTAGATCTTTCCTCCAGCTCTTCTACAATTCCTTTCAAATTCTGACGTTAAGCCCCATGCAATTACAGTAAAACTTCCAACACCTGAGAGCCACTTCAATTCCATTCTACAGCTCATAGCCAAATTGAGAGGCAAGCAGGCGCCTCAGTTCTACTCAGGGATGTAAATGCACAAGAAACAGGTGCAGTCATGTTATCAGCAGAAATAAAGACTTTTATGTAAAAAAAAGTATGAAACAGACAGAAATGTATAATTGTGTTGAATTTGATTGGTGACTAAATGATAGAATATAAGATATTTTGGATAAGGACCTACTTGAAATTTGACATGTTTTAAAAACAAGCTGAAAATAAAAAAGTCAAGGGAAAACACACACATGGTTTAAAACTGGAAATGTCATGAAACAAAGATCAATAATTGAATGAAATAGACAAGTCAGCTAAACAGTCTTGTCATGATTTACATTTAAATATCCATTCTGTATGTCAAAATTACCTCCCACAAATGATGTTTCTGATACATGTTACAGGAACTTAGTTTAAAATCAGATTAATCAAAGAAAATTATTCTCACCAAATTCTGCTGCTGAATAATGGCGACAGAACACTGATGAGAAATAAAACAAAAAAATGAGGGAATAAGTCAAAGATCAGAAATATAGATATTGTCTCAGACTGTGACACCATCCTGTACTATTTAAAATACATAGGTAATATGACAGTGTCTCTTACTTATAATTTTAAAAGCAGATTTAGATCTCCGTATCTACCCCTCAAGCAATTAGGTTGCTGATTGTGTACCCTCTTT
>NW_005054297.1:8261589-8291676 GCF_000277835.1 Geospiza fortis | reverse complement strand
ATGCTCTGCATTTATGAGGGATACATAGAGTCACACAAGCAGAGATGGGTTTATTACTTCATAAAATTATCCATAAAATTATCCTTATTTCTTATCCTTTACAAACTTGTTTTTCAGTCATCTGAAAAACACTACTCTACTGAAAAACACTATTTCTCACTTTAACTAAGGAATCATATACCTCTAAGATGTATTTTTCCACTGTAAATAAAAGAAAAATATATATGAATAAAAAAAAAACCCAACAAACCAAATAAAAGTTCTTGGTTTCGTCACATATAAAATTGTATGTTATAGGTTTACAAAGTGTGCATAATTTGCCAAATTCAGTAATTCTTCTCAAGTTACCAGCATTTTTCAGCAATATTGAAGGGTTCAGATGCACATAATTGACAATGTAATTTTCCATGCACTTATTCTGCAAGTGTAAATTGTCACCATCATTCACACTGCCAAGGAAGAAGCTGTAAGGTATTCCTCCATTCTGTACAACCATCAACGTTCAGGTCTTCCAGAAACAGAACTATGGTCTCTAGGGACTATAGCAAAGGAGTCATCACTGGAGAAATGCATAAAAGAGTGTTAATTCTTATTCAAATTGGTGGTTATTTTTGGTGTGTTATCTGCAATAAAATTTACCAAAAAGAAGTTTTAATCACCATCTCATAGAGAAAGAACTGGCCAGGTGTAAAAATTTCCTATAATGGACTCCAAGCAAATGTGTTTGTAATACAGCATTCTCATTGTCAGCTATATGTTTCACAGAAAAAAAAAAAATCTAGAGGGAAATAATTAGTGCAATGACTATATATAGATTTTTGTTTGAAAAGCATAAAAACTTTCCCATAAATAGATTTGGCCAATTAAAGTTATTTGATGTCTACAATAATAGAAATTAGCTAGGAAACCAAGTAATCAGTTGTAGGTTTTGTGAAACGGTGTGGCAATTTTAAAACAGACTATATAATCCAGCATTGCTGCCCATAACTGCGAAAGCTTGGCTACTGTATCCATAGCTTGGAGTTGTGCTGGCAGACTGAGACTGTTTGCAATGGCCACATTCACATCTCGCAGCAGGACCCCACTGGAAGGTCAGTCATGCTTAAAGAGGTGAAGTATTCTCACAACGGGAGCACAATCTTCTGGAACAACTGGCAGATCAGCAGATTCTACTTGTTCAACCTTAATAAAGACTCACAGCAGTAACTGTGTATAACCAGCGGAGTTCAAAATCTGAAACCTCGTCCTCGACAGAAATCGTCTGCAGATTGCTTCTGAAACTGGCCCCACAGCACAATAACCAATCACTTCCTGCCATGCTCACTATTACCTTGATGACCCATTTAATAGCTGGATATTATAAGGTCCTTTTTGGTGTTGTGACAGTCAAAAAGGTCAGATGGGAGGGTAATTTCTACTCTTACAATTTTGGAAACCCATCACTGGCTTTTGTAAATGTATGCTATTTTTATATGAATATATTTATAACAGTAACTAATGGGAACTAAAACTAGAAAAAAGTGATGCTGGAGAGATTGCAAACATCTTAAACTACTTTATTTGACCTTACTCCATTTAAATATTAGAAATGAATTAACATTTTAAAAATATTTTTATGAGAATGTCACTGATCTTGTTTTTGTTTGGTTTTTTTAATTTTTAAATGTACATCCAGCTTAAATGAAGCAGCAAGATTCTGTTTTTCTTTTCTCCTCTATTTGCTTCAGGTTTGTGCAATCTGAAACTTTGATTTGAACCAGCTTCCATTCATAGCTGACCAGATACAGAAAGAAAAATTGGTATCTCTGAAGTCAATTATCATTACCCAAAAGTGACTTACAGTAGTATAAATAATTCATTAATTCCAACAGAAAACTGCCTGTATGACATAAATTCACATTCCAGAGACTATTAAATACAGAAATGCAAACATTTGCTCATGGCTTTCACGCCTTCACCAGATGAAATCATGTCTAAATCATTCTCATTTTACTATGATGAGTAAGAGGTTCAATAAGTTGTATACGCCCTCAAAACATCATAAACAGCCTAAGAAGAAAAAAATGGTCAATTAGCTGTGGCGGAGATGTGAATTGTACAGCCTGGTACTCTGAAGGACTGCAATGACTGAAGGAGAGAATGCAGAATGTACAGTTTCTCTTAGGAGAGTGTTGAAATACAGGGTGAGGCAAACTGGAAAAACAAGGCAAGTAGAAGGCATTGGGAAGAATAAAATTTGTTGCCTACCACACTGCTCTTGGAAAAAAATTAAAGGGTAGAATACACCTCAACCTAGATGAAGCAGCTTTGCACAAAATAAAATTATTCATTTTATGCTAAAAGGGCACATAGAAGAGAGGACCAACCTTGTTAATACTTCTTGGTATATATTAGAAGTGTTGGGTCTTTTTCCTTAATTACAGTGTAGTGAACTCTTACTGCTTGAAGAGTGACATGCATTCACAATAAAAGTTCTGCCTTATTAAATATGTCTGGGGGAATGCCACAGAGGAACTCAAGAATGCTACGGTTGGTAAAGGATTCAGCCATGAACATTCCATCCACACCTTGCTGGGATATTGCTGCATACAGGAGCCACATTAAGTTATCAGACTCAATGCTGAGCAAAGATGGTGGTTTTGCAAATACAGCACTCTACAACAATATTACCTGCTGTCCTGAAAGCAACATCTCCAAGTCTGCAGCCTGGCTGTTACCATTTGTGCTTGTCTGAGCCCAGTAGTTTATCAATGGAAGCTTTTTCATTCTAGTGGTCTTCACTAGTTTTTGCTCTCTGCCTAAAGTTCCATTGTGTACTGCAGGTAGGTCTCATTGATCCTGGATGAAGCTGACTAGTTAATGAAGTAGGGCTGAGTTCAGAAATTTGAAGATGCCTTCATTTTTATTTTCTGACTATGTTATTGTAAAGTGCTTGAGTCTGCTTTCAAGATTATTTTGCATTAGAACACAGCAACAAATACAGATAAAAACATTTTGTAAATATTTAAATTTTTAGGTAAGCATCTAAGTAAATATTTATGTTGACTAAGTCGAAAACAAAGAGAATATTTGGAACCAATGTACAATATGTGCATAGCACTTCATAGTCTGTAGTTTCTATTATCTCCCTTTGACTTAAAAAAAACCAAAACAACTACCAAACCAAAAAAAAAACCCAACCAAGCAAAACTCTGTAGACATAATAGAGTTAAGGGACAGAAATATATACTCAATAGTCATGTTTAAGCACCCTAATTGTACAAAATGATTGAAGATCAAATATAAAGTAATAAAGTAATTAAAGCTATGTACAGGCTGTTGAGGAAAAGAACATGAACAATTGCCGTGATCTTTTACATGGTTTCCTCTGCTTATGCTCCCATATTTAGGTAATTTCTGCACCTCCATAAGCAGTTTTTACTAAACCCCAAAGATTTAATGTATTTTTGACACACATTAACCTGAATTTCTCATTAGCTATCTAGACCAGTACATTGCATTAAAACCCAATAATCCTCACTTGTAGCTTGCAAGGCTAGTCTTGCACTAAAACAAAATAATATTAAGGGAGCTTAAATAATATTGTCTATATTTAGATTCAGAAAGATTTAGCTGCATGTGAAGGAGACTTCTGAATTATGTCATGAATATCAAATGAAAACTGATAGTGACTCTTTTGTTGAAAAAACTGTCTTGCACAGAAATTTAATTCAAGGTTTGGAACTTGCAGAAATCAGCTAATATTGTTAATGATAATTATAAGTGTATACCATGCATGAAACATATGACAGGATATATGCCTGATATATACAGAAATTACATTTAAGTGGTTTTTAAATAGGAATACTTGTTTTTATTTAGACTATTTTTAAAGTACTTATAATCTTAGACATCATTCTGTTGTGAAACAAACATCAATTTAAAATAACTAAAAGTGAATAGGTGATTGTAAAGAAAATTTTTCTCTGGTTTTCTATAATCAAATTTATGGAACGCAAGGTACAACTTCTAGTAATGCTCAATTATAACAACATGTATTGATCATACTTTAGAGTGCTGCAAGATGCTTCCATGTTAATATCACAAAGTGATAGATAAATTATTTTTTTATGGTAATGCTTGTTTTATAGAGTTGCTTATCTTACACTTGTGTAAATTGTTATTCTACCGAAAAAAATGTTCTAACACTGAAAACACATTCAAACTGAAGAAAAAGAAATAGTATCTCTCAAGTGGACTACTGGAAAGGTTTACAATAAAGAAAAAATATAAGATGAAGACCTGTAGGTAGGAAAAATGCAAAATAATCTTCTTGCTCAGCACCTCAGCATTCCAATATGACTTAGAATTAGCACAGATGAAAAATGCAGTTGTTATTTTGTTTTCAATAACAGAAAATTGTAGGTAGGATGAGTTCCAGGGGTAAATCCCTCCAGGAGGAAAAAAAAGTATAAATAAATATCCCAATCAATAGATTGCAAGCTGTTTGCTAGGAATTGCAAGTAGCAGCTAGGAAAACTAGCTGTTTTATTGCTCATATAGAATCTTTCTCAGAAACAGAAGTGCATCAGAAGGGGTTTCCTAAGTACTGAGAAAAATTTAGAGGCAACACATTTGCTCTTCTTCTGAATTAATGTAGACTGAAGGCATTTTCAAAAAAAGGAGAGAGACTTTATTAGACCAAATATTCTGGTCTGAGCTATTCCTCCAGCATGTAGACAATACCCTAGAATTCCAAATTTCCTATTCCTGTTTTATATTATATAAACTGGAATTCGGTGTCAAACAAAGAGAGAGAGAACACACAGCCAGGGTGTCACTAAGTATGAGAGGTTTTATCTTTAGAGTCGTTTTGACCCACTGAATGCTCTGCATAGTTTGGTAATGGCACACAACTAAGCTAGTAAAATGCAGAATGACTTCCATTATCCAATACATAGTTACTACCTAAATTGTAAAAGGTTTAGCAGAACTCAGGCCTGCAGTAGCCAATTGTCTGACCCAGATACCCAGATGGTGAGCACTGTTATCAAAGCCAGAATCTGAACAGACCTCAAACAAGGGCCTTCTGCATGACTTTTGAATTATCTCAGAGCTACTTCGATTGTCTGACATGAAATTCTATTCCAATTGTCTAGACTTATAGAGGTTCTATTGTCATACTGAAAAATAAAGCTTTCACATGTAAGGCTCCTACACTACAGCAGACTAACAAAAACCTCATTAACATCATCATGTTTAACAGAAAATAAAGCTAGAGTTGGCTACATTATTTCTTCAAGAGAGTAGTTAAGATTAATATATAGCTAAACAAGACATGGAAGGTGTCTAGACTAGAGGCAAGCTTTCTGTTGTAGGCCTATATGAGCCAAAGAAATACAAATACTCATATTAAGAGCTATGGCAGCATAGGTCTTAGTTTAGTATAAACAACTCTTTCATTATTTAACTTGATCAGATATAATTCCTTAAAACATATCCAGACAAAGTAATTCAACTATTATACTCTATTTCTGAATATTAATTTCCTCTTAGCATTGCAAGTCTAGCAATAAATGTATTTTGAAGGCTAATAAGTCTTCTTGTAAGCTTTTCAAAAAAAATTTTATGTATAATGTGGTAACACATCATCAGTTTGTTACAACAGAATTCAGAGGTTTTCTGATATGTCTATATATTTTAAGTATAAAGTTTACATATTAGATTGGAGTGAAATTACTCATTCCAAAGATCTGTCAATCAAATTGTGACATTACGTATCCATAACTATAAAGCCCTTTCTTGTAGCTATGCAAACCAAACAGCACAACCTCTCAGACACTTTATTTCTTCCTGCAGGACTTAAATACGTGAAGAAATGTTTTCAATTTCCTACTTATCCTTTAGGAAGAGTCCATGTCAACTACATTTGGCCACTGCCTTGCTTTAAAGTTAGCAAGCATTTTGAAATGCCATCTTTCCTTCTGTGAGAAGGAGGCCTGGGCATGTGCAGAGATCTCTTAAATGTATGGCTTGTAGGTATTCTACTTTGTTTTATCTACAGTTTTCAATTTTAGGGCAAATGTATTCAATGCTCTATCCACTGTACCTCCTACTTCATGTAAGGGTTTTGAGCACATCTACATTTGTTATGGAAATATGTTCATTATTATAGGAGCAAGGGACTTTTTGAGATTTTCTTCATTGTGTAACAGAGCATACAGTAGGAATGTTCTCCTTTGTAAAGTGTACTGTAATGGTATTACTGTACCAAATGGCTGCTGGAAGCAATACTCATCAGATTGGATGCAGTATTACTTCAATGCACATATTGAAGTAAGTCCTGTATGCCTGAGCTGACTCTATACCACCTTTCTTGGATACAGTGCAAGGATCTGAATTGTAAAGGCCAGATGTGCCAGATTATGTGCTGTATGTTAATTCTGCAAACATGCTATTCTCTTTTGAGTCAAGGTGTGAGTATTCTCAATCGTGAATAATAGTGTATACACAAGTATACAAAAGTCTAGCATACTGGGCTAAGGTTTTGGGTTTGGTTTGGTTGGGCTTTTTTCACCGTTTCAATCTATCTTGAAAAATTGTGAAGGGCAAAAAAAGCTATTCTGGGAAAAAAATCATTGTTATGTTGATACTGAAACTTGCAAAACCATATATTATATTTTGCACTAGACTCATATTAAATTTAGATAATACCAACACCATTAACTTGCTATTGTCTGCTCTGAAATATGACTGGCTCCTGTCTTGTCATCACTTATTTTTGCTGGATTGAATGGAATATTATGGCAGTTGCTGCATTTGTTAGAGAACATCTATTGTTCACCAAACTCTGAAAATATCTACCTGTGACATGGGTAGAACTGGTGGAATAGTGTCACTATTTAATACAAAGATTTGTCTGAAAAAAGGGAAGACTCCTCCCTCTCTCTCATCTCCGAGGATATTCAGAACCAGCTGTTAATGTGGAGTTCAATCCTCAGTATTAGTGGAAATCAATAAGTGACCCTTAAGCTTATCTGCTGAACTTGTCCAAATTAAGTTATACAGCTCCAGAAATCTTGGACAGTGAAATTGTTTGGACATGGCCTTTGGTGAGCCTGAAATTCTGACTGGGAGAATAAAATCACCGATGCAGATTCAGGAGTGCCTTCTGGCTCTCTGGATCTGACTTTTGCTCTTTCTGATGCTATGGCTGTTATCCTCAGCCAATGTTAAGAAAAAGCAACCACAGAGTTGCTTAAATGCAACAGAGAGATTTTACAAAAATTTCTCATTTGAGAAAATGTGAGAAGCAAGCACTGTTTATGTAATGGCAGAATAAAACTCTCAGCAATGCTGCAAAAGTACAGACTGTAACTGGCATAAACTCTGGAACAAATTGTGCAAAGGAAAGGTCAAAATGTTTTCCCAACAGAACAGTGAAGATGAAACGTAGATGAAGCATTTGAGGAAGCTGTGTTTATCTCTGCTGTCATTGTAAGGCAATGGAGACTGTGAGATTCTCTCTGTGAGACTCACTGAGATCAGTCTCAAGCACTAATAGTGTTACTGCTGCATACTGGTCTTGGCAAATTATCTGAAAATGAAAGAGTCCTGAAGGGTTTTCCTTTAATGGAAAAATATTGCTATACTCTCACTCTCAAGTTTCATTTTATTCACTTTCAGATAAATTTGTAACAAACTGTCATTTCCCTCTCTTCCTTTTGCTTTCAAAGGTTTTTAAGGTCATGCTGTTTCAGCTGCCCATAATGAACCTGAGTAGGTATACCTGGTGTTTGTCACTGTTCTTAAATATCAGCTGGCTTTTAAATCTTCCATTTCTGGTGTTGTAAATTGTAATAATATTATCTTCCAGGGAAAGAAAACTTTCTTTCTTTCTTTAAAGAAGATGGGGCTTTCTCAAATTCTCAAATAGTTGATATTGTCTATCTTGAACATTTTTCATTATGTTCTCTACCAATAAATTGAGGTTTTTTGCCTTTCTTCTTACTATGACCTTTAACCTTGGAAGATTATGCTTATATATGAACTTTGATGTTGACTGTAGGATCTCAGAGTTTGTATCATGCTATAAGCCTCATGGAGCTTGGCTGTTCATTATATTCAAAATTATAATGAGTTCAAACTAACAGCTCTGCAGTTATATCAGAGGAAACTTGTTTCACATGTTACATCCTTGTGCAACTCAGAATATTTCCTTTTTTCTCTTAGGTTTTTGTGGAGGTAGTTGGTACATGACGACAGGGATTTAAGAACTGCAGATCTTGATTAGGATGAGTGTTGGGATGGCTGCTGAAGGAGAAACTCATGGAAATTCTACTACGCAACATATTTTCCAAAAATAGTATTAATAAATGAAGACCCCTGGTTTTTTTACTTTAAGACATTAAAATTTCTAGCACATTTATATGACCTCAAGAATATACCTCTTGCTTCATATGGGGCGAGCTTCTTAAGGAATTTATTCCAATATCTAGAAATATTCTACAAACTGTGTTCTAGGGACTTTTACCTGAATCAGTGTCACTGTACCAAGTTGCTTTAGTTTTTAATAATTATGGGAAAAATGTTCTGTGGGAGGGGAAAAAAACATTCTTGCATTCAAATATCCTTTGTTTGCATAGTAATTAAAGTGGACTGGGTGGAATTGTGTCATGAAAGGAATCTAGAATCTGACTGGTAAATAATAGTGCTAACAGCATGAATTACATATTTTTGGGTGTAGTGTCTTCTGTGTTAATTCTTTTCATGTTATGGCTCTAATAGTAACAAAATATTTGAAGGTAGGTTAGAAAGGTTATTAATTATCTCTCATCATAAAGACCAGGACTGCCAGCAAATTTTTAAGAAAACTGTATTTTCCTCTTTTATTTTTGATGGAAAACTTGTATATAGTTTATTTTCATGTATATATGTACATATATCTGTAAACATTATTATTATCACACTGATCAGTTTATAACCAGGTAATGTTCCACCTGGTCCAAAACTTGAAGAGTCATTCATCAGATTGTGAAATACAGACAGGAAGGGGAATACACTGTGAAAGCAAAATTGCTTTTTTGCGAACTCGTGAAATGCTGGAATTTCTGATCCTTTGCTGGTCTTCGAGATGTGAAGCATGCTATATTTAGCAGTTAAAGTCTTTTCAGTTTAGGATGATGAATTTCTGAAAAATCTGACAAAAGTTAATGCAACTTTTCCAACTTACATTGTAGGACTGTTGATTTAAGTCATGGATATACTACCTGGAACATTTATTTCCTATACAAAGGGATTTATTTGCAGGCAAAACCAGTGCACAGGTGGGCATTCAAAGAGATATATGAAAGTTCAAATATTCTGTTTACAACTTAGCATGGCATAAATCTGACCTGCTGTAGCTTCACTCCAGTCCTGACAGCTCTGCGTAATCTGTGCAGTGTAAAGGATGTGTGGGTTAATACTGGAGAATTAGATGCTATCCCTACCTCAGAGCAGCTGTAATTCTACTGCTGCTGGAAGATAATAGTTTTTAGATCAATTGCTTAGACTCTAGGCTACAGGTATGGTGATTTTAAGCTCATATTTTATGGTGGGTAGGAGACTTATCTTTAGTTTTAAAATGTCACATAATATGTCAGTGTTTTCTGCCATTGGATGGTTAGATGGGTAAAAGACAAAACTATAAGGATTTAAAATAGCACAAAAGAGTGTCTGATGTTATTTTTAATACATGTTTGAGGAAGTCGTACAATGCTTGCACTCAAGTCACTTTTTGGTAATTTTTCAGTCTTTCTCAAAAGACTCAGTATTTCTCAGTGCATCCTGTATTTTTGACTAATGTTTGAGATAATTTTAACATGTGTATCTAGCAGTATACATGATGTGTATATATGCACTGATGCCAGTCAAATCTGAATTAAGCAGAAAAATGCAGAGGGAAAAAAATCATAAGAACAACTGATCTTGATCGTGTTACAATTTGTAATAGCATATAGCGATATTTCCCATAGAATTGTTACAACCAACTGCTAGAAACAGTGATAAATTTCCACAAAACTGAGAAGCCTGGAGACACATGCATGCTTAACTGGTTCACCTCGATCTTTCATGGAAGAAGAAAATTTGAAGAGCACTTCTTTCCTGTTGCTATTGGAAATTATGACCAGCCCTAGATCTCCTATGGAAGGTTGCACTGGAGCTACTATGAAAAGAAATATGCTCTCTGGATGGATTTTTAGTATGCAGGGGAAATATCTGCATACTGACCACCACTCTTTGGTGCCTACCTACCTTAATAGGCATCTTCTGTTCCACAGAGGTGTTATGAATTCTTTGAATCTAACATTGCACACTTATTGCCTCCTTTGTAGTTTACTGGAAGTTTATTTTAATGTGCTGTTTTAAATGTGTTAAATTAATTGTTTATCCACTTATGTAAGTATTGTTCACAATGAACCTCTGGGAGAACTGCAAAACATTGCCTGGCTTGAGATGACCGGTCACTTTTGTGTCCTGGTAGATCTCTGACATTCTGATTTTCATTAATCAAGCTGTTAATGTAGTGAATTCTTTAAATTTTATATTTGCATTCTATTTACATAATTTCATGCTCACCTGCACATCCAGGTGGTAATTACAGCTAACAGTGTTCAAGTTTACGCAGAGATTTGTTACCTAGAAAATATACTGTCACCAAACAGCATGACTGATATTGAAATTAACCCACTGCACAACTATAGGCCTCTTAATATCTTCTAGAAAGAAAATTAGATTTTTTTGACAAGACTTATTTTCTTTGTAGCAGTTGATTGTCAGCTGACAGAGAAACTGTACTTGGAATTGGTAGCAATATGCTACTTAGAACTAATGTCAGGATAATACAGTCCTCCCTTTATTTGCATTTCTTCTGAACACTGGTACAATACTGAAGAAAAGAAACTCAACCATTAATATTGCTATGATGTGGCTGGGTTGGCTTGTTTGATACAAACCATCATCCTTTGCAGGTGTTGCTATGGTCAGGAACAGAAATGAAAATATATTCTTGTCTACACCCTTATCTTCTAATCCTTTGCCCTCTCCGTTTTCTTTGCATACCTTGCCTGCAATTTCTGTATCCTTCAATTATTCCATAATTTTATTGCCGTCTTTATTGTACTAAAAATTGACTCCAGTGAGTTTAGCATTCAAATAAATTAGCATACTCTATCAGAGGTTTAAGTCGTGAAAGTTTGCTATAGGAAACAACATGTCCTCTACAGTGTTTAATGTCTTATCTGCATGGTTTAGAAAAGGTAACAGCAATGTGGCATAAATAAAAACATGTCCTGTAAACCTTTTATTCTCTATTAGTATGAATAATTTTAATATCTGTTTTTTTAAGAGCTATTTTTAGAAATTTTTTCCATATACATAAACTCATTTGCAGAGTTCTAATGCTGCCAGCCTTTTTTTTAATTCCCAAAGTTATCTTTTCCATCTCCAGAAATTTCATACACTTAGGAACTTCCATTTTTTCATTTAGTACTACCCATTTCCTTTCCTGTCTGTTAAAAATAGTTATTGTTGCTGTCATTTCATTTCTTCCTCAGACTGAGCTTTTACTTACAGTTTTCTTCTTTCTTTGTAATAAAAATGTTAAAACTCCCATGTCTATTCACATTAATATTTACTTTCCAAATAATTCATTAGTGATTTTCTTTATTCTCCAAAAATCATCTCTTTGAAATAACAGCACTGAGTGGGACCATCTTCTCTTTATCCATATTTAATGAAACCAAGAGAGGATTTTTGATTCTTGTGCAAGAGCTCATCAAATCCCTCTTCTACTTTTTCTTCAAGAGTGACCACTTTGTTACATGGTTAATAAACCAAAACAAAGCTAATAGGAAAATGTGATTAATTTATTAGACTCCCCTATCAACTAAACTGGAGTCACAAAGTCAAGGACATATTAAGATACATTTGGAGAATCAGGTGAAAAGAATCTAATCCCTGGGCCATTCAGTTTTTTGTACATTGTGGAAAAACATTGTCCTGAACATAGTGATTCTGATGACAGAAAACACAGTCTGGAACATAGTCTTCAATCACTACCCCTGACTACTGTAGATACTTTTTTCATATTTCATATAGCAGAATATGCACCCCATGCTTCAGTTTTCCCTTTCTGTTTACAATTTCACATGTACACATATACAAATGCAATGTGGACCTCCAGCACCTGGTGTGAGAATTTGCAGAAGACATATTAATGTCCTATTAAAGAAGTAAGCAGAGGTGGATGATGCCATACTATTCTTTTTCCTCTTTTATGGATCACCATGGCTTGGTAGATTGACTGGATTTTTTGGCTACAATCTCTTTTCAGGAAGTCATAGAGAGTAATAGAGTTCCCCCCTCAGCCTCCTTTATTCTAGGCTAAACAGCTCCAGCTCCCACAGCCACTCCTCATACAACTTTCTAGACCCTTCACCAGCTCTGCTGTCCTTCTCTGGACCCATTCCATCACCTCATTGTCTTTTCTGAGTTGAGGGACCCAGAACTGGACACAGTACCTGAGGTAAGGCCTCACCAGTGCTGAGTCCTGGGAAGCAATCACTTCCGTATTTAATTGTTTTTGAATTTGTACTCACAGAATCACAAAATCACAGAATAAGCTAAGCTGGAAGAGACCCACAAGGAGTCCAATTCCTGACCCTGCACAGCACCATCCCCAAGAATCACACCATATGCCTGAGGGCATTCTCCAAACACTTCCAGAACTCTGTCAGACTTGGTGCTGTAATCACTTCTCTGAGGAGCCAATTCCAGCCTCTAACTACCCTTAGATGAAGCATCTTTTTCTAATATCCAACCTAAACCTCCCCTGACAGAACTTCAGGCCATTCCTTTGCATCCTGTCATTGGTCACCAAAGTCTGTACCCCCTCTTCCTCCCACGACGAAGTTGTAGATTGCAATGAGGTCTCCCTCAGTCTCCTCCAGGCTGAAGAGACCAAGTGATCTCAGCTGCTCCTCATATGGTCTCCCCTCAAGGCTCTTCACCATGTTCATTGCCCTCCTTTGGATGCTCTCTAACAGATTTACAGTGGTGTCCAAAACTGCACACAATATTCAAGGTGAGGCTGTGCCAGTACAGAGCAGAGGGACAATCCCCTCCCTTGACTCACTGTTGAGGCATGCTGCTGACTTACATTCAACTTTCCATTGACCAGGATCCCCATGGCCCTTTCCATGGCAGTGCTTTTCCTGAAGCACATTTCTTAAATCCATTCTCTCTTAAAATTATGACATGAGTAATAGAGCTTTTAAATTTCATCTTGATTAGGGATACTTATAAGCACTCTCTGTAAGTACTGACCCATGGTCGTAAGACTAGCAGTAGCCATGGTGGATTACTTACCAGTTTGTGTTTATCCCTGCAATTCCTTCAGTACCGTAGAAACTTTATGGGATATTTTTTAACATTTGGGAGCAGATGTAAACATTGGAGATAATGTGTGGAGAAGAAAAATTGTCAGTCAGGAAAGAATGATGTTTCTTTATTGCATTACTGTTATAATGAATTTTCATACTAGTGAAAATGCTTGCCCTCTTAGAACACCCTAGTGAATGTCCCTGCTAGCAGAAAGGTCAGGTTATAAGATGTGACTAATATTATTGTCAAAGAGCTCATATATTTCAATGCCATTTTTATTGTGCCTTTGTTTGGCACATATTGGGTGAGAGGAACATGATTTTTCATCCTTTTTAAAGAGTAGGTAATGGATAGCACCCATTTAGAGGCACAATACTTTCATTAAAAGCATTCTGTGCTAGATGGATCATACCTATCTGTTTCCTATTTTTTTTCCCCTGTGACAAGTTGCTTAGGGACACTATGCTGCTGACAAAGAAAGATTTCCCAAACAAGGTAATGTACAGAAGCCTGTGGGTAAGTCAAGTACTTCTTCCCTATTCATTCTGCTTTTGAGACAGTATATGTATTGCTTACTATCTTGACAGGCATCCTTACCCTGAAGGCAGTACATCAGCAAATGTCAGGTCATGCGGGCAGCCCCTTCAGTGTGCTAACTGAAGGGGGTTACTTCATAATGGTAATGTCACCATGATTGATATAAAGACATCTTCCATGTGAAGGCAAGTACTTGGAAGATGCCTATAGGTATCTACTGTAGATAAATCACAGCCTTGTTTCAAGCCATTTTTATGGAAGAAGAACAGACTAGAGAGCAATTCACTATCTAGTCCAAATAGATAGAAGTGAATTGGGTGAGATCTGCATTCAATTACAGAAGATCTAAAAGTGAGGAGATAAACTATTCTATCCTAGAGAAGAACATGAAGCTTTTTTTGAGCTTAGATATGCCATAAGGAATATTGGATATTCTTACTCCATAACAACTAAAGAGAGAAACATTAAAGTCCAGAATCCAGCCTGAAGAACAAAGTTTAATTTGCAAACAGCCTTGCTTATAAACACAAACATAATCTTTCTAAGAGAAAGATTTTTTTCCTTCTGGGGGAAACAAACTAACTTTTGTTATCTATTCTTTTGTGGGATTTTTTTAAGGAGGAAAGAAATCTACAGGTACAAAGCTGAAAAAAAATCCTCTCTCTTGTTTCCATCTTAGCAAAAATTTTTCTATGCAGATATGTGTGTTCCTCATGTGCAATATTTCCCTTCACAATTTTTTCTGCCAGTATCTATTACCTACAGCAATGCATATGTGGAGTATGAAGTGTAGAAAGTATTACAACATTTTGTAATCATGGTGCTCGCAAATGTTGTCGTTATCTACTATAATCCACTTGAATTTTTACTGCAGTACACTAATTCCTTCAACTGTAGCTATAGTACAATAGTAGCAACAATGCAACCCTGGACTGTAAAGATAATTGTTTCTATTGCTACTCAGGGTTCAGCTATTGGTCCAGTGGAGTGGGCATTCAGGTACTTATTGTCTTAATTTCTCCCATTATATTATTTCCCTCTTTTGATGGCTACAGCTATTCAAACACTTTTCTCTGAAAGGCAGAGAGGTGTGGCAAAATAATCACAATTCAAAAATTGTCGTCTTCTTTTTGAACTGTTTTGACAATACAGAAATTTAATATACAAGGACAGTTCTGCCCTGAGGAGACCTTGTTGACATTACTTCAATGAAGTGGCCCTAGTTATACGTTACTATGTACCTTTATTTCCCTAAAACCCAGTATATTCTGTTACCTAGGAGTAATAACAATAAAAATGGCCTTGTTAATCTAATTACAAAATTGGAAATTCCATATTACCCTTCTGTTAACTCAGTAAATATTTAACCTTGTTAAACTTATTTAAGAATTATAGAAATGGTCAGTACGTGAAGGTAATATAGGGGACTGGATTTCTCTTGGAAACTAGAAAAGAGCACTCACCTTTTATGCATTTTTCAAGCTAGGAACCCAACCATCCATGAACCTGGTCTTGTTCTGTTGAGACAAACTTGCATTACAGTCTAATCTACTTCAGATTTGTAGACCTTTTGGTAAATCAGATCAGAGAAAAAGGACTGCAACAGGTGTGAGTTCAGGGGACATGGGAAAAAATTAAGAAAAAGTAAGAAAAGGAATGGATACACCAGGGAAAGCTTGCAATTCAGGCACAGCACTTCTGGGAGACGGGATTTGTGGCCAGAAAAACATCAATCACAGTTAGGAGACAGAGCTCAAGTGAACATCTCACAGTGCTTATCTGACTGAGGAGCCAGACTTACCTGAGCAAAACCCAAGGAAACAAAACCAAACTAATTCCTGCATTTGGCTGCAGCTGAGAAGGGGTTTTAGGGCAGATGGCAGAAGAGATCTGGTTTGAAAAAGGGAAGGGAGTCTGCCCATGGTCAAAGAAGACATTGAAGAGCAAATTCAAACAAATCCTTTCACTTTCTTATAATATGTTCTGGGTCTATATTGGTGCTGTCTAGCTAGATTGTGAGACTCTTCTGGAATGAAGCCACAAAGTCAGCATGGATCATTTCAACACAGAAAATTCCTGAATAGGTTTAAACTCTTCTGTAATGAATCCTAATGATGGCTGGAGGGAGGTGTTAATGAGTGTGAAATGGAGCCTGAGGTAACAGAAACTCTCTGGATAATGGTTGAAGTGGAAGCCACTACAGAAAGGGAAGTGGCTGTAATGCAATGCCAGCCTTGAGATGTGAACTAGTATTTAACTCTTTTCATTAGTTCTAAACTTTCTTGTTGTTTATTCCTTGCTGGAAAACATTGTATACTTTGGATCCATTGAATACTTTGGGTACTTTTTTCAACCATTTTTTTCTAAAAGTGGTCCTGCAAATCAAGATTATAGGTGTCTACAAGTAAAAACTAAATTCAAATATTTTAGTCTGTGGAATTTGGAATATTATACTGAATATAAATGGTCTCATTAAATATTACTCAATATGATGTGCTGTGGATCACCGTAAAAAAAAAAGAGACGTCTGGAAAACAATCCTTTTATCTAAATCTGAATTGTTCAAAGTGAAATCAGATTCCATAAAAATAAAGCTGAAAACAGAAACGTAAAGTCTGCATTACTTGTTAAGATAAAAAAGACTCTCCTCTCATAAATGTGGAAGCCAGGCCATCATGGTCATTTATCTTCTGTTGAAAGTAGAAGTTTATCAGCTCTGCTTTGCCCTCTCTGCTTTTTTTCATTCTATGCAACCAGTTGACTTCCCTAAGGTTTTGCCCAGCCAGTGAAAAAAATAGCTTTCCTTCTGCTATTTATCTTTAGGCAAGCATTTTTCCATATCAACTTTACTCAGTTCTTATCCTGCACTGCTCATTTCTGGGCATTTTATTTTGCTGTTACAGCATAAAACACTGAAAAATCTGAACAGTTCATTCCATAAGAGTTTGTGGGGACAGTTCTGTGGCTTTCATGAGAGTGACTGTTCTTCAGCCGCCTTCAGTTACATTTAGTTTGAACATAGTTGCACTGTCAGAACAAAACAGATATTATAAAGAAATATTTTGATATTATTATTTCACAAAATTTCAATGAAAAAGAAATACAGATGAATTCAAATATCAATTGGCCTAAGCCTATCTAGATACTCTTGGCTAGAGCTGGATTCAAATTGCAAATATTTGCAAAGGGGGTCTGTGTTTGATTTTAAAAAGCATTAGCTCTGCAAAGCAAAGATTTTAAGGAAAAAAATTTCCAATATTGTAGAATCACTCAGAAAATAGAAATCTTTAGAGAGAGGATACCAGAGAGACAAAAAAAGTACAAAGTTGTCCCAGACATATTATAACTGCATATTTAAACCCAGATTACAGTTTCTGCTGCCATCTCAAAGGTCCAATTACAGTTTTTCTGCAACATCTTAAAAGGATTCAATTACCTTTGAGTGGCAGGGCTACTTTACCATGATGCTGCTACTGAAATTAGTTTTCCCAGGTATGAAACTGGATTGATAAAATTTGATTACTGGTGGAGGGTAAAAATGGAGTGCTTAGCCATATACCAGTGCCAGAATTTAGTGACAATAGAAAATTTTTGCTGTTCATCCTTCTCATCCCTGGAATACATGGGCATAGCTGCATCAGTCAGAAGTGACAATCAGACATGTTTAACCATAGAATGGCTTTTCACTTCATGAATAAGATTTTTTTTCCCCTGCTTCTGAGGCCACTCCTTCTGTCTTTTAATTGAGAATTTTACTTTTTTTACTTCACTATATAAATTTGTGGGTTTTTGCAGTGAACATACTTTGTATCTAAGTCTCTTCCATTACTTTTTGCTGTATCACAAGGTTCTTATCTCAGCTTCTCTGTAATTCAATACTGGTATAATGTATTATGCCATTTAGAAAGATCATTCAGTGTTTTTATGACTTTTATGCATATGATGAATCACTCTGGATGGCAGTTTTTCCCAGTTCAGAGAAGTTCTCTCTTCCATCTCTGCCTGGTTTATTGATAACTATCACTGGGTGAAGAGCTGGCAGAATCTCAATCTGGCTCATTCTGAAATAGTACAAATGAATACTTCAAAATATAAACTCAGCACTGAAAATATTTTTAAATTTAGTTTTCTGTTGAATAACTGAAGAAACATTTAGATCTTTCAAGGAATACACAATCTGGACTATAATATTATTTAATTTCACTAGTATTTTGGAGTAACAATTTTAAGATGATAAAGCTTGCAGAGCTCCCACTAGATGGCTTTGCAGTAATGGTATTTTAAATATTTAGAGGGATAAGATTTAAACATATGTTGGATAAAACAGGCTTTTACTGGTGTGAAAAAGAGATCATTCTCACAAAGTGGAGAGAAAAAAAATGCAGGAAATTTTTTGATGTAAAACATTTAAAAACCAGTTTCAGAAGGCTGGATGGTCAGTTCTGCAGTGAGTAGAGGAAGATTGAGCCATAAAATATTTGTGTAACTTTGCTGCATGTGAAATTAATTGTACTTGTTTGCTTTATTGCTATCAAGTGTTATTGAAATATCACCACAACATTTCCATATTATATAAAAATATAATTTACTTTCAGCTCAGTAGAAGTTTAAAAAATGCATCATGTGGTGAGAAACATTGAATGAAATAACATTTTCATAATCTTCAGAATTTTAAAATACTTTTGCCTGATAGAGGCAAAATTACTTTTAATTTACCTTTTTTTCTCCTGTTTTGTGACATATTTGTTTTAATATGGAAAAAAAAAGAAATGTGAGAAGAGTGAACTGTAGAGGATTAAGTTGAAAGTATTTAAGATTGTCTTTTTGGTTTTGCCTCTTTTTCTGCACCTAGTTCAAATACCAGGAAGAGTTGCCTCTTTTCAGTGCACTTCAGCTTATATCTAAGTCTTTTCCCTTCTCTCATACACCAGAGTCAGGCAGTGACACTGAAAATGCAACTGCTAATCCAACCAGTGGGAGGTTCTCGTTCTTCCCCTTTCCCCATCTGTTGTGCCCCCACCCCTCGTGTTTGTCACCGTAACTTTGTTGAATGTCTGAGCTGCAGGAGGGGACAATGCAGAGTTAGGGAGGCCACTGGCTTGGCATGTTAATTGCCAGCCTGCCTCCTGCCCAGACATCAACACCCCCTTCCCAGGAGGAACCAAACACTGGAGAACCAAATTGCTCTAGATTTAGTCAAGAAGTATAAGTGCTTTAGCAGACCTGCTTGAGAGCCAAAAGTGTGACCAAAATTTTACTGCTATTTTTAATCAGTGGCAGCAAGAAGTCCCACTCATACTTATCACAAAACAGTGATGTCTTCTCACAAATGTTAAAATAGTTTCTGCTACAGTGTCCACTGTATTAATATGCTTAAAGTCAGGAGGGAAATCTCTGGTGTGCCAGAGACAAGTCAGAAATACGAGACTATCAACCAAAAAAAGTCTTGTGAGAAGGAAGTGGAAGATGGTGGCATTTGTTGGAAGGAGAGTTTTTGAAAGAACAAAAAGTGATGCTGTGACACAAATGTTGAGGTCATTCATAGATTTACTATAACCTGCAGGCTTATCAGTCCCTAGATATTTGCATGTACTATGGTTAATGGCTTCTCAAATGCTCCAGTTAAGCTGTTGGGATGCACATCCTAATCCAAAGGATGCATTTCAATCAGGGCCACAGCAGTCTACTCCTTTCTTGTGACAACAAAGGCCTTAAAATCTGATTATAAACTAATGCTTCGATCTAAGGAAAACTGTAAGTGTCTTCCTGGGAAGTGCAAGTACTAGGTGAACTGAGCCACCTGCAGAGGAAGTCAGCTTTTAGTGTAAGGGCAGGCTAGAGAAAGAGTAGCTACTCACCTGGGAATGGTGATGCTGATCAGGGATCAAGGCATGCTTGTATAAATCATTAAATCCTATTCCCTCTCAAGTCTAGAGGGCATTAGGTTAAGAAAGTAATCAGAAATACTTGACCCACCATGATTATGTGATGTATAGATACAGTAGTCAATTACTTGGGTGAGCCACTGAGCTTTCACTGTTTTCTTGTCATAAGCTCCCCAAAGCCATTTCCCACTTGTTACCAGATTTCTGTTTTGTGCAAATGTGCAGAAGAAGGGTAATAGCTGGGCACAGAGAGCTATCAATCTTATTGTAATTCTTGTTTAATACTGTATTTTAACCTATCTTTTTGATTTCAGAAGGTCCAGACCTATCAACAAAACCTTAGCATATAGCAAGTTATCTTGGTTAACATGCTTTAGGTTACCTGGCTCTTTTAGAAACTGTAGTGAAAAGTGGTTTAGTTTGAACACCAAACCCAGAAGTTTCTATATGCCATTTTAAACATTTATAGCATTTCAATCATTTCTAACATTATTATTAAACTAATAAATGTTTTAGCAGCTTGAAATATCTCCAGACATAAAACACAGTGTTAGGTACATATATTACAAAAAACAACAACAACAAAGGAGTTGACAAGTAGTGAGTTAAATAGAATTAATTTCCTTTCAGTTTCCCAGTGAAATCATAAACCAATCAGACTTTTGTTCTTGTGTTATATGATACTACCAACCCAAAGTCCCTCAGTGAAATTATTTCCTTGTAAATCATTGCAGTCTATCCATTATGCTCAAGAAATATGACTTTTTTTTAAAGTGGGTAATATAAAGTAGAAAAAATATGTGCTGCTTCCAATCTCCTGATATCTGCAGGAACCCCAGGGCTGATCTAAGCCTCACCGCTTCTAAATACTCAATTACTTTTAAAAGCTGATGCACATTTAGTGTAACATAATATGAAAACTAATCAGAAAAAAAGGAGAGAGAACAAAGCAGAGAGATATAATAAAGATTCTCTTTCTCTAGATATACACTTACATATTTTACCATTAATTAAAGCCTACTTATATTTATACGTAATCACTAAATAAAAATATATTCATTTGCCTCACTGAATATTACAGTCAAGGTCTTCCTGTCCCTAATGAGAAACATCCAAATTAAGTATGGTAAGAAACATCCTGATCCATTCAATCTGGCAAGTGAACCTGCAGAAATTACTACAATTAGATATTTTCTTTCTGCATGTACACAATGGCCAGTGAAATATATTCCTGTCCTCCTGACTTGAAATAGGAAAATTATTGTAATTGATATTTTGATTTAACTTTTCTATTTTACCAAATCAAAGAACACACTGGAGAAGAAGATACAGGAAGGAAGGAAGAATGGAAGTTAGCTTTTAGTGTAACTGAAAGTTGATTCAGATACATTTCCTCCAACAAACTTTGAAAAATTTTATTGTAAGTGACAATTATCTTTGCACATCCTGATGGTCACCTGGACTCAGGGAACGACTAAGTCATCATGTCAGAACTTCTTTCTGGTTTAAGGTTGAGGTGTGACAGGGATGTAGCAGACTATAGTTCTTGTTCTCTGAAGAAATTTTTGTGAGATTTTTCTCTCCCAACATAGCTAAGACTTGCCAGAATGAAAAGTCTGTCATTTTTATATCCATGTATAACATCTGTGAGTTCTTTGATTTGACTGATACATGCAGCAGTATTATTTAAATAAGAGGCTAGGGATTTTTAACTGGCAATCTAAGGTGGTTGTTGCCCAATCTAAAAAGCTTCCTGATTATAAACAATAAGTTTTGGTTTGTGCAATGACATATATACACCACCTCATGAAAGAATTTAATATTCTTTTAAGACTTGATAAGAATTACAGGAAGGTAAAAGTTCTTTTATCTTCTTTAGATGCTTTATTAAATTCATGAGAGATAATATTTTTTTCTTGATAATCTATGTTGATGTTTGTTCCAAAGTTTAATTTCCTAATAATTTGTGAGAACATGAAGACAGGTCTGAACAACAAAAATAATTTCCCTTTCTTCCATTGTCACCTCATTGTCATTTTTTCACTTGGAGCTACACTTTGACAATTTTGTTGTTGCCCTCTGGGGAGGCAACGTGTAGGTGACTTTTCCCACAGAGGAATACTATTATAATTGTGCCTGAGAAAGAGATGGTTTTTCTGGAGATGTTACGAGGAGAAAGAGCCACAAGGAAAAAAAAAATAAAAATCTTCAGCTATTGTGCCGGAATTGAGCATTTTCTGTGGAACTGTCCCTTCTATCTGAATTGATGGAAAGGTATTTTCTGAACAACTGACTCATACATGTATATGAAATCCTTTTTCCCAGGCACTACAGAAAGTGATTTTCTAAACAGTTGGAGCACAAAGAGAAAGACTTCTGGTTTGTATGCTGGACATCTTATTTTTAGTTTTTAAGGAGATTTGCATATTCCACTCAGGCTTTTTGGCATTTCAGAATTTTGGAAATTGAATATTGTGGTTCTCTCATGTAAGAATTTAAAGTTTCTGCTCACCAAAGTCTAAAGAAATGCTTCTGTATTTCTAATGCAGAACACAAGAGAGAAAAATTAATATTTCCTAGTTATCTGTGGATCATCATACTTGTCTAGCTGTGATATCAAGCGGTAAGACAAAGATTAAGTTGGCTTAGTGAAGCCAAAAATTTTCATATTACAAAAAACTATCAAACATCACTGAAAACATGCTCCTTCATTGCTGAGTGAGGAACCTGGACATTATTTTTAAGCCCTAATAGAATGGAAATACATTTACTAAGATTTCCTAGGAGTCTGCCTTGTGAATTTCCATTCTTTTTTGATTGTCAAACTTCTCACTACTTCATAAATTATTTGCAAGGTGCCTGGAGGTGCAGTTAAAGAGGGCAAACTTGTGTTTCTACTAATGAATTGGTTTCCCTGTAGGGTACAGGAGACAGTACTTCAGTCTAATAAATTGAAAGAATTAAACTTCAAGAATCTTTTTACTAAGAATGACACCACTTTTTACACAAGAAGAATACGAAAGCTGGAGAAAGTTCCAGTCCCTGTATTGTTCTACTTGCTTGAGTAAACCCCTCCTTGAAAATGAAATAAAGTATGAACACTTTTAGCCTGTAAATGTAAATGGGAGTAGGCACTGTTTGTTTTATATATGGAAACACTGACAAGCCAGTGATATCTATTGTTCTGATCCTGAGGTCCTCTGGCTGTTGATTTCATTTCAAGCTGTGCTGTTACTGTGGCTGCTGGTAACTGAAAGAGGAGCTGCTGGGGGAAAAAAAAATCCACAATAAAGTCATAGGGGAGGATATGAAAAGCATTCTCAGAATTTTATGTAGGATTTCTTTCAGTTGGTGGCTTGTGCTAATTAAGGATAAATTTTCCAGTCTGGATTTAGAGGTAAGACTAGCATCTATTTCCATACTCCCAAATGAAAAGCAGTATCGTTGATAAATGCATGCTGCCATGATATAGCATTCATAACAATTTCACACGCACAGTTTTCCACTGAGGATTCAGTAGCTTCGATATTTATGTCCCAGCTGGCTCTTATTCAAGCATTTTTTTTTTCCCCAATGAGTGACTAACTATGCCTGCTTTGGCAATTCTGCTTTATGAATACTTTGAAGAAGTCAGTCCCTTAGAATTCACATTTATCATTTAGTTGGGGTATTTTGTTTGAACAACATTCTTGGTGTGACACGTGTTAAATAACTGAATTCATATAGATACATATCACATTAAAAAACCAAAAACCAACAAACAAAAAAACCTAATATCAGATTTCTGACTAATTTTTCCCCATCTCCATCCCAGACATAAATATGTCAAACAAACTTGGCCACGCCCAAATGACTATATATATTTTTCTCTTTTTCCCCCCTTGGATTTGCCAGCTAATAAATCTTAGTTTCTTCTTGGTTAACAGTTTTTCCTGTACAACTTAGTTTTCTGTCCTTCCATGTGTTTGAATATTTTGTGAGAAACAGCTTGATGCAGAACAGTGTTGCTACTAGGCAAAACTTTGATACTGGTGCAAAGCAAAATGACTTTACATTTATTAGAGAAAGAGTAGGCAGAGGATGCAGTTAAAAAATTTGCTAAGCAAAGTGTGTGCACAACCACAGAAAATACTTTGTTTTAGAGGCAGAAATCTTGGGCTTGCTCATTGGAAAGAAGACTTAAAATCAGAAAAAGTTCTTTGTGAATATGGCCAGTAAAGAGTGCAGGAAAAGGAAAGCACAACAAAACAGTTGTCATGGGGTATGCAGAATTCATTCCTCATTAGTTAGTTAATGAGACAGTTTATTCTGCATATGTAATTCTGTTACTTTTTTTTTGTGCTTATGTGTAAGAAAATTTGTGATTTGTTCTAATAATTCCATGAACATAATATAAGAGTATGTGATAAGTCACTGTCGTGTGTGATATTATTATCATTCAGCAGGGAGGGATAGAAACCTACTGAATAAGAACGCCATGATTCTGAGTCAGTCTCGGATTATCTCTTCATTTAAAATTTGCAGAATACTCAAATTTCCATTCCTCCTTTGTGAACTGGGTGGACTAGATATAAGCTAAAAGGCTTCATGAATATCTCTCATCTTCACAAAGAGAAAGGATACAAACTAATGGAAGAAGGACATGATGTAAATTCATAATATTGCTTTGGAAAATCTCTGAAGTGTAATATTTAATTACAGGATATTACTGTCAGAATGCAGGTAATCACTCTAATAAATGTATTTATTTTTAAATAGATATAATAATGTGAAAAATTCTAACTTAAATTTTTAAGGCCAGCAAGGCAAACACATTAGACATCACTATCACAGTATGGCCATGTGCCATCTTTCTCTTTTAGTTCATCTTCTCTTAGAGGAAGAAGAACAACAGAATGCAGGGCTGTTTAGAGGCAGAAATCCTAAAGCAGGTGAAAGGCACCAGGCAATGGCTATAGAACAAGCTTCCAAATGATAACAAACATTAGGAACACAGAAAAGTAGTTTAACAGGAAATATTAATTGAATGTTTTTGGCTGACTTAAAATAATGAAAGAGCTACAGCTGTCTTATGAGCTCAATAAAACCCTGGATTATCAGATATTCCAAAAGTTTTTACAGCTCTTCTTCTTCTGTTAGCATTTCCCACCCCAGTCTCTCTTCCTTCCTTCCTTACACTACAGACATCCTGAGAATTTTGTCCCTAAGAAGCAAGATATGATTTCTCCGGCAGCTGCTGCTCACACTGGATGTGCATCCAGTCTGTAATAGTGTATGGTGCAGAGATAACTGAGATAGCCAAGATCTAAGTAAATGGTATACAGCAATTTTTCAGCTCACCATAAGACATAATTTGCCTTACTAGGTTGATTTTAGAAAGACTTAAACACCTTTCTTTTCACTACAAGATTAGACTGTGATGGCTACTTTTGCATGCATCTGAGTGGATTAACCATTTCAGATTTTGACTAGTTTAAAAATTTATGTAATACTCTGTTTCAGTGTGTGATACTTTCATTGTGTGATCTATGGCTACAAGAAACAGCAAATCAATTTTGAGGACAACTTGTTTCCAGGCATCTGAGGAGAAGAGAGATTCCATTAACTCCATCAATCACCTCCTGAATACATTTTTCCCTTAGGAATGGTGAAATAACTTGGTGTCCTGATAGATGCTTAGGGCCAACACAGAAATAAACAGAAGGGAAAACCCAGAACAAAACATTTCTGTGTTCATTATTATTAGAGGAAAAAGGACTCATTAGCATTCAGGTCCACACTTTTTTTCTCACATTTCTGTTGAGATCTGAGGTAATTTTTGCAGATACCTCATGTCAGTTAGAATTCATAATCCAGGATTGTTTCAACTTATTTTCCTTCCCCATTATTGTTCTCTGTTAGGGAAAGGCTATTCATAAACTCTTTACAATATACCTGATTACAGGTAGCTGTCCTTGAATGGAGAGAGGAAGAATGAAGAAAAAAGAATAGTTAGGATGTCTGGAAAACACAGTCCATTCTTAATGAAAAGGCTCTTCTGTTTCTGCATTTCAATGATTTTTTTTAAATTACTGCATAGGATTGGAAAAAATGATACATAAAGATGGTCTCAACTTCAGCTGAAGACAAGAAGCAACAATAGTGAGTGAAAGAAAACTAAGAGAAGCATTTCTTTATTATTTTATTTCTTCAGATAGTATCTTACATTGAAAGAGGCTACTCAAGGAAGAAATAGTATCAATAGAAATAAATATTTCTGATAAGGACAATCTACAGTAATTATCTCAAAGGACTGGAGAGATCATCCTAACAAGTTTTCTTCTACTGAATTTCACATTTTTCACTTCTGAATTAAATTTTCTCCTACATGTCTTTCTTGCATTTTACTGATCAACCAGAATTAAATCTTTCAAAGGCAAATTTACAGTAAATTCAAACAATTGCTAACCCAGTAATATAGATAAGATGATACTGTCTTGCTGTACTGCTAAAACACTCACAAAAGCTTACTCCCTAAAACATAGTGCAAAGTTTCATGTTATCGCTTGATAAACAGGTGAACACTAGATTTGTTACTAAGACAACTTAAGACACTTGTTTTAATCAGAGAATTTGAGAGGAATGGAAAGTTAAAACATTGGAAGGGTCAATGACTCATCAATTACTACAGAGCTTGAGTTTTTATGAATTATATAATTTTACTTATACTCCAAGCAAAACACGTAGAAATTGATAAATCAAGCTATGTGAAATTAACACCCTTCGCCAGAGATTTGTGGAGAGACCAGTGAAAAGCTGGTTAGGAAGATGGGAATCATATTTTTTTTATAATAACCAATTGCCTACTTCATAAAGAGGTTTTCTTTTTGGAAGCCAGCTTTTTTAACTGGATAAAAGGCACGTCTAGGAAAAAATACTAATAAAAAAAAGGGCAAACCCTATTGTACAGGTCTGGAGATACTGAAATAGGACCTGAAGCATTTTATTTGGTAGGATTATTGAAGAACTAAATTTTAATATGTCTGTGAACCAGTAAATTGCAGATACTACAAAACAAAAGCTGCAAGCTAAAGAAATTAGCAGTAAACTACTGAGCTAATTTCTGTGACTGTAAAGACAAATGGACAAAAATACTATAACAACTTCCACCACTGAAATTACTCCATGCCAATTTTGTGGTAAACTATGCTTCTTCACTTTCATGTCTATATCTTTCTCTTATGCCTTTCTCTTCTCTTTTTTACTTTGATTTTTTTTTCCATGATAATTTTTTGGTCTAGTTTCTGAGTCCTTCATATGCAGCCACAAAAGAACCCTTTCATTACAATTCCTCCTCCTGAAGCAGCCCTTCCTGCTCACAGTTAATAATACCTTCAGCTCTTCCTTCTAAGCCATTTGCTCTTGATCTTGCCTGCACCTTCTCTTTAACTCAGTTGAGGACAATGACCACATCTGACATGTCTTACCCATCACACAAATGGATTCAGCAAGAGGTGGAGCCTGGATTTTATCTGCTGTTTGTTGGTTAGATTACCTGGCCAGCTTTGTAGGGGTTGCTCTGTAGGAGCCTTACTCCAAAGGGGTGAAGATGCATGAGGAAGATATGGTAAACAATATCTGTCTCTAACAGACCTTCTGGGGATGCTAACCAGGATGCTGCTACAAAAGGCAAAATGTTGATATTCAGAGTAAAGCATGTGTGAGCGGTGAAAGAAAAGATATTTTGCCAATAGCGTGAATTAGAGAACACTTCTCTTGGGAGATGGAAAGCTCTAAAATGGTACCTATCAGAAGAATGTAGAGCATTCAGATAGAGAGCAGTGGGATGCAGATGCGTACAGTACTGATGTTTGCAAAATTGGCACAGCAGCTATCCAAGCACATGCATATTTCCACAGAATGAGTTTAACACGTCTAAAGCCTCACTGGGTCCTGCTTTGCATCAGTAGAACCCTGCAAAGCATATGTCAGATGCTGACTTTGCATGTGTATAATGGCTTATTCAATCTTTTATGATAGAGGGGAAGAATGAGAAGGCATCTATCATGACTTAACTAGGGCTTTGTCACAATCACAGTGCTATCCTCATTAGCAATCTAGGGAAACATGGTAACTGTTAAGAGAATGTAAAACTGATTGGATGCTAACAGACCTAGTTACTGGGGATTGCTGTCAAAGCAGAAAATTGTATTGAATAACACTTGATCCTTGCTTTTGATAAATGTATGATGCAGAAGGCATGCAGAGTGTTTCGACACCTAGATGCAGCAGTGATGACAAGGAAAAAAGCAGCAAAGGCAAAATAGCATAAGCTGGCTATCATTAAATTCCCTCTGCAGATTTACTGTATGTTTTGTTCTTCCTCACAACAGAAGCTGACAGAGACATTTAGCTACTAGCTCACCAGCTGAAGGGGAAACATAAAGACCCACCATTTAATGAAACTGTCTTCAGTATCTCTCTAGTATACCATTACGACATTTTGATGTTCTTTTAACTAGGTGAAATTTTTGTTCTTCATTGCAAAATTAGAGTTGAAATTAAATAAATGGAAGCATCAACAAATACTTATTAAATTACATAAAGTAACAAAACATACTCTTAAAGTAAGAAAACATACTCTTATTTTATGGAGTTCAGAGGAAATGAAAAATTGGACTGAAGATTTGGAAATTTTTTCCCCGATATAAATATTGAACGAGTTTGAAGCTCTGTTTGGGTTTTTTTTTACCAGTTCTAAAACGTATGCACAAAATCTGGTGAAATTCTATTATAGGTCCTGTACTTCCCACAATTTAATAGGCTTTCTATGGTCATCTTAAAATGCAGTTAGAGTCAGTTTCCAAATGTTTAATTTTATTTTGCCAGATGTATGAAAACAATTTACTTGGTTATTTACAGTATTTAAAAGTATGACACCCCTGTTCTCAGTTACTAGGAAGCCAGGATATGTAAGAGGAAGTATGGCATGAAAAAACACTGGGATTTGTCATGTGATTCAATTATGAAAGTGATTTTGACTGCTGGGTAGTAAATAATGATTTAAACGAAAGTAGAGCTTGATAAGAGAGGAAAGAAAAGGCTTGGTTAAACTAGATGTATATAAAGATGATGTTTGAGCATGGAGAAATTAACTGTCTAATTGAAATAGCAAAATAATTCATTAAAAGCATTAAAACTGCTTTTCTAATTTTGCAAGTATGACCAATGGATTATGAGATATCACACTGTTATTACTGGAATAGAAGGATGGGAAGAAAGATTTACCTGGATTACAGTAGAAAAAGGCTGAATTATATAAAATGCAGTAGTTCTACAGCACTTAAATATTTTTGTCAGATATATTTTTTTAATACATACTTTTTAACAGTTTTGGCAGAGGTTGGTTAAAAATATGGACGCTATCACAGGTGTTTAAGTGTACCTTATTACCTTAAACTGAGTTAATAATGCTTGGGATAATATCTCAAAACTTTCAGAGCTCTGCACACAATAACCAGATGAAATCATCTCTTGTTTAATGGAATATTGTTGAATAAAGGACATAAAATCTCTGTACAGGCAGAATATTGCAATAAATCTTACAGAAATCAGAAGGGATCTACTGGAAATCTTGGTTTCACTTAAAAATCTGTGTTTATTTTTCAGGTAGTATTAAAAAAACCCTTTGTATGTTTTTTAGTAAAAATTAATATCTTTGTCAGAATTTTGTTTGTGCACAGGAATATTCTGAAAGAGACATTATTTTTCAACAAGCCATTAGACCAGGCTTAGATGGATCTTTGTAGAGGTGAAATAGCTCCTGTTTTTGTCTCTAGCTGCATCTTGGGAGGTTATATAGGATATAACCTAGAATATAACCTAGTTGTTATATCAGTTCTTTTACTACAGAGTGAAGAATCCCAAATCTTTCTTTTGGGAAAACCAGTGACAGAGAGGAGTGGTGAGGAAAGAAATATTCTGAAACAGTCAGAAAGAAATGAAAGATGACCTGACAGTCATATGGTTTCACAGGCTGCTGGAAAGTAAGCAGTGTTTTGGTTTGGTTTGGTTTGGTTTTTTTTTCCCTCTTCAGCAGATAGGCAGAAAAAATGCCTGGCAAGTGCAGCAAATTTTTCTCAGAATTTATGCTATATATTGTATTACTTCATCAATTTTCCTATTTGAACTCCTGAGTTAGGGGTTTGAATCAGTTCTATCTCTAGTTTAACACGGCTTTATTGATGTGTCAATGAGCCATTATTTCCAAGGCCAAGAGTAG
>NW_005054297.1:8249752-8261559 GCF_000277835.1 Geospiza fortis | reverse complement strand
TCTTTCCCTTTGTGCAGCACCATCCCCAAGGATCACCATGTGCCTGAGAGCATTGCCCAAACACTTCTTGAACTCTGTCAGTCTCGGTGCTGTGATCACTTCTCTGGGGAGCCTGTTCCAGTGCCCACTCACCCTCAGATGGACAAAACATTTTCTAATATTCAACCCAAATCTCCCCTGACACAACGTCAGGGCATTCCCTGCCACTGGTCACCACAGAGAAGAGAGTTTGCCCCTCCTCCTCACAGGTAAGCTGCAGACTGCAATGAGGTCTCCCCTCAGTCTCCTTCAGGCTGAACAGACCAACTGCCACTCCTTGCACAGCTTCCCCTCAAGGCCCCTCACAATCTTTGTTGCCCTCCTTTGGACACTCTCTAATAGCATTATATCTTTCTTACACTGTGGTGCCCAAAATTGCCTCAGCACTGGAGGTGAGGCCGCCCCAGCCCAGAGCAGAGCAGAGCAGGACAATCCCCTCCCTTGCCTGGCTGGTGATGCTGTGCCTGATGCCCCCCAGGACAGGGTTATCCCTCCTGGCTGCCAGGGCACTGCTAGCTCATGTTCAACTTGCCACCTAGGACCCCCTGGTCCCTTTCCAAGGTGTTGCTTTCTAGCAGCTCCACAGGCAGCTGAACATGAGCCAGCTGTGCCCAGGTGGCCAAGGGGGCCAATGACATCCTGGCCTGTGTCAGGATGTGTGGCCAGCAGGACCAGGGCAGTGATTCCCCTGCACTTGGCACTGATGAGGCCACAACTCAAATCTGGTGTTCCATTTTGGCCCCTCACTAGAAGAAAGATATTGAGACAGTTTTTTTCAGCACAAATCCTTAGAAATGTTTTGAAGGTGCATACTTTAGCATTAACATTCAGATGCCAATACGCAGTAAAAGTACAGAATATGGTATGCTGCGGTTGAGAAAAAGTCCAAGGAATGCCAAAGGAAAGGTTAAATTCTGTCTTACATTGAACTGTTTCTACCATAAGTTTTGACAACTCTTACAAAACTAGTCTTCCATAGATATTAGCACATTAGTGTGAAATTGCAAACTAGGAAGACCATTTTTAGCATGATTCATATGGCAGAAGGAGCACAGATATAGATTAACTTTAATGATGCTTTTAAAAACAATTCAAAGCACTTACATAGTTTTTTACATGTGTGTTAGGGAATTAGATTTATTTGGTCTGACAAGTAGATAGGTGCCAAATATAGAGAATAGTAGGTGTATAATATGTACAAAAATGAGTACTTTTCCCTTTGGAATCCATTTTCCAAACATCTTGGAAACTAGTAAACAAAAAAGTCCCCCTAGATCATAATTAAAGTACTAACATGGGTATTATTTGAAGGCAGCTTGAAAGTTTTAATTTTTTATGGAAGCTGAGATCAAACCAGTTACAGAATAATCATGCAGTTCTCCATTTTACTTGCTTGTAAGACCATTAGTTAAACCACCCTGTTTTCAAAGCTGATAGTGATTAACTGATTCAATGCACTGCATCAAGAAGCTACAGTTAAACCAGCTGATAATTACCTTAAAAAGTGCATAAAGGATCTCAGCAACTCCTAAAAAGCACAGTTAATTTCATAACTTCTACCTGTACTAGAAGATCCTTTTCTAAATCCTGAAATCTCCAGAAGTTTGATGGGTCTGGCAGTGATGATGTAATGGAGGGGAAAGGTACATACAATTTCCCTTTTTCTTTATCTTCTTTGTAAGCAATGTGAAGACAAATTTGAAACAGAAATACTTAGGTAAATGCATCAGCTCAACTGCAAATATTTGTCAGTTTTACTTCACTGTGGCTCCAAGTGACATCAAGACCTTGCTGTTCTCAGTGTAAATACACAAGAGGTGATATGAGAAATGGCTCTGTCCCCAGATAATTGACATTTTACAGATAGGTTTGCAAACAAACCCTAGTTTCAGTGTTGTTCTAACAGCAAGATGCTCTACTGAACCAGAGGTTCCATTGGTGCACTGGCTTCATGTTGTGCCTGCTGGAATAACCCTCACCGAGATCCCATCTCTGGATTCCTCTGCATATTACCCTAAGAAAAAGATAAAAGAAAACTCTCCCCAGACAAAAAGCTGCCCTGTACTATGGAACAGCTGTAATAACTCTTTTTGATCCTAGAATGGAGCAACTCTTGTATGAGGAATATGTGAGAGACTTGGGGCTGTAGCCTTGAGGAGAGAAGACTCCAGGGATACCCTACTGTGGCCCTTCAGCACTTTGAGAGGGTCTATAAGAAAGATGGGAACAGGTTTTTTTCAGGGCCCGTTAAGACAAGGGGTAATTGTTTTAATCTAAAAGAAGGTCAATTTAGGTTTTTTTGGGAAAAAAAAACCTTTAGGTTTTTTTGAGGGTGGTGTTTGTTTGTTTGTTTTACAATTAGTGTGGTAAGATCCTGGAACAAGTTGTCCAGAGAGGTTCTGGATACACTATCCACATCCACCGGAAGCATTCAAGGTCAGGTTCAATGAAGGTCTAACAAACCTGATCTAATTGAAGGTGATCCTGCTCACCATAGAGGGTTTGGACTAGATAACCTTTAAAAGGCCCTTTCAACTCAAACTAGTCTATTATTCTAGGACACAACAATTTGTTACAGAAGCTTTTTTCTTTTTACGTGGTCAATCAAATGGATTTTTTTCATCCAAAGATGAATCCTGAATTGATTTGTTTATATTTGTCATTAATATCTTTTTCTGTTTCCAAAGAAGAGACACAATGGAGCATCTATTATTTTGCAATACCACCTGCTAAAAATTACTGAACATTTTATTTGCGTAATACATATAGAGGTAAAAACAGGGAATGTTCATCAATAAGATTATACTAATCATCCTACAATCAGGAACATAGCTCATTAGGTGTATAAAGATCAAGCACTTAGTAAAAGGTGCATTCCTTAATTTTTTGCAGATGATAATCCATATTAAAAGAGAATCATTCTATATAAACAAGACAAAACCACATGTCATCTTACTTATTTTGTTTCTACATCTATAGTCTGAAGAATAATTTTAAGGGAATTGGAGCTATATATAGTCTGTAGATAAGATTTAATTTTCAATTGCTTTTAGCCTATTTATCTTCACAAGCACTAAAACAATTCTTGTAATAATTATGAATTAAAATATACATCAAATGATATTTATGTACTTAATTTAAAAGATTTCTCAAAGCCAACACAATTTAAAACTTGCTTTCTAGTAAATCATGTTATCATGTGTTCGTACTAGTAATTTTTATAAGGCAGATAGTTTGTAAACTTGCACACCAGTGTTCACGCTAGAATTGTAAAAGACAAGATGAAAAATGATTTGAGCCCCACTGACCAGAAAAAAAATACGTACTGGGAATGGATTATTTCCAAAGTACACACCACAATTTAAAATCTATGGGGTAAGAGTAAGGTTCACTTATTTCTTTTACAGTGGCAGCACTTACTTCAGAAAAGTGAACATAAAATGTGATTTGTTAAATCTGCACTGTTAGGATAGCATACCTGCTGTCACCAATTTGTAACCTGCTGTCACCAATTTGTTATCTATTTCCCCTACGTTTGGGATCCTCTGGCAGCACATGAAATATTTCCTTTTTTTTCCAAAGCAAATATATTCAATTCAATAGAAATTTTTATCCTCATCAAGCATTGGGTAAATTGAAAGTAAAAGTCCTCAAAAGCCGAATTACCAAAATAGCATTTATTTCCATTTTCAGCTTCATCTCATTCCATCATTTTTGTTTTGGACTTTGCCATTATCTTGTGCCTTGCAGGTTTTTTAAAAGCAGTATCTCCTCTGAGAACCATGCCAGGGAGTCCTTTATAGTATATGAAAAAATCCTAACCAGCAGCTGAACATATCTTTACTTCATGCTGTTATTTCAGTCTCATGATGTGCTACTTAAACATTACAAAAAAAAAAAAAAGAAATAAAAAAAAATTAGATACTCAGTCTGATGGATCAGAATGGGGTTACAGTCAAGATTAATTCCTTACATGTTATCTTGGAATAAATTTCTTTAACTACTTCAGTACTTGAAAGGCAGATCCTTAAATGGCCAATGGTTACAACAGCAAGCACAATCTTCATGTTATACACTGTAAGAAAAAAGTAAAAGGTTTTGTGCAGGAGAGGAGGTCAAGCAGTACTGAAAGAAGTTAGATGTGCTTAACCCTGCCCTTATCCAGAAGAATGAGGTGTGGCTAGAGGTATCCAGAATCCAAAGAAGTGTGGCTCATGTCACCTACCTGTCACAGGAGTGCAATTAAAATGTTTTCCCAGTTACAAAGTTTCCCTATATATGCCGTTGTGACTTACATTTTTCTGAACGATGCATTTTTCACAATTTTTATGGTCTTTTTATTTAAAATATTGACAGTTTTTTTTATTTGCTGCTTTTGTTTGGGTTTAGGGGGTTTTGTGTGTTTGTTTGTTTGTATGTTTGTTTGGTTTTTAGTTTGCTTGTTTTATTTTGGTTGTTTCCCCAAAATATGGTACAAATCGTGAAAGAAAAAGCTGGGTAATAGTAAAAAGGAGATGTAATGACATTTTTGTTAAAAACTGTAGCTTTGAGAAAAGGTCATAAATTAACTTATTAATAATAAGTAAAGAAAAATAAATTATTAATTTTGATTTGAATGCACTTTTTCTTGCTTATATTAACACTCAGGGCAATACAATTCATTAGGAAAAGGTAAGACCTCAAAAAAGAAATAAAACCCTCCTCTTGAATTTGAAAATGGATAGGAATTAAAACCACAGATCTCCTCTTAGGTTATGACAGGTAGCATAAAGATTTCATACATACAGTTTATCATTAGATGATGCAGTTGCTCCAGTGGGAAACCTGCCCCCACCCACAAGCTGGTAAAATCAGGACAAGCTGCTAAAAATGCTTCTTTCCAATATGTCGTAGCAACGATGCATCATATCAGCCACCCTGGGAAAGATTTTTGCCTCTGTACAAAGATCTTAATTTTGTTACTGCCAGATTATAAAAATAAAAATGCCTCCATTGTTTTTGTGCCCAATTTATCTCCTAAAATACAGTTTATTTCACTGATGTCACAGATTTCTTTCTTGTCCCAATGGATAATGCCTTTATTTGCCTGGGGAGAACAGAAGGAAGTGTATGGAAAAGACACGCTGGTAATTTTCCAAACCAAGACATATCATAAGGAAGACTTTCTTAATTGGTATGCTAATTATTTTTATTGTGGAAAAACATTTGTCAGATGCCTGTGGTGACAGAATAGAAGAAAGGACCTCGAAGATGACATTCAGCAAGAAAGAAGTATGAAGTAGAACATAAACTGGCAATAGCAGCTGAAGTTATGGAGCACCCAAAACCTATAGAACACGAAAAAATTGACAAGATTTATATATTTTTTTCCGTCATTATATGGCCTATTTTTTATATTGTCATATACCAGAGGCTTTAAACCCATCTACAAGAGAATACCAGCAGCAGGTAATAAAAAGCATTTCATACTTTATCCACCTTGTACTAACTTCATGCTTTGCTATCAGTTACACGATTACATCAGCGTGTCTGTCACCATTCCATACATTCCAAAGGCTATTTCTGCCTTAAAATTGATGAAGGCAGATTAGATTCTCCTGCAACTGAATCAGATCTCAGTGGATTAAATGGGCAATGGGACATGTCTCTCCCTCACACACACCTATTACATTCAGTTATACTAGCACAATACTACAAAATATATATACTTATTTTAAGTAAAAGTGGCTGTAATTTTGACAGAACAGTTATTTTTCTGGAATTTTTTATCTGCATTGCATATAGTCATACAATCTTTCCATAATGCATGATGATATGTCACTGAAAATCTTTGCATTCTTTTGGCATAAAACTAGCTGGCCACGGTCTTGGCATGTATATTCACCACAAGTTATACAGTGGTTTATTAGTTAACAAGAACTTAGGATGATCTGAAATGCTGTGTTCTATCTTCAGGTTATAGGAAAAAAAACCCCTAAAGTTGTTAGTAGGAACATTAGCATATAGATCAATAGTCCTAAAAACTATTTGGTACAATGAGCGAGATGATGGTTTTTCAGTAAAGGAGGGTAAGGGATGTCATGGTCATCTCACAAGCTAAGTGGCCCCTGAGATGGCCACTTACTGCAGTTCCCCAAGCACTCACTGGTATTGGGGGAGCAGTACTAGCTTTCAAAGCAAATATTTCATCCAAATTGTAGGTCCTGAAGGTCCTGTAGGTCCTGCTACTATTAAACCTCTTGTTTTGCAAATCCCCATGGTATTATGGGGCCATGACATGCTCCCACAGATGGGAGTCAGAATTGGGTCTGATTTTTCGTAGGGGTCACTGATATGCACACTACCCTGAAACTGACCTGGAAAATTAATGAACCGGTATGGGTAGGTCAGTGGCCCCTGAAAGCTGAAAAATTGCACACCTTACAAAACCTGGTTAATGAACAATTGCAAGAGGGACATATTGTCCCCTCCAGAAGCCTGTGGAACTCTCCTGTATTTGTCATTCAGAAAAGAGGTGGTAAGTGGCATTTGCTGTGATCTCAGAGAAACAAATGCAGCCCTGAAAGACATGGGAGCCCTGCTGCCAGGCCTCTCATCCCCTACGACGATTCCTCGAAACTAGCACTTGACAATCCTTGATTTGAAAGATTGTTTTTCCACAACTCCTCTGAGCCCAGAGGACGCACCAAAATTTGCCTTTTCAGCGCCCAGTTTAAATATGCAGGAACCTTTGCAAAGATTCCACTGGGCAGTTTTACCCCTCAAACCGGCATATGTGAATTTCTGAAGGAAAATATATCACATTGGTAATATGGACATGTACTTAATTAACATGAAAATTGTACAACTCAACTTTATTTTTTTGTATGTGCATATGTACATAATAAAAGCACGTTTTGTTTCAGTTGGGGTTTTATTTGTTTGGTTTTTTTAGAAAACAGAATCTTCAACACAATACCTTTTTATTTTTAAATATAATTTTCCACTGGAGTAGACAGAAGTATTTGCATACTTATTCAATATAGTTTACCCAGAAAATTCATAACTGTGAGGCTGCATCTCATTGCAAGTCTATGTCTACAAGCAGAGGAGGTCATTATGTACAAAATTCTGCACAAAATTATAATATGTATTGGCTACATTTAGTATAAACTATAATAGTAGTTGGTAGACATTTTGAGACTTAGGCCATAAAATTCAACAAATGCAATCATTCTTCTGGTAACACTTACATTAACTCAATTTTGGAAAGCTGAGTAACTGGGCACACTGGTCAACTCTTAAAATTCAGTATATTTTGACAGTCACCACATAATTGAATCTGAAATGTTTCATTTATTCTTCATTCTGCATGGAGGAAATGTCAAATCAGAATGATTTAACTGTGCATAAATTCGGACATTTTAGAGGGAATGACTACAGAAAAGTCTCATTAAACTATATGGTATATTTCAAGTTTGGTAGTAGCCTCTTCCAGGTTTGACTACAGACCTTCTGTATGGATGGAGTAATGCCACAGCAGCAGATCAGTTGGTGGAAAAGCTGAGGAGACAGGGCATCACAATAAATTCACTGGAAATATTCCCCAAGAGGCACAGCTTAATTGCTAGGTTGTTCTCTACGAAGAACTTACCTCCTTTTCATACAGTCAGCCACAGATGTAGGAGGTCACAAATTCATACACAAATTCATAGAGAAGTGTGACTAGATTCCCTTTACTGCTACCACGGCCTTAGGAGTCAGTTGTCTAAAATGTGAATGTCTGAACATGAAGATGCACACCTGCTAGGATGTGTGCAAGAGCACAGTCTCTGTGAAGAGTGCATAGGAGAACTGCTTACCTCCCAGTTCTTTACTGGTGGCTTCAATTCCCACACTTGGACCATGTATGGGTGTCAAAGGAGGGAATTGCCAGTACAAAAGAGTTGCAAAGAGAGATAAAGAGTAGAGCTGGGAAAAATACATATTCCTACCTCCTCCTACTTACTTGACAGAAAACCTGTGCTAAACAGAATTGCATGAGATGAAAAGAGAGTAGACAGAAGAAAAATACCTCTGGAGACAGTAGAGAGATTATTGTCAAGAATGTGTCTATTCCTGAATGAGAACTGAAATGTGACCATGAAGAGGGCATATGTCACTGCAATAAGGTAAACATATTTGAACATTTCCAAACATTTGACCAGAAAACTGGTAAACAGCTAAGTATTTAAAAATGATCAAATGTCTAACTAAGGAATAAAAGGTGGAGAGTAAAAACATAAACTTTTTTACAAAGTGGCTTCAATTATAATACGATTCACAAGGCTGGGAGGTTTCTGAAATACAGCAATGTGAATCAGATCAGAGCCTGCCTGGGCACTGTCAGGAGAAACCTGTGTTTTGGCAGTATCCAGCAGGTAAACAAAGGGAAGGCACCAGCACTGTATGAACTGGCTGTAACCCTTGGCAGCTGGTTGTGCAGAGATGGGCCCAGCAGCACCAATGCCCCCCCTCTGCAGACACTGCTTGCTGTGATTCAGTGCACTTACTGCAGTCATCCCTGTATCTCAGAATGCATTAGCTGGAAGAATAGGATTTGACTTTATGACTAAGATATTTACAGTCCTGTCAAAACCCTGCTTTTTTTTTTTGCACTATTACGAAGAAGTACGTATCCTTTGGGAGGGTAGAGTGCTCTATATGAAAATGGTTAACTCGACAGAAAGATGCAGCAATGAAAAATGAGCAATGAAGAGGAATTATACTGGTGAATCATAGCTTTTTGTGGTCAAAACTGATAGCTGTCAGGTTGGTCAGTGATGATGACAATGGCCATAGGTCTATGTACAGGAGTCCCAGAGTTTGCATCACTCTCAGTATCTCAGTGACTTGACAGGTATGTGATCTTTGATACCTCTCCACATAAGACTCTGGAGGTAGCTGAACAATTTATTTGAAATATCAGTCTTTGGTGAACAGTGGGAATTATTCCAGCAGCCTAGAGAAAGAGAAGTTTTTATTTAAGCTTTCCAGATTCCTGACATAGCACATCAAAGTTACCCTTATAAAAATATTTTTAACTTTCAATATATTTTAAATGTGCTATTTTACTCATAGTCCATACAAAAATGAAAAACTAAAAATATTTTAATTACTCTACTTGAGAAAAATAAGCAAGCCAGCATATATTATACCTTTCTTCCTTCAACAGTATTATATTCCCAAGGATCACTTTCCTATCTAATTTTTCTCAGCTTACTAATAAAACAACAATTAACTTGCATAGTTATGAAAAATGCTGTTGGGGCCCCAATTCCACTAAGGGGTTTTCATCTGACTAGCCCTACCTGGGGTCCCCATCTGCACCCCGGGACACCTAGTCCCTTCCTGAGCTCTGCCACAGGCATTCTTGTCCTTTACCCAGTATCCAGTCGTTTTCTGCCCCTGTCCTGTCCTCAGACCTCTGGTGTAGTCCTGTCTCCTGCTGGTACTGGGCTGGAGTCCCTAGAAGGATCCAGAGCCCATCTCTCTCTTGCTGGGGGGACTCTCGGCCTGTCAGCAGCCCTTGCTGAGGCATGGTGCCCCACCTGCTCTGCTCAGCCCCACACTGAGGAGCTGTGTGCTGGCGGCAGGAGCACTGCCTCTGCTGCCCTGGCTTCACCTCCAGGCTTGTATTCCCCCACGGAACAGCCCCACCCCTGCTGCGCCTTGGCAAGATTTTAGGCATGACAAAAAAGCAGTCTGCTGCTCTGCTGTGTTGTGCTGCTGAATTGATCCCATTTCAGTGCAAGTTAGCTAGGAGTTACTTTAAGTATTAGAAAAGACTAAATAAAATATCTATTATACTCCCATCTTTCACTTATAAGTACTTGGAATTAAACACAGTAGGAGCTTAGGGAATTCCTTGGATTTTGTGAGACAGCATCTTTTTTAGAGATGGAGTTAGTTTTGAATGAGGTGTACCAAACACAAATTTATACAAAATGCAGAAGTCCAATAAAATTTCCGAATAATGAAGGTTAAAGAAAATATGCTGATTTGTACAATAGAACTGAAATAATTCTTTAGAAAGGCAAGTAAAACCTTCTTGGGGGTACCTTCAGGAGTCACAGAGTATTGTCTGAATTTATGTTGTGGTATTTTTTAATATATCAGGAATTCTTGATGCAAAACTCTGGTGTAGGAAAGACAAAAGACCTGAGAGACGCCTTTAAGAAAGAACACATAAAATCAAAATAGAAGCAGAGATATTGCTTGCGAAAACAGGGGCTAGCTGAACTCTTAGGGATTCTGGAAGAAATACTGCATCCCGTCCTGGTCCTTCCAATACAGAGTTAGTGCTCACTGAAGTGAATTCAGCAGAGGACCCCAAGCTGGCCAGGGGCTGGAGAAGTTGTCCTACCAGCTGCTGAAGTACCTGGGCTTGTCCAGCATGGAAGAGAGTTTCAGCTGGACCCTGAAAAAAGCAGCCCTTCAGCATCTACGTGTGGTGATCAAGAAAACAGAGATACTGTGAAGAAAGTTAACTCTACCCCAGAAAAAGCCAGCTCAGTACTGCTTGCAGAAGTTTCCTTTCCTTAGGTGCTGAAAGCTGAAGAGCTAGTGAAAAATACTGCAGGGGATAGGGGAAGGCTGAAAGTCAGACAAAAATTGTAAAGAGAAATAGTCAGGTCAGAAAATGAAGGAAAATGTGGTCCTTCCTGAGGACAGCCAAGCTGCATAACAGACTGCCCAGAGAGGCTGGCAGTTTTTGAGACTGCCCTGAGCAATCTGGTCTGACCTCAGAGCTGGACATGCTGTGAGCAGGAGATTGGCCTGGAGACTTCCTGGGGTCGCATCCAACCTGGACACTGCTTTGATCACTTCTCATTTAATGCAATAATAATGGTAGAGCTGGAAACAATATGGTTCATAATATATTGAACAAACTCAAAATGGCTCATATAAATCAATAAAGTGGATGTAAGCATCAGAGAAATATTTCATTTCCAATAGAACTCAACAATGTTGCTTTGAGCCTATTAGTCTAAGAAAGGGACAGAGAACAGGCAGGAAGGAGATCGAATGATAAACCAAGGAAGTGCACACTCGAAATCACAGGTGGATGAAAAAAGAAAAATCTTTGTTTTTCTACTGAAGAAAAAAAAATTAAAAATAATTAAAGACAGAAAATTTGAAGTCTAAGGAGAGTACTTTTCAGGACAGATAAAATATGCCTTTGAATTTTCAAAAGTTGTATCTTAGATTTAAAGTGTCTGCAGTGTCTTGTTAGATTTAAAGAACTAGAGAATTTTTTTTTTGTAGAAAAAGGATGGCTTACATGTAATAAACAGAGTGGGACAGTCTAGTACTTGAAATTTCTAATAAAATGTTTCCTAAGAGTTAAGCCAGGGATAGCAATCAAACAATATCACTCCCCCTATGAGAATCAGATATATATTTAATATATTTACAGATGTGGTGGTCTCTAAAATAGGGTTTGGGTATTAAAAAAATTAGCAGCAGTTTCTCCATTCACAGCTTCTAAAAGATGGAAAGTTTTTCTTTTCCTCAGTGCCCCCAAAAAAGCATTAACGTGCTGCCCTGGGTGACTTTCTGAAGCTTATAATTGGCCCATTCCCAGGAGCTGGTCAGCAATCACAGAATCCACGCAGAGGGAGGTCAGGGAGCCAAGTCCATGTCTCAAAAGCACACGTTCAAGAAACCCAGTTCCCTTTTTAAAATAACAAACCGGCAATTAAAGCCGGGCGAGCAGCTCGACGCCGTCCTCCCGGCAAGGCCTCGGG
>NW_005054297.1:8222560-8249590 GCF_000277835.1 Geospiza fortis | reverse complement strand
ACCCAGACACCCACACACACAGACACACACAGACACACAGACACACGCAGACACACAGACACACAGACACACACACTGTGAACACACAGACACACAGACACACAGACACAGGCACACACACAGACACACAGACACAGAAAGACACACACAGACACACACACAGTCACACAGTCACATAGACACAGACACACACACACACACACAGACACGGGCACACACACAGACACACACAGACAGACGCGCGCACGCGCACACAGACACACAGACAACACACAGACACACAGACAGACACACAGTCACAGACGCACACACAGACACAGACACACGGACACACACAGAGCTCTCTGACTCCTCACGCCGGCGGCAGTGGAGGGTGAGGGGAGAAGGAAAAGCACTCTGAAATCTTTCTCTTCACAGAATCAGCCCTGGAGCTTATTGCAGCTTTCTTGTTCTCCCAGCGCTCATGCCTGATGCAATTTAAGAGGTAGAATTAAATTCAAGGCTTTTACTGTAGCTACCACCATTAAATGGTGCAAGCTTTTCTGGAACCACAGGACAAAGACAAAAATTGACTTTGTCTCTTGATTTATTTATATCTCGATTTTAAAAATAGTGCCATATTTTATTTTGGCAATGGAGTGCCTGCTTTTCTGATGAGAGCACAAAGTAATATCTTTTTTTCATAGTGCCATTTGAGTGAGTGTATCATTTGGGTTGCTTTCTATCTTAAGGCTTTGTTAATGTAAAAAGCAAATCCTGTGCAGAGGCTGAATTAGTACGATTGACAAAAAAGCTGCTATACTACAACCCTTTAAAAAAAAAAACCCCAAAACTAAAACCAATCTTTTTCACAAGTACACTGCCTCCCAAAGAGGCACTGCACTTGCAAACCACTTGCAATTGCACCCCTGAAAATAAATTGCCAATCCAGATATTCTGTTTCTTCAAACAAATGTATTTATTCAGTTCACAAATAGTGTCACAAATTTTCTGGTGACCATGAAACAATAGGAGATCATCAGGATACAAAATTTGTGGCAATCTTATTTTTGTGGCAATATTATTTTTTTCAATTTTTTCTTCATACCAGGAGTATTCATTTTTTTCCAAGTTTGCCTCACTGCTGTTTAAATGCAGCATAAGCAGCAGATATACAGTGTGGATTTTATATGATTCAGATTTTCGTGGTTTGTTCAAACACACTGTGTTGCAAAGAATGGACATTAAACACCCACAGCTCTTGAGCAGCTCTGTACAAGTTCCATTATTCAGATCAGTAAAATAAATTAGGCTCAGAATGTATGAGAGTGCTGATATGTAACAATGCAGATTAAAATAAAAATCAAGATTTCATCCAACCTGCCTTCCTTTACGTGTCTTCAAGTACCCAAATGCAGTGTCAGTACATCTGTTTGTGAATTGTCTGATTCACTTTTGCAGCTTCACTGCCTAGTGAAGGCTAATTATCCACTTGAAACTCTGCACCCCACTGAGGTGGTGCCAAGAAAAGAGATCTGTGACACTGGTTCCATAGCCATACTATCTTGCCATGCACAAATCAAAAAGCCAGCCTTAGAGTACCTGATGGTGTTCACCCACACTCAGAGCAGAGCACACAAATGCTTGCTGGATGCTAGGTAGTAACAAATGGAGGTGAGAGCTATCTCTGATCCCAGAGTAATTACAGTGCTCTTTTTTTGATTTAACATCAGAACTGAAAACTGATTGATTAATGCATGCATTCCCTTAGCATTTAAACATAGTATTTTCCTGTGTGCTAGCACACAGAAATAAGTGTTAGAAATTCAATATCGTCTTTCAGAAAGGAGATGTAACTACCATCCTTGACTTAGAGTAGTTATGAGAAATTATTCAAGCTTATTTGACAGACTACTTAGATGAAAAAATACAAGCTTCACCTTCAGTGTTCAACTGAACATTCATGGGCTGATGAATACATATTCCTTCATTTATATGAAGGTTTGAATGTAGACCTGTATGCCTGGTAAAACCAAGTGGCTAAGAGAGGAAACGTTATATACAATAAGGTGAAGGAGAATGGCACTGAGAGTTGTAAAATCACAGAAATTAGACCCAGAAAGGATGTTGAGTTATTTATCCTTTTCCCCCTGATAAATGTTTACATCTAAGAAAAAAAATTTGCTCTGGTGCCAGCTTGAAAGATTTTTGGTGGAATGATCAAGGAAACTGTTGTTTGCTTTCTGCAGTGTTTCAGATGCTTGCTCATTCTTTGATAGTAAACAGATGACATCAAAGACATCTGACTCCATCACCACCTTCCTCCTCACAGAATCAATACACAGTGCCCTGAGCTTTGACCAATTACTCTGGTCAAAGACAGTAAATTTACTCTGTGAAACTTCATCTTTACCTTCATTCCACCAGATGATGATTCCACTATTTTTCTGCCAGGCAAAGGTGACTAGTCATCTTCACATCACAGGAGAGAGGTCATAGTTGCCAGTCATGGATAAATGAAAACTACAAGGTAGTGATAATTCCTAGTATTAACTAGATCCTGGCTTTGGAACAAGATCCTTTAGTGCTATCTGTCTTACACCATCAACAGCTTAGAACTGAACTATACTTTGTAATGCAATATGCAAGGTTTTTCCTTGGCGCTAATGCTTTTAGATAAGGTGACTTCTATTTGTGTAAAGAGTATGCCTCCACTAGCAATTTCAGTGGGAAATGCTAGTGTGCCTCTTCATATTATAATATGTGAAATTTGTGAAGCTAGTATTATGGGAATATTTCACATATGGGAAATTTGTGAAACTAGTATTCCACACATGTTAAAGCAGATGGGAAAACTTCTGTCATGATTTTAATAAAAATTGGGGAGTTAATTCTGCCTTGTCTAACAAAAAAAGGAAAAAAATGCTCTTTATTAAACAATACCTTTTCTTGATTCCATAAAACTTTAAAGCTTTAAAATGAATTATTAGTTTGACAACAATCTCCTGTTTCTGTGTACATTTCTTTGTCAACAAAGCAGCTACTTGTACCAGTAATGTGCTAACCTGGTGCAGGTGGTTCGGCTTTTCATCTCTGTATTGCTTGTATAACTTCTTTCTCCTGACATAGCTGCAGTTTGCAAAATACTGGTATTCCTTCATTAACTCTCCACCTCTTTTGAATATGTCAGTTCCACAAGGTATCCTCATGCTCTTACAGCTGTTATACTCCTTTGACTGCTGCTTTCACAGATTCATGCTCTTAAATATAGCCTCCAGTAGGTGTTGTTCCTCTACCCACAACTGCATGTGTGATATAAGAGCCCAGCAATACCTTCTGCCATATGGAGCACTGCAAGCTGTTCATGAGCAGCACTGCTGTCCGTGAAAAATTGTTTCAAAGATGCATTCTTTTGAACACATATTAAATGTTCTAGGATAGGAAAAGCATCAGATTAGAATTTCAAATTGTGGAATTGAACTGATTTACCCCAGTGGGACATCAAATGCTGTGGGCTTTTCTTTTGTTTGTTTTTAACATGTATATATTCCCAATTACCTAGCAACCAAGATAAACTTACCGGAGTGTTCAGTGTCTAATAAAACTTGCGACTTCCATTACTGTCAGGAAGAAACATGGTTCTCAGCTACAGTAGATCATGGTACAAACTGCACAGAAATTTTCCTCCTTTATATTTTTTCTAATCTGCAAAGTCTTACATCCACAAAAAGTGATATTATGATTTCAAACATAAATGTAAAAAAGTCAACAAGCAATTTCTAAAATAATACTGGTCCTTGTCTGCTATACTTTATGTCAGAATCAAAAGCATGGTGTTGAGGGAAAAACAGTGGGAGAGCATTCTGTAACATTTAAGTCTATTATTTATTAATGTGATTTAAATAATGGTGACTCATGTTCTAAACTCATGTTAAAATTGTCAAATTTTAGCTTAAGGGGAGCTATTGTTTCACCTTTATTATGGCTGCCTTTCTTTTTCTTCACTCCTGTAGTATATCTTGTTTCCTTTCCTGTCTTTTTTCATTCTCATGTGTAAAGCAAAATCAGTGTAGAGGATCCAGAGATAATTATATGTTCATTAATATTAAAAAAAACAAACAGTAACAAACAGAAAAATCAGGAGGATTAAGTAGGAAGAAAGATAAAAAGACAATCAAATGTGTATTTTTCTAAGAAGAAATGCATACCTTGAGGAAAAATCAATAATTATATAGAGTTTAATCTTTATGGTTTTATGCAAATTAGGGGGAAGAATCTTAAGTGATATAAATTAAAAAGAAAGACCAGGTGTTGAGCACTAAATAGCTAAGTCCAAAGGAACTGTGTTGAAATGTGCTGCAAATATCACTGAAATTTATTTTCACAGATGTATATAATTTAATTTGGTAATTAGGAAGGGCATTTGCATCGATCTGTTAGTTGCCATTGGCACAGACAGATTTTGTGATGCAGAGGGCTAAAGTTACCTTTATTGTTGATGCTGAAAATGTGGTCTGTGTGCTAGTGAGTAGCCTGAAGGTCGTAGTAAGTGGTCTGTATTTATTCTGTACATACTCTTCAAGAAACTTTAAAGCTGCAATTGATGCCTGTTATTTTCAGAAAAGTTTTACTCATCTAGCCTTATTTCTTTTGCATATCCTGAGATATGATATTTCACTGACATTCATTACTTGACACATTGTATTAAGGCATATCCTTTAAAAAGACAACAACTGAAGGGCAACCATCATATCCCAAAGTCATTTGATTCAGTGTTTAATTATCCCCACAAGTAGGAACAAATCACCAAGGAAATTAACCTGTGCTATGCAGGAAGTCTACTGTGTATGTGATGAAAGGCATTACTCCCTGAGGAAATAAAGTGATCTAAGGAGTAAGAAATGGAAGATGAAATCTGCTTTATACAAGGTTCTTGTTCATTGGTACTTACTGATCTGTGACATGTTATTTACTACTACTACTACTACTACTACTACTACTCCTACTATTCCTACTACTAATATTATTGTGTTGGACAAAATACTGTCAATGGTTGATTGTGGACATTTTAAGTAACAGCTTTCTTCAAGTTCTTAAAAGTTAGGTTAATGACTATACTTTGTTTTCCACTGAATTTTGTTGTTTTACAATATATTTGCAATGTATACCTTGTAGTATTATACGTATATATTTTATTTATACTGCATAGAGGTCTTAAGAAGGGGAAGGGAGAGAGGAAGAGAGAGGGAGGGGATGCTGTGTATGTTGAAAGATGACAGAATTCAAAGAACAAAAGTGTTATTATGATGATATTAATTTCTGAATTTTTAACACAATTATCTGAATAAAGCATATCTTTGTTATCTATATGTGACATATTTTGGAAATAAAGGAAAGGATTTAATTTGTATTTTGTTATCCAGCTTGGAGGCTCATCTCACTAATAGGACTTTTGCCATTTATTCCTAAATGAGCAAAATAAGCTGTTAGCTATTCTTAGCTAAAATGTGTTTAAATTTCTAATAATTATGCCATCTCTCACAATAGATTCTGGAAAAACAAGTCATTTGAAATATGCACTTCATTACTAAAGCAGGTTAAAAATCACCAAATGTATGTTAATATTAATTCCATGAGTGGGACCATAACTGTTTTTTCATTTGTTTATTGTCTTCTAATAAATTCCTTTGGAGTTCTTTCATACTTCTACAGCTGTTTTTTCTTTAGGTGTTAGTGAATCAGGATGTCCAAGGGCACCTTCACAAAATAGTATAAATCTGCAATACAGAGACTATGTGGTGATAAACCAACTTGACAGAAATCATAGTTGAGGATTAATTGTGTCACTTTGTTTGAGAATGATTTAAAACTTTATACCTTACTCTTGTGGGGAGTTCATACTCTAGGCACTGGCAAATAGAAACTATGAGCAGAAAACCCCAGATGGTGAATCCTTCATTCTGCAAATGAATTTCATCTTGCAAAAACTCATAAACTTCTCTAAATATCTATTTTTAAAATATTTCTTAGGAGGAATGGATGCAGTAAAACTAATTGGGCCAACACTGTGAACAGTCTGTATTTGTATTTTAAAAGAAATTACTGAAGTCATTGCAGTATGGTATTGCTCATATACGTTTAATTAAAGCTTTTAAATATGCCAATCTAACTCATCCTTTATTGCTCACCATTAGATAAGGACATGGTTTTGTTGTTTCTGAAACACTATAGACTTTTAGGACAGAATACACTCAGTACCTTATAAGCAATACAAAATGTCTCTAAAGTATGAAAAAGTTTTTTCATGGTTTGTTGTCTGGAAAAACAAATGTATTTTCGAATTTTTCTAAGTTTTTGAAATATTATAAAAATAAGTTATTGTGGATAGAAGGATGCTGCACAGCAGCTGGGCCATGAAAATATGGATTTGCTAATGTGTGATGGCAAGTGTAAGCAATCCAAGTTTTTTTAATCTTTCACAGTAGATTGAAGTACTTCCAATTACTTTGAGGGTTTTTTTTCTGCTGGACTGCTACTATGTACCTTAAAATTTACCATTTGTAAACTGGTATGTGATAAATTTTCCATGTAGCTAAGCCATGAACTGTGTTCAAGGTCAGATGGGTCTGGATGGGGCTTTGAGCAACCTTATCTACTGAAAGATACCCACAGCAGAGCGGTTGGACAAGATACTTCTCCCTAAAGATCCCTCCCAACCCAAATTATTCTGTGATTCTGTATAAGTATTCTTGTTCTTAAGTTATATAGGTGGGTTTCATCACACAACCCAGGCGCTGTTATAGTCCTCTCCTAGTGTCTCTTAGGAAACATGGAATTAATAGAAGTGCTACAGGAACCTTTGTTATGAACTAGTATCTGTGGATTGCTTGTGATTTGGGTATTTTTAAGGAAATCACAGTACAGGTTTTAAAACTTTTTGGTTCTATTTAGATTGATAGCAGAATAAGTATTCTCAGATGTCTCTGATTCTGCACACAAAAGATTGTTGTGTCTACAGTTTTAATGTTAGTTTCAATAACAGTTACAAAGAAAAGAATCTTTGCATATATAGCTCATCCTGGTGGATAAGCTAGAGCAATATTTGAACTGTAGTTATGATTGTGCTGTTAAGCCAAGTTGCCCCATGTGTATCTCCATTAGCTTTATTAATGTTCTATAGGAAAATAATCTAGATATTTTATTTTGTATAAATACTGATTATGAATAGATATCTTATTACAGAATGCTGATAGGACTGGTCAAAAAAAAAACTTTGGCAATGTAATTCTAAGTCCATCAACCTTAGCCCCAGGTTAGGATGTAAACATAAATGATATATAAATTTTTGCATTGGCAAGCTATCTGTTAATTAAAGTCCTGGTTTGGGTGCAAATTAGGAGACTGAAATTATTTAATATTTGTTGATTTTGGCTGCAGTAAAATTAACTGGACTCGTTTCCAGTCATGCAATCTCACAAGTCATATTAGAAGATAATGGCACATTGTCACCATTGGCTGTAGCTAAAGCAAAAAATTAGCATGTGGGGTGAGGGACCAGGGAAATATCTTGACCATAAAAGTCAAGCTGCAAATAGAATTGTAAATGAATCAAATCATGCTGTGCTTAGCATCTGTATGCAAAATGAAATCAAGAGAATTTTCAATTTTGCTATTAAGATATATTCTATTTTAAATTCATTTGATTAGAAATTGAGTTTGATTAACATGTTCCATGACATGGTACCTCATCTTGTTGCCCCAGGAACTGACACAAATTGTTGTTCAGAAGTCTTAAAATAAGACAAGATGGTTTTCCTGGAAATGAAATTTTCATTTTAATTTCATTAGCACTTGAGTAGTGTTTATCAAACAGCACTAAGTATTCCTCTATATGTCTAACTACATCATCCCTCCAAAATATGTGTATTTTTGTAAAAACTTGAGCAATGTTCTTCCTAATGGCATTCTGAGGGATTCGAGGCTGACAGTTTTCTTTCTAAGTGTTGTAGCCAACCATTTGTTCCCTCAGATATGGTAGAAAACTACTGCACACCAATCAATTCCTGTACACAAATGCGTGTGGCATGGGGAACAATGACCCCATGATCTTATTGGGGTGATGGGATTGGTCAAATGACTGGGGTGTGTGAGAGATGGATATTAGCTCATTAGGAAGGATTGGGCAGGATGGTGAGGAGAGGGATCTACTCTTGATGTGAGAGACCAGTGGGGTTGCCTGGGGTTCTGTCTGTGGGTGGATGATGAATCATCTGGGAGGTTACAGTTCAAGATTAGTTATCTGGGGTAGTTTTGGTCATGTGGGATTTCCAACAACTCTACAGAATATAGTCTTTGAAGAAAAGGAGATCCAGAAGAATTGGATGATTTTCTAGGATCCCCTCCTGCAAGCTCAGTTAAACAGGGAGTTCCTGTCTAAACACAAACATGAAAACAGCTAGAAGCAAGAACAAATGACGCAGAAAACCCCCAAAGATACTGCCAAAGCATGGAAGGGTGGGATGAGGAAAGTTAAAGCCCATCTGGAGTTGATGCTGAGGTGAAAGACAACAAGTAAAGCTTCTACAGGTGTATCAGCAGCAAGAAAAGATATGAAAAATGTGGGTCTGCTGTTCAGTGGGACAGGGGATCTGATGACAAAGGAGATGGAAAAGGACAAGGTTTCTAATGTCACCTTGTCCTCAGTTTTTATCAGTATGTCTGGTCTTGAGGTCCTTGAAACTGGAGGTGAAGTCTGGAGCAAGGAAGACTTACCCTCAATGGAGGAGTTTGCTGATGATACAAACTGGGAGAAGTGGTTGATGCACCAGATGGCTGCCCGAAGATGTGCTGTCTCCACCCTTGGAGATATGCAAAAGCCATCTGTGCACTGCCCTGGGCAACCTGCTGTCAGTGGCTCTGTTGAGCAGGGGAGCTGGACTAGATGATCTCAAGAGATCCCTTCCAACTTCCACTGCTCTGTGTTTCTTTCTCAGTTAAGTTATTTTCTTATGTAGTTCTTCTACTAAGGGCTAATGCTGACCCTTACAGGCCTGGATTTCCATTTGAGCATCCTAAATTTTGTTTTCACACAAGGTTGGTTATCTAGTTTTGCAGGAATTTTGCAGTAATAAAAAACAAGCTGAATAAAATTTGGTTGTACAAACAAAAGATACTCTATTCCAAAAACCTTTCTGTAAAAATCTGAGTCTGAACAGAAATTCATCCTAGGCTCATATATCAACAATTCTTAGTGTGTGATGCTGCCACTCTTTGCAGTAACAGGCAGAGAGATGGATTTATATGGAGAAAGAAATCTGCCTAAACCTCCAAGGAAAATACCTAGTGTTTCAATAAAAATTGATTCCTTGCTACCTTAGGTTTGCAAAACCTAAGAGCATCTATATCTCAAAAGGCCATATCATGGAGACATAGAAACTTCCTTTAATGTATCCAGTATACAGGTGTAATAGAACATTTATTCTGAGGCAGCTCCATTTTGAAATATGTTGTACTACAAGTGAATTCAGACTCTTCTCTGGCAGGCTGATACTCTATAACTAGACAATGCATTTAAGGCACCTGCTTTACTGTCATATGACCCTGCATAATGGAGAGGCTTGAAAGAAATGGTAGTGAGAATTATTTCAGAAATGAAACATCATCTGCAACCACTACCAAAAGTTTAATTCAACTTCAATGGCTGCAAAAACCCTTTTTCCCAGGGATGAAACGGAAACCACTGAAAGTACATGAAGCATGTAATAAGGATACAGAAAACAGTTACTTTTCATCATGGTTGTGATCCTTACTTTCCCATTAAAATGAATTCTGCTTAGTTCAGACTTTTTTATGTCATTGTTCCAACTGTTTCTTAGTCTGTATATTCTCTGGTGATACAATTACTGTTTTCATAGCTGGTCAGACTGAACATTCATATTGGACTTGTGTCATTTCAGCTAATACCTATAGTAGAGGGAAATTACATTGACCACAGGTTCATACCTTTTCTGGTGATAAGCACACAAAATAGCATAATGTTCAGTGCCACTGATTTTTATTCTCTAAGCAGCTTGGACCTATGCAAAAGCCATTGGAAAACTACAAAAAGTAACATGGGTCAGCAGCTGCCTCAGATAGGAATAGAGAGGGAAAAAATAGCATACTGCAATGATCCCCTTTCCAAGCTTCTGCAGCTGAGTGATTTTTGAGGTTACTTGATAAAAATAGGCACAATTTCTTACAGTGTTATTTCATGCATGTAATACACTTGCAATCTTATTGGAACCTGATCTGTGTTTTGTTTGTTTCACAGTTTAATATTACATCAGTTTTTGTTCTTATGAGAAACACATACTACAGGAATAGGACAATTGCAAATTGTAATTAGATTTTTGGCAAGAGAAACCACATCTTCTTGGTTTTTTTGTGGGATGAAAAATGATCACCTTAATTTGCTAGATTGTCACAATTCTGAAAAGCATCAGTACTAAAGGTTTTGGCTATCATAACCACATCTGTTTCTGTCTTTGGGGAAGAGTTTTTAACACATTTCACATGAAATCCCATAGCATGTGCTCCAGCTTAGTTGACAAATGGATTTTCCATAGGTCGCAGCATTATCCTTTGGGATATAACTCAAGATTGACCCAGATCCCTTATAATTTTAGACTTCTGTTTCAGATCAGGTTATATCCCTTTCATATTGCAATGGTAAGGGGGAAATTCTTTCTGCACCCCATGCAGTAAATTTAGACTTCACAAAGCCCATCATACCTGAGTAATCCAATGACTTGTTCAATTCATTAGAAAAATAATGATGCTATGTGTCTGGGCTTGTAATATTTTCATGCAGTTAAAAAAGAAAAAGCTGGAAATACAGGGAAAAATTTGTATTGCGCCATTTGACACAGAACTTAAATATAATAATATCAACCTGAAGCTATTTAGCAACTTTAAGAATTGGAGATATTTGAGAAGACCACCAGGGTATACATAGTCCTGATCTGTCCTTCCACTGTAGATATGAGTAGACAATCTCATATGCAAAATCCCTATACCAAGACATTCAGGTCTCATTCCCAAATGGATTATAATTTGCCCAGAAGTAACAATCTTGACTCATCTTTGCAGTGTTTCTAGTAATCTTGTTTATTTTGATTGTAAACGTTTGGCAGCAAGAACTACCTGTGGAGGTAGGATTATAGTCTCACCAGGGCCTAAAGGTACCATCTGTGATATAAACAACCAATAATATACTCCATTCAGAACCAGTGACTACAGGGAGATGGGAAATGAGCATATTTTGACATGGAAGTCTTCCCTGATGTATTGATATCTCATGTGTGTACTACTTTGTGCAGTTTGGTAAAATAGTTTCTTTTCAAATAGACCTTATTTTCAGAGGACTGAAAGAATGAATATGAATAAATGAATATTAATTTACTTTGAGCTTATGGAGCATTCAACTTCTATGCTTACTTGTTTGCCTAGCTGTGGTCAATTGTGTTCCAAAAAGCATGGTGGAAATTGTTTTAAGTATTTAGTGAAAGACAAGAAAATGAAATTCTGCGCTGGTGATGATCACATCATATGATTTTGTGACAGCAGACCCCTATTTATTTATTAATATTTCCTATTCCTTTGGATTGAGACTCGCTACCTCTAGACAAAGGGATTAGATGAGTAATAACTTTTACCTGGGATTTAACTTAATTTCTTTCATTTAGTAAAATTTCCTCACCAATAACTATGCTATGTTAAAATATTTGATATTTCTACTTTTCCAGTGAATTAGCCTAACTAGCCTATTATGTTAATACGGAGTTATTGAGTCACTCATTAATTCTATCTGCAAGTATGACACCCAAGGTAGTGGGTTACTACGTTTGTTGTAATTGTTGTCATTTGAAAAGTCAATTTTATAAAGGAAATAATTAACACATTCCCTTCCTTATAATCAATCTCATAACTGGTGTAATTTTCTACCTGCTTAGCCACCTCATCTCCCAGGTTGAAGATTAAATCATGCTAAGGTATCACCTAACTTCTTTCCTTGAGCTAGACCTTGCCTTCTGATATTAAATCAGCTTGTAAGATACTATACCTTTTGCATGTCCTTGACAGGCTAGATAGCATCACAATCTTAATGTCATAAAAACATAAGATCATTCAGCACCAATTAGAGTTGTAGAGGTGCTGTAAGTTAGCTCTGACTGATCAATAAAGACTTTCTATCTGGAGTTCCTCGATGAAAGAAATATCTTGGCTCTTGACCTTGCACTTCACATTTCATTCTGTGATATATTACCATGTCAGCTATAGCAGATGGTGAGGGATGCAAAGGGAGGTGAGTACATTACACCATATACTCGACTGCCTTTGACTTTAACCACAGCATTTATATTACTCTGCCTTGGCCTCATCAGCTTGAGAACTGAGATGTTGTGACTGGCTCTTTATCACCTCTGACCATATTTTTTTTTCCCATGAGACTCACTTCCTTTTCTGTCTTTATCCACCTTTCTTTTTTTTTTTTTTTTTTTTTCCCAACAAAGCATTTCCCCAGTGTATTGTCTTTCTTCTGCTAAAAAGTATTGCAGTCCCTTCTGTGTCAAGGGGATTTTTTACTGTTGTGAAATTTGGTTATATTTTGGAAATCAGTTTGCTGCTTCTTCAGAGAAAAGGTTCTTGGGATGGCAAAGGGGCAAGTCACAGATTAGCACTTTCTGTATAATCCAGTAGGAAAGCCAACTGAAAATTAAAACCAAAAAATACCCCTGTAAAAGTCTAGAATGTAGGTTTCCAGTATGCTTTGTCCCCTGAAGTTGAAAAAAGTGAACCGTGGACCAATTTTTCACAGTCTTAACTTTAAAGTTTAATGAAGGATACAGAGTAAACAGATTTTTTTTTCAGGAGCATATGAATTGAGCACACATAACTTTTTTATTTAGAGTTTAAAATAAATGAAACTGCAGTTTTTAATGAGACAGAGACACTGCTATTATAGTAAAAGTGCCTGACAAGCATGAATTGCATTAGGGGCGTTTTCACAGATGATGTTATTGTCACACTATTGTTTTCTGAAAATGAAGTTTGTCTCTCTTCTCATTCATCATGAGTAGTTAAGTAGCCAAGTTAAATTTATTCAACCTTCTGCAGGATGAGGGTTTTCAAAGCTAAATCCCAGAATTAGGTTCTACTACCTCTAGTAACATCATCCACATGGTTAAATCCTCAATTATCACTTTGACTCACTTGGTGTCACGCTTATGAGCATGATTATACATGAGGTGCTGAAAAGGGAAGGCAATCATACCATTTCATAATTGGTTTTCTCTGATATGCATGGCACTGGGTTTTAAGTCACACATTAAGCAAATGCCTGATGTATCCCTTTTTTAAGGGAAAGTAAAGCTTCAGGAGGTTGATACTTATATTGGGGCACAGTTTTTAGAAGAATTAAGAATTAGTTCTTGCACCACTGGTAAACACAGATTAATATCTTAAAGAGAAATAAAAAAGAAAAAATCCTGCTGTAAAATGACACTTTGGCCACCAAGCCTAGACAATCCTTGAAATTTTCTTAACAAGAAAGAAGTAGAATATAGTAATATTGTAAACTGATGCAATCTGTAGGAGGAGGGCAGAAAAAAGACTAACGAGACAAATCCTTATTTAACTAAGGCTTAGGAATTTGATTATATCTGTACAGGCAGAATGGATATCAGGCTTAAACACCTGAAGGAGAACATCAGTCCAGATTACATAGTTTGAAAACCACGCACTGTACAAATGCATAATTTCATTTGCTTTCATTCATTAATAACTAAATAGCTCATTCTTTATAATCATCTTTGCAAGTAACAGACATCTGTGAAATCATGCGTTTGTTCACAAAAATCTGAGTTGAATACCTGAAAATTAGGTGCAGAATTTTGAGAATAAGTATAACTGAGACTTTATAATCTTTGAAGAAGAAATCTCATGCATCCCACCAAAACCAGGTGCAGTTATGTATTGCTAAAATAATGCAGAAAAAAAAAAAGCAGAAAACATAAAATCCTGGCCATTGCTCATTTTGGCTGTATTGGAACCAATACTACCCAGTGATTATAAAAAAGCCACATTATGGAAAGTAAGCAACACTTATATATCAAAGGAGATACATAATTTGCTGACAGCATTAGCTACAAGTAATCATGGCCTAATCACAGGCAAGAAAAGTCTATTAGAAAAGAAAGAACAAGGGGACAAAACTTGTGCATTATCCAGACAATTGGTTATATCCATAATAAATGCTCCCTGGAAAACAAGGTCTCTCAGTACATAAAGGAATACACATTTCTCACTTAAAAATATGTTTCCATTACGAAACATTCTGGTAAACAAGAATTTATGTTCATTGAGTGTAGAAGTTCCATTTAAGTCACTGGGATTATCCATTGAATATGCTGTTTCAAATAAGTGCATTTGACAAAGAAAATTATCTTTTAAGTATGTTTATGTATCTGAATCTCTTCTTGACCTTTTTCCTAGTAACATTTTTAATTTTCTGGACATTCAAGATTTTATTTGAATATAGAAAATACATTTAATGTAATTTTTTAAAAGATGAGAACAATATGTACATAATGATGTATTTTGACCTAGAGCCCTCATAATATTCTCACAAGAGAATTAATGATTTGTTCTACATACTTGTTTGTTTGTCTGCTTTGTATTTGACCATACCTAATTAACCCTTGCAGAATATACAATCCCCAGGGCTTCGTTTAAGATGTATTTTGAACTTGTGAAGTCTATCTAGCCTTAGCTAATTATCAGAATATTCACGGCATTTACTAACAAGCAAAATCAGAACTGCAACAGGGATGTATGTGATTCCACACACTTCACCTTCAAGAAGTACATCACCTTCAAATGAAAGTTGACTTTTAAGTGAACCTAAGCAGCACTTGATCTTGTTTTGACAGCTTGTCTTTGATGGCATGCACGTATATATCCTTCAGGAAGCTAATATAGGGTACTTACTTTCAGGTAAGCAGTGAATTAAAAATATTGGAATTATCCTTCCTTAAGGATCTTCCTTCCAAAATTAATCTCCAGTCACTTATAAATGCTTTTGCTTTAGGCACTAAAATCAAGTGACCTAACAGCCAATTCAAACTTTAAAAAAATAATTATGCAAAGAAAATGTAGCACTTCTGATTGCAGTGAGTGCAGAAGGAGATTTCTTATTGATTTCATTATAAGTAAGATTAGGTGCTTTGTGATCAGTACACGTCAAAGGGAATAAATTCCAAACTGAAATGGGAGTTATTATTTCTATACATGTTTGAAGACTAAGTTATTTGGCTTGAGGTGACTCTACTGATGACCTTATATATATTGATTTGAGCAAACTATGCTTGAGCAAACTACGCAAAAAGTCTTTGTAACAAATTTTATTTTTGAATGAAAATATACTGAAGAGCTAAAGTTACTCTGATTCCTGTTACAGAAAAGTAAATAACTGCAGATTTAACAAGACTACTGGTCCTGTTAAAAGGTTTTCTCCTGTTAAAAGAGAGTATATTGATGTCTTCTCAGAGTCAAGCTCTTTAAAAGTCAAGTTTCTTCTCTTCTTTAGCACAGCACAGGTTTTAGTGCTAGTATTTAAAAAAAATAAAGTAATGGCATCAGTTTTTTCCTGGTACTTGTTAGTTAACTTTCTGGTTTAAGATGACCACTTCAGCACATGATGCCTTATTGTACATGGCTCAAGCTTTTCAAAGTAATCATTACAGACATCTAGGAGGAGGAAAAAAAATCTCATTCTTGAAATAGTGAACCTGTCAGGGACTGGCATGTATTACTTTAAAACACTTCTGCTTATAAAATGCAGTCCAGGGCCAAAACCAATGCGTAATGAATTGTTAACTGTGGGAAGTAGCCTTGGTTTCCCTTTCACTGCTCTAAACTGTCAGAGAGGGATCAAAATCTGCCCTGTTTTGCTAGTAATTTATTTTTAATAATATGAGAAATGCTACCTTAAATCTCTGATGCAGATTTTCTGAAGTCAGGGAAAAAAGTTAATTTGAACATATCTGCAGCATCAAACAAAATTGTTTCATGACATACTTGCATGCTGATTCAGTACTGATTCTGTCATTCCATTTATGTGAAATAGATGGTGGTGTACTATGCACCAGAAAGCCACAGGAATGGGCATTTGTAGCAGGGGAAAATTCAGAAAGATTTATAAGTAATTACAAAGATTGATAGATAACAAACACATTTTTTATAAAACAAACAGAAATGTTAAATAAAATTGAATTATGGTTTCAAAAAAAAAAAAAAAGTGCAGTGAAAGTTGATTCAAGAAATGTCAACTCCTGTAAGCATACATTTCTAAGATTTCTTTTTGCTTCTATATGTTTGGGGATAATATTTCAGCTGAAGGTCAGATAGGTCCTAGCTTCAGAGAAAATGTAGATACCAGAAAATATTTTTTTCCTTTGAATTCCTTATTATTCCTTGCCTCCCTGAATATAGATGATGATTTGCTGACCCTGAAGGAACAGGGTTATTTTCTCCTGTATGCTCCTGACATGTGCTATGGCATATAACTGGAGGGATGCGCAGAGAATTTATCATGATTCAACTTCTATATAGGAAAATCCTTGCTAGGGATTCTTTTGATACAAATTCCAAGAGGATATAATTAAGGTATACCCATAAATATAACCTTTTTCTTATTGTTTACTATGTCATGGATATTTTCTTTAGATACTAATTTTTATGTTGTGCACTCCGCTTCAATTTTCCAGGAATGGCAGGATAACACTATTTTTCATGAAATCATGAGCCGAACTTCAATAACAGAAGATTATTCTTTCTATTAGACATAATAACAACAAATGGCACTTGGTTGCTGCACTGCTATAGAATTGTCCCTTAGAAGTGCAAGAAGTTCTGCCTGGCACCTCTGTAAATGGTACTATGATTCCCTGTTGGTTAAATGAGTCTGACAAGGATTGCTCTTCATAATCTGAAATCTTTTAAGTGCAGATGGAATAAGCTGGTTCAGTGAGCAGGAGTTACCTGTAACTATGTAAGCTGCTGGAAATCCATGCCTGGCTTGGTAAGTCATAAAAGTATGAGAGTGAAGCTGTTCAGGGTGTCAGTCCACCCAGAGAGGTCTGTTCTGCTAAATGGATGTAGAGGAGTTTGACTTGCCCTCAGTAAGTGACTTCTTTTGACTGCGCTGCTTCGTAGAAGGCAAGATACATTTTTAAAAACATAGACTTCCAGCTGGGTCCACCTATTTTAGCAACAGATGTTTTTATGACTCATGTAGCCAGTTGGGGTTTACCAATATTTTACAGGGTTATAGGTAACTAAAGATCATTGAGCCATCTGTGCTTAGCACATTTTAATGGTATCTGCTGGTTCAAAGAACGTGTATACTCTATTTAAAAAGCCTATAGCTAGTTACCTAACTAAAGGCATGACTAAAGAAATACAGAAAGGAATATATATGGAATTTCTACCCTGTGATTTGGTTCAATACCTAAAGCTCCTGTTTGCTGGTTAGCTTACATGTCAGACTAAATTTCTGAGCCATGAACTAGGTAGAGAACAAAAAAAAAGCCTAACAATAATATACTACTACTACTAATTGTAATGATAATGTAGAGGAGAAAGAGGAATAAAAACACAAGAGAAAAAAGTGATACACTCTTCAGTTGCTCAGCACATACTGACTGATGCCTATCCCTGAGCAGGGATTGGCGGCCAACCTCTTCCCCAGTTTCTATACCAAGTGTGACGTGCTATGGGGTGGAACATCCCTTTGGCCACTTTGGGTCAGCTGTCCTGGCCATGCACCCTCCTGGCTTCTTGTACGCCTCCTTGCTGGCAGAGCATGGGAAACTGGGAAGTCCTTGGCTTAAGTAAGCAGTGCCCCGCAATATCAGTGTGTTAACAACCTTATTCTCATACTAAAGCCCAAAAACACAGCACTGTACCAGCTACTAGGAAGAAAATTAACTCTTACCCAGGTAAAACTTGGATTTCGAAGCATGAATATAAACTAGTAAATTACATTCAGCTGCCATAAAACCCCCACAGATATTAGAGGGTCCACCAAAGGAAACTCACTGAGCCATTGGATAAATTCATTGCAGGATCTTTTTTTTCTACATGGAAGAATTAAACTCCCTAAGAACAAACAGGAGGATCTAGATGATAGAAGGTGGGTTTTTTTAGCAGCTCTTTTACCTAATTTTGTATACAGATATTCAGTACCATCAAAATCCTTGCTTTTACCTTTTGCTAAGTTTCTGGTGTCTTGTGATGCTGTATTGCATCACAAGAATGCAATATTGAGAATACATATCCATATGTGTGTGTGTGTGTGTGTGTTTATATAATAAATTTTCACAGCCAGTGAATTATATTGTGAATTATATATGCAAATTATATAATAAATTTTCACAACCACAGTACAATGCTGTACAGTGGCATTGTAACAATTAGTATTGAGAAATACAATCCTGAAACCTAAGCACTTACTATCCACACATTTTGAAAAGTAACAGAAAAGCTATGTAATTAAGGAAAAGCAGATTCCTTTCATCCATGCTTATTCCTTTGAATTAGCAGATGAGCTCTGTAAACTAAACACAGAAGGCTGAAGAAGGTGGATTATACAATAATATCTGCTCCTTATAGCTGAGTTCATTCATGTCAAAAAACCACAGTGTGGGTAATGCCCCCTTTTTACGGATTGCTTTTCCTGATATTGAATTGTTCTTGTGTACTCTATGTGCAGAGTTCCACAAGCTAACAGCAGCACTCACCATCACCACTGTAACCATGTGAATGTGAACTTTGAATATCTTCACTGCAGAGTGCAGAGAAGCAAAGAGTGCATTTTACACTGCACACATTTTTTGTGTCAAAGCCATTCAGTCATTTTTGTTTGCTTTTTTTCTTGACAGAAACATGAACACTTTTTTGTTTTTCTGACTTTTTTATTTGAAATTAGGCAGATAAGGATGATAAAGGAAAAAAAATAAAATTAATCATAGCAGAGAGCAAATACTCTGACAGCAATACTTCGGATATTCTGCACTTGAATATCATGCCCTAGCACTCAGATTTAATTCACTGTAACTAAATTTGTGTTCTCCTGTTTTACACTGGAGGAAAAATCAGGACCTTGGAGACAATCTAAAGCATAACAATCAATATTTGCAACTCTAAAAGTCCTCAAATGGATTCTGTGAACTTAATTTTCTTCTATAAAGCTACTGTTGGCACAATTTGCAGCATAGCTTTCTAGCTACTGATACATTATATTGCTGGCATGGTTCTGTAATTTTTCATTAGTTAGTGATTCAATATTCCCACTTTTCTTTATACCAAAATAGAAGGGATGTTCTTCAGTTATTGCACTGAAAAATACTCTTGGGTATATTGTACCTAAAGGGAACAAATTCATTCTATAGCAGCACATTATAAAACCGCAGTTACTCCAAAGTGACAATTATATTTTGAAATATTAAAGTTTGCTAAGGTTTTTTTGATAGCCCTAGTTTGAACAGATAGATCAACATGAACAATTTCATAATAGTATGCAAGATATTAAATTTACATTCTTCCTTTGTTGAATTTACAGCGACTCTTCAAAAAAAGATAAAATATAATAAATATATGTTAATATTAAAGTTCATATCGATTTTGGATGTTTGCTAAGTGTAATTCCATATACTAATATTTCCAATAGAAAAGTCTTTTTCATTTAAGATATAATCTTACACAAAAATGTACCAGATTTAAGCTTGGATCTTCATGTGTTTTAACAGACAGAGGAATTGAGGGATGGAAATGTTTTTAGAAAGCAGGAAAAAAATATAGCAGAATAAATGAATCAGGGCAGGGTTTAAAATAGCTACAGGTGAATGTACACATACATACATATATATATATATATGTATGTATTTGCACTCTCACATGCACTCTCACATACATGTATGTGTTTATAAGTAGACACAGATGTGCTGGGAGGGTTGAGGAGGGCTGCCCGTCCTAGTGGGTCACACTTTCAGTACGCTTCTGTTTGGGTTAAACAGGTGTTGCACTCCTGAATCTGCTACAGAACTGTTTATTTTAAAAGAAACTTCAGCTTATAGGAGCCATTTGCAGCTAAGCAGAAACTAAGTACTGGCCTAATGTAACCAGATTAGTGTTTATTATAGTGTTTACAATACTGTAACAGATTGTTGAGCGCTAAAAGATAACAGTGCAATGTACAATAATTTTAGGATTTTTATTTTAAAAATATTGACATATGACTACCACAGTTACTGCAATTATCAGTAATTAACAGTTCAAAACAGAGTATTTATGTTTTGTTTTTATCTCACCAGTGGTCACTCTGGCACACAAAAGTAGCAATAAGTTCTGCTATATCCATATAAGAGGATATCCTGGTGTACTAGAAATGACTGGGATGTTATTTTTCTCCATAACAGTCTGTATGGTTCTGTGGTCTAAATTTGTGACCAAATCCATATTGGTAACTCATCAGTGTTTCAGTTGTTGGTGAGCAGTGCTTACACAGTGTCAAAGCCTTTTCTGTTTCTCATACTGTTCCCTCAGTGAGTAACCCTGGGGGTGGGCAAGAGGCTGCAGTGGACGCAGGCAGGACAGATGGACCAAACTCACCAAAGGGATACTCCATGCTGCAGGACATTGTGCTAAGCCATAAACCTGGTGGGGGAAGTGTTTCCAAAGTAGCCTTTGTTTGCAGCACACCTGGGGGAGGAGGTTTTTGCACCACAGGAAGTCCATGTCACAGGTTTCCAGTGGGGCTTTAGGCAGAGTCTCTGTGAAGTCAAAGTGCACAAAATACACTTCAGTGTATTATTTGATTTCTCATAATGTGAGCATGATCTGTGACAGTCTGAGGTTCTCAGTCTTGATTCTGCATCTCTTTTGCATCATCTGAAATGTGTGAATTTAGCGGGAATGACTTTTAAAGTTTTCTTTCTTCATCTGAACAAAACCAAAATGTCTGGTTTTGACCCTTTCTAATTAGTCTAGTAACTGTTTGTTCTTAGGCCAATCTTTAAAGCAGCTCTGTTGAACCACAGGTTGTTCCTCAATCTGAGCAAAATAGATCACTAAGGTGCAACAGTATTTGTGTCTTTATTGAACCCTTTATGCCAGTTTTGACCTCTGTCCTGCTCAATGAAATTTATGAAAGTGATTATTGAAGAGTATTAAATTAATTCAAATAAGTTTATCATTTTAAAAGTGACAGAGATATCTTCAATTCAGAAGCCTAAACATGAACATGAACTGTGAAGTAGTCTTTTAAACAATAGGAGTACTGCACTCAGGTTTGATACAATCTTCATATATACAAGTCACACTCAAAAATAATATGAAACATTAATTTTAGTTAATGTTTTTTATTGGTATTGGGGTAAAATTTCAAAAATGGTCATCGCTAATAAGGTCTGAATTATTATTTCCTAATATTCCATTATAATTTTGATGTTGTCTCTGTAAGCATGTGCACAGTTTGTGGTTTTTTTAATTGGATGCCACTTTTTCATATGATGTATCAGGGAATTTGTATAATAATGCTCTGTAGAAATTATCAGATTTCCATAAAAAAAAAAAGATAATCTGCCTGCACTGCAATTATTCTTTGTACCTGCAATTGTTTTTCCTTGCAGTGCTGGTGAGTTAGTGCAATCAACTCTAACTTCTCTAGACCAACATTCACCTTTTGTCTTCTAGACAGTAGTGTCATCTTGTGATACATTCTGTAAATTTAGAGATTTTTACATTATATCATAAACTGCATACAAATACAGTCAAAATAAAACCAAAAATGGAGTAGCAGAGGTAATGCAGGAAACAGTTATTTAAGGAATATTGTCTAGTCCCTTATCCCTAGTATGCTGGATTCAATTCATTGATGCATTATTTCACTCATGTCAATATTTAATTTAATTTTAAGATAAACTCATTTATTTCATCATAATTGAGATCTTGTAAGGAGAAAAGAGTGGTAAAAAAACTGGAACTTCAGAAAGGTATGAATAGTATAGTAAAAAAAATTAACTGGCTTAGAAATAAAGAAAAAGGGGAAAGAAGCACAAGAGAAATATGTCAGAGACTGTTTTTTCAAATTTTCTGTAATGCATCAATAGTGGCGATTTTCTTCAAAAAGGTGTGCAACTGATTACTTCAATCTAAACTTCCCTTATACTGAGTAATATTAAAAAGATAAAGTGCTCTTCATAGGCATGATTTACATATTAATATGTGTGAATAATGAAGCAAATCATAACTCAGTGTATAGTGTTTACAGTTCATTGTGTGTCATGCTAGAGCAACTTGACAATGAAGATGATTAAGTTTATGTCAACTTCTATGGTCGCCTGGATTATGCTACTGAATTTTCTGAGATTAATTTACCTGAGTAGCCTAATTACTGTCAGATAAGGCTCTTATAGGGAAATATTTAAGAGGAAGAAGGAAAAAAGTTTGAATTAGAAACTGTCTGAATTTCTCTAAGTACTCTGAATATCTTCAGCAACACTTGTCTCTTGATCTTTAATCCAGAGTAAGTCCTTTCTGTGCTGCAGCTTTTAACTGTATAACCACCCAATAATGAGAACTATTGCTTGGTCTTGCTGCAAAATATCTTTCTGTAGCTAAAATATTCTATCTACTATCTCATACTTTCTAAATGTATTTATATCCATGCATTACTCATCCATAACATTACCTGAAAAAAACTAAGTGACAAGTTGCTTTGTTCACAGCAGGCCCATTGAGATTTGCAAGTTATATTTTGCACTGAAGAAAGAGAAAAAAGCCTCCAGTTTTTGCTCATTTACCCATTAGTGAGACTTGGGCTCCAGTAATTGGGACAATGAAAACTGAAGTACCAAAATTTAAGTATAAAAAGGGACTCAACAGAGAAGACTGAGGACAGCAAAATAACACATAGTTTTGTAGTGAAAGCATGACTGGGGAGGGTAAATCTTGTATGGTTAAGTGTCTTCATGCAAAACTTCTATATACTGAGAAGCTATAGCACAATCACTGGGTTGCTGGGGTCTTGCTGCCACTTCTTTCCTTGTTACCCCATTTAGAGAAAAAAGGCTGGGTATTGCACTGCATTTGAGAAAAGATTGTGATAGTGATTCTTCACTGGTAAAGGTGCCTTCCTGACCTCTGGAGTTAATGTTAGAGCCACAGGCAAATGAGTGGGCCATTAACTATACCCTGACTTGAGGTTAAGCTAACTGTGGAAAATTACTAGATATGACATAAGAAATTGCTGACAAAAGTTATAGATAACTCAAGGAAAGGTGGGCAGATCTCAAAGGCTATAAGGGAATTATATGAGAAACAGCTGAATTCCATGGGGTGTTGGAGGGTAGCATTGAGAACCTTGAGGGGAGCATAGCATTGTAAGACCAACAGCACCATGTATCTATAACATTCATACCATTAATATGGCTGATACTATATCATAATGCTCTGTGTGGATATGGGCATCATAAATCCAGGACCAGTAGGGACAAGTAATTACAGATAGGTTTTTTATCTGGGAGAGGACTGGTGCTGAGAATGAAAGATGCAGGAATGTGAAGAATAACACTCAGATAATCCAAATTTTCTGGCCAGGGTTGTCATGGGTTCCCAGTTAGGCAACCTTGTGCTCAGTTTTTGTAGCTGAAACAGGTCAATAAACCATAAGAGCTAAACCTGCTTTTCTTTAGTCAGGAGCACTGGGGTGGAAGTGCTGGGGAGCTGTTGCCCAGCAGGTTTACATCCAGAAGAGGGAGCATCTTGGTGTCACTATGCCAGAGCTTGTTGCCTACTATCAGCTACCCTCTACTTCATAAAACTTAAACATATTTCTGTGAGATTAATGTTATTTCAGTATATCCTGCTGCATCATTTAGGCATCTCCCAGCTATGCATAAATCCAGCAACTGGCCAATCCTTCCTGCTCCCCTAGTTCTGGCTTTCAGGCATTCATTAAGCCATAACTTTATTCCATGCATTATAAGAAGAATCCAGCCATCTGATCTGCACTTATGGACTCCTGCACTACTAACAGGAATTCAGGGAAATATTAAATGCCTGCAAGGAAAATACTATAGAATATTCACTGTTTGGACAATCAAAACAAAAGATGCCCATGGTGTTGCGTCCTTCAGTAAAAAATGACTAGGTGTACTCCCTGACCTGCAGTATGCATTGCTCCTGTCTTGTGTACCATGTCCTTTCCATTTTGCCACACTTGAATCTTTGTTAGTGTTTCACCCTATGAGTTTATTAGTTTACTTTTCGCTTCTACTTACTTCTACTCAGTGAGCTGGCCAGTACAGTGATAGGACAATGAGGAATCTCTTAACACTGAAAAAAAATGTAGATTTCAATTAGATATTTGGAAAAAAATTTTACTATGGGGGTGGCTGAAGGCAACTCAAGCTTGTGGCTCTCTTTGAAATGAAACTGAAACACTTTGCCCAGAGAAGTTGTGGATGCCCCAGCCCTGGTAGTCTTCAAGGCCACGCTGGATGGGGCTTTGAGCAACAGGGTCTTTGGAAGGTGCCCCTGCCCCAGGCATTGGGGATAGAACTAGATGATCTTTAATGGTCAAAGCAATTCTATGACTGAGCACAGCAGCCTTTAGTGCAGCCTCTTTTCCTGGTTCTGAATAAACTTTATGGTGTGTCAACAGCTTTGTCTAAACCACAGACAATTTAGCAGGGATTTCCAAGGTCACAACCTGAAACTTCAATCTTTTCTTCAACTCCATCTATGGCAGATTTTATTTTTTTATCAAACTATGCTCTCTGACTACTAATGATAATTAAAATGTGAAATGGGGTATACCACAATATGTTGCTGTTGTTGCTGTTGTTATTGTTGTTGTTATTACCAATGACAATTATTATAACAATGACAACTTCATAAATAAAATTATGTTTCTAGGTTGAGCTTATATTCTGGAAAATTATTTGGAAATGAATAAAGTAGTACTAAGGATAGTCCTCAAATTTACTACAAGCATCTTCTGCAGAATAGCATAAAATACCGTAAGAGGGTTCTGTAAGGAATGTGGATGTAGTACAGTGCTGTTATGTTTTTCCACATCCAATCCTAAATTACTGTTTTTACACAGGTGCAGTCTTAAAAGGAATTATGGGTATGGTTATCTTCAGCTATGAAGACATAAAAATGCGTCTACTTGCTTTTCTGTAAAATGAAAACAAAATATCTCCTCAAACAAATACATCAGAAAAGCTTGTGACTCCTTATTGAAGGAAATAATCCAGTAGCAAACAAGAATAAAATTCTACATGCCAGTGAATTATCCAGGTGTCAACATATGTATTGGTTGACTGTCTACCCAAAATAAGGCAAATATGTGCACTTGATTTGCTTCTATTACTTACCTTCCTTGTAGAATTACTACACACTCCAGTGCTGTACCAAATCAAACCCAATGGCTAAATACACTATAAAATCTCAACAAGAACCATTGACTGAGAATAAATGATTTTGCACATTCGTTGAAGCAGACTGGGTTTGTAAGGTGACTGTCATTAGCTAGTGTTGTTTTGTGAGGTAATGAACCTACAGAAATCTGGCTCTTATATTGTGGTTTTCAGAATTTGTATCCTTCCACAGGATTCACTTTAATTTCATTATAATTTTAATGTAGCTGTAAAAGGTTGGGTATAATTTATTATTTTACAGATTAGACAGCATATTTTTATTCTTTTGTTATGGACAGAGTAAATCTCATTGTTAACTCTAAGAGGTTTTTTTCCTGATTATTTAACCAAACTCAGAATTTATTTTTTTGGTAAATGAAAAAAAAATATTGTCTGAAAATAATTTATATTTATTTTAATACATTTGCAGTACATATATATTTAGTATGCCTACAGGCATATATTTGGACACAGGCTGTGTCTCCAGGTAATGGTGCTATCTGTTGATATGCCCTTCTAAGATCTTAAATAAATTATACTATCATCGAACTACTAAGATAAATAACAAGATTGAAGGAAAATATCTCCTGCATACTCTTGGTTCCTCTCCCTTTTATAGAATACATATAGCAAAATTATTCTTAGGAAAGTTCATCATACAAAATCAATTATTACCAAAGTATCCACCCCTAATATAACTTTAGTTCTGGTATTATATTCTTGTGCTCACCAAATGATGGTTATCCCCTGAAAATAAACTAAAATTAGAAACTGTAGGACAGTGTGCTTCCATGAAACACACAATAAAATGTACAACTTTCTTTAAAGACTATGGTTGAGTGATTTTTCTGGTGCAAAATGCAGAAGTGAGGTTAGCAAGTTAAGGGCACTGCATCAAGAGCTGATTAATCGACTCTGAGAGAGTGAATATGTGTCTGCCATGCTAGAGCATAGACCATATGTTACACTATCACTTTCATTCCAACTGCATCTTAGCCGAGTGACAAGAATAATTTCTGACAAGCAAGGAATTCGACTAATACAAGAGATATCATTTGCAACAGCAGGATTGCTGAATGAGCTGTGGCCCTAAGACTTACTCTTAGGCAACATACTAAGGCTTCATCTAATAGCGACAGTGTTTGTCATCTCTGAAAGGAACTGAAGAAAATGTCATTTAAAGTCAGTACTTCAGAGTGCTGAGTGCAAGACAGAAATTAATGTAGCTTTTTTTAGATAACTACGTCCATGGTAGATATCTAAGGGGCACAATAAACAATGAAAATTCCTTTCACTGCAGACATAATATCATGTTGGAAAAAGTATTAGAAACATATTACTTTTGGAACTAAATTATGCACTCTAAGATGTCAATATGTTGTTTGAAGCAAGTAAGGTCTATTTACCCTATTTTGCATACAAACTCTTTTCTTCTCTTTTAAATCATACCAGTTAAAATAATCAATTTCATTTGCAAATGTGAAGCTCTCCAGATAAGTTACTTTGTTGCCATAATGATTTCTTT
>NW_005054297.1:8214922-8222550 GCF_000277835.1 Geospiza fortis | reverse complement strand
CTTTCCCTAGTGACATAATTTTCAATTTAACAAGTCAAATTTAATTAGTAATTCTATGTTTTTTAAAACATTAAAAACTGAAGATTCAGTTCTCCTCACTGCAGTGAGGGCAATCACTATGCTAACTGTTTCAATATCTGAAACTGAAAGACACAGGAAATACGATTTTGGGAACTGGTGTTTGGCTAAATTTAGAAAATATTTAGTGAATCCTAAAGCACTTGCATTAAGTTAACCCAGTAGTTTGATTCTGATAATTTTGTAGCATTAATCTGTACTGTATGCTTCACACAACTTAGCCTATTTAAAAGGTCAAAAGACCCCACAAGATCTATGGCCTCTCAGGCTTTTCTGGAAACACTGACATTAAAAATATGAAGAATTAACTAGACTTTCTGTAGCCTCCTAACCCATATGACATGTGCCTCAGCATATATTTTACATAGACTATATGATTCTAAAATTAGTGAGAATGCCATGGTTGGAACAGGACCTTTGGATCAGAGTAAGAAGATGTTTATTTATTACATATTTTTGTGCTCATTTTGGCTACTAGATATCTTTATAAATATGCAAAAAATGTCAATACCTCTGAAAAGGCATGTGCTAACTCAAATATTACAAACTTTTGAAGAAGATACCAATGCACAAGGCCATTGCTTCCCTTTGCCTCCTCTTTCTCCCTTCCCTGAATTTTGTGGGGTAAAAAATAAAGGTCATCTTTGTATCTGCAGAAGAAAAGGTTCAAGTCCAGGAATCATTCGTTACTGTTTTTATTGCTGAGAACTGAAGGAAGAGATATGGAAGAAGGGAAAGGAAAATGGTCTACTGAAATTTTCCATTCTGAGTTGAATCCCTGCGTTCCACATAATACATAGTTAATGTTCCACCAAAGGGAAGCACAGCCTTCAGGGTGATAGGAAACTGTCAGCTAAGTATTCATTAAAAATAAAAGAATCAGGGAGATTTAAGAGACTGACTGGAGAGAGGAAGGCATCTGCTCAGGGCCAGTCAGAAGCCTCCATCTGTGTACCATCCTGGTTTTCTGAGTCTGCACTTGTCTACCATGTGTGAAGCCAGAGCAGAGCAGAACAGGTGCTATTCCCTGAACAGCTTTAATGGCTATGATATATGGGATTTACCTCCCAAGCCAAGCTCTGCATGATTTGGAGGAGAAACTTTCACTATTTCTCTGTCAATTGCCATGCAGGGGACACCATTGGCAGACTGCAGTACCATTCCATGTGGCTTGCAATTTAGTGATTTCTGATCAACTAGAAAAACCTTCAATGCTGCATGACGCCAAGATGCCTATGGTTCAAGATATGACAGTCTCTGCGGAAATTCAGTACATCCATGGTGCATGAATTCCCCCCACTTCTGAAGAGGTGGATTTCATATGTACTCAAATTCAGCCTCCATCTGTAAAAGAGAAAGTTACATTTCCCTGCTTAGCTCACAAGACCATACTTAGGATAAATTAAGCATTGTAATTCATGTTGCAATCAACAGTAAAGTGCTTCAGTGCCAATCAATAAAGGCCGAATGAAACAGAATCTATAACCTCTGAAATCATTGACAATGTAGTGCTTAGGGAATGTTAAATGCTCAGAAAGTGCAGGATTAAAGCTCTGAGCAAGAAGCCAATTGCAGTGATTCCCAGAGAAAGCTATAAGTAGAAAGTGTCTTCAATTTTGCCTGACCCTGGATTCCTTTCTGCTCTTTCTGAACTGTACACACAGGACTGAGAAAACAACTTCTCCATAGAGCACTTGTCTTAAAGGTGGGAGACAGGATACTTCTAAACCAACTATCTTACCTGCAAGGCCCCATCTTCAAGAAATCAGAATACTGGCTGTTAGAGCTATGGTGTCCAGCCTAACCAGTGGAAAATTTATATGGCTAATCAGCATTGCTGCAAGGCAGAATACATTAAAAAATTTTGGAAATAGAACCTTTCCCTGGAATCTTTGTCCAAGGAAGAATCATGCTCACCATTTTTCTTCAAGATGCCTGCTGACTCCTTCAAAACTGTTATTACTAAGTATTTTTCAGAAAACATGTTGTTTTCCAGGTCACATTTCCACTTTATATTTTTAATAATCTAAATAAATTTGACAATAGTGCGGTCATATTTACAGTCTGTACAAGAAATGTTCTTCAAAAAGGCTTTCCCTATTTAAATACCTGTCATTAAATTTCATGAATGCAGAATGCATAGGAAAAAAAAAACTTGTAGTGAGAGGAGATGGGAAAAAGTGCCTTTATATTTAACTTTCTATTACAGATATGTTCAGTGAAGCAGCATGAACGATCTTATCACTATACCAAAATGAAGAATTTCCTGAGAGAGTTCTCTAATTCCATATTAGCTTATTCCCCCTCCAAAACACGGGGATTACTACACTGAGTGATATATAAAACTGGGAAAAACAGCAGGCTTCAGTGGTTTTAAAGGAGTCAGCATTACTGGTGTTTCAAGCTGAGAAAATAATTGTCAGCAATGATACTGAGTAGCATAGGAAGTTTTTGTTTCATATTCCCCTAGTATTTATGTACTGCACAACTTCTTTTCAGATGATCTGTATTTTCCTTGAATAAAAATAAGTTCTTTTTGTATTTTGTCTTCAAAAACCAGCCTGTAGTTAGTTTTCATCTCATCTGTAATTCTGAGTTTCAGTGCCATCAGCTAAAGTAATAAACATTTCTGCCTGGAAGTGTGCTCTAAAGAGATCCTTCTCAAAATTCATACCTTTAATTTAGTAAAGTATTGTTTAGGGTTTAAATAAATCTTTGCCAGATTTGAGAAGTAGTAGTATGGATGAATTCACAAACAATTCTTTGAAATTACAGAAACCAGAAGCTTTGCAGACAAAAACAAAGAAAATAAAGGAAATATATGTAAAGCAGATACATTACTTGAACAGAAAGCTCACATATTCCCCAAGGCATGGCAAACATTACTTTAAAGCTCACTTGTTCAATCTTTTCCAAATCCTAGAATAAACAAAATGGTTGTTTGTAAGGCAGTTCATCTGAGTTTGCTCTTAGGAGTGAAACATCTGGAACAAAAAAAATATCAGTTACCTGGAAAAAAGTTAATTTAGCAGGGCTAAATAGAAATCAAAATTTCTCTGTGACTCTATTTTTCTTTTTGCTTCAAATCAAGAGAAAACTTAGAACTTAAGAAGATATTAAACGAAAACACTGAAAAGTGTCACTTTATTTATGACTACTATGATGCATTATAATTTTTAGCCATAAATCTTTAGTTCATATGAAATATAGATTGTCTTGACAGCAGACACTGGGGCATTTGGAATCCATGTGGTCCAACTTAGGTGATACCTGTAAAAAAATGTAATTTACCGTGAAGAAGAGGAAAAGAAACAAAATCCCCAATGGAACCATATAACGTGGAAAATGCTTATTTCCATTCAGCTACATATATCAGGAATATGCCTGTGTTGTACTATGGTAAATCAAAGAAAGGTGTGTTCAAATAGGTGTTTTTCCATTACATTTTATTTGGTTAAGTCACCTCTTTTAGGGGAAGACCTTTGCATTCTATGCTAAGGTATATTTTCCTAATAAAAGAATGTTTTTCAATTTTTATGATGGAGGAAATAGCCTTCCTTACAACTTTAAAGGAATCTATTCTTTTTCACACCAAAATAAATTGGAAGGATGACACACATTTTCTACTGGCAGCTCACAGTTGGCAAAATCCAGTCTGAGACCAAAAACCTAGTTGCAAACATCTTGAACTGCTCTGAATTTCTTAAATTGCTCCAGTCACAAACAAGAGTAGCTGCATAGGAGTTTTGATCATATCAAATAAAGAAAGTAATCACACAAACTTTTATGTTGCCTGCCTTAATTGCTCTGCCTAATTATTCTATCTTAATTATTTCTTGCTAAAAGTTTACATAGAATTATAGGTTTGATGGAAATGAAGAAATTTGATAAAAAATGAACACAATTCTCTTGTTTCTTCCCTAATCATGATAATATTAAATGCCTCAGAAGAGCAGTGATCTGTATTTCCTTTGACCTTAAGCAATCCAACAAAATAAGAAAAGCTACCACTCTTATTTGTACACGTTTTAGAAAAGTGCAAATGGTGACCTACAGAAAGTGCCTGGTATTACAGAATGCACAGTTTTATTGATTTCAGTTAGCTTTACATCAGCGTTACAGAATTTGCTTCCTCTCACCTCGCATGAGGTGAAGCCTCACGACTGAGGGTAACATAGTGCAATTATGACTAGATTTTTGAAAAGTCTTAAATATTGTGTAAGCATATAAAAGTTAGTTTGTACCTTTGCTACCTGTCTAAAAAGATAAAAGGGTCTTCAGTGACAGGTGTAAATAGCCAAGGTAATGGAAAATTAAACTATGTTGCTGCCTATTAAGTTTAGCTTTGTTACAAAAAAAAATTGCTTTAATTGTTTATCTAATACTTCTCTTCTGACTTGCATTTCCTGGCCATGCCATTAATCACGGCCATTCAAGTTGTGATTTTAATAGCATTTATTTCAGCTCTGTAAATTTATAAATCCATTAGTTGTAAAGATTCCACATTGAGAAGAACTGTTAAGAAATTCAAGTGTTCTTTTAGTAGAATACAGATGAATATTCTGTTGCACATGTCTGCTTGTAGTGCCATATATTGATCAGAGTTTCATTACAAGTTAAGGTCAAATCTAGACAGAGTAGTTCGGAAAGTATTTAGTGCACTATATGCATTATTTTGAGTCACACACAGCATGACACAAGATAATTAAAATTTAATTGTTAGTTTATCACTCTCCAGAGTCAAGTAAACACCTACATTTTCTGTGTTCTTGCTAGTTTGTATAATTAAGGTCAGTTTTGTGGTATTGCATTGAAAGCAGCTATTGTGGCTTGCAAAAAAAGTAGCTTTTAGTATCCAGTATTGAAAAATTATAGCAGTAGAATTGTATCCTGAGACATCACATCAAGCCAGAAAAATTGCCTGGGAGATTTGCTGGGACTTTCCTTATGGACTGAACTCTTAAAAAATGGGATTTTTTGGTGTTACATAAGATTTCTGATCAGAATAATTCTGATTTATGTATTTATATAAGATCAGATACACCTTCTTTCCCATGTTGCTGTTTTTTGGATGTTCAACTATAGAGCTTGTAACTGAAATAAGTTTGTATGGACTTTTGAATTATAAAGGGAGAAGATCAATTTTCATCCTAACTTTTGCAGGTACCACATATACAGAAATCTGTAGTAAACCTAATCCTGTATCATCTTGCCATATGGGAACAAAATACTTTGAAACTAATTTTTTTAATTTAGAGTGCAATTGAACTTTTCTAGAAGCTATGTACTCCTTCAGTGGATGTAAAATACATGAATATTATTTCAGTTTGTGCCAGTCACGTTGGCATGGAATAATTGCCTAGAGCAAAGAGTAGCTGGTCAGGGTGGAAACACTATTTTGGACTAAAAGTTTTCAAGATATGGAAATAATTTCTCATATAAAATCTATATAAGAAGTAAATTGAGAGTAAAAAAACCCCAGTCATTGTGTTGTTCCATCAGGTATTAAAATTTTGCTTCACATTTAGTTATTTACTTTCAATTGTTAAAAGGTAATCAGTTTAAATCTTCAAATAAAAAGTTGCTTTTACAGTTAAACTGGGTGTTTTGTTTCAAAGAGAACAAAGTAAAAGTTGTTTACGTGAAAAATAGCAGCCTGCTATTCTGACAAGTTCTTAAAAATTAATGATCCAGGCAGACCCCTTTGACGGATGCTTAGTCACTGAAAAAATCCACAAAATTCTTTCATGATTTTTTGAGAAGTGAGAATTATGTTAAAATTAATTTTGGTACTTGTTTGAGAAGAATCACTTTTTTCCTGAAATAACACCAGTGTGGAAATGGTGAATGTTGGACTGATATCTCTTTTCTAGTGCAGGGCATAACAATGTATCCTCTGTATCTACTTTGCCATGGTATTGTAATGATTCATTATCACATACTCCTCCCTTTAACATTTAGCTGGCATCTTTGAAAAATATTAAAAAACTGTAATTGGCCAGCTTTCCTTGGTGTTACAGTTAGTCTAGGAAGGTTTTATGTGAGTCAATCAATTATTCCAGATCCTAAGTGAACAAATTTAATTCTACTTCTGCAAAGCAGACTTAAAAGCTTTCCCTTTTCCTGCTTGTAATTTTGCAATATTAATAAAAGGAGTGAATAAAGTAATTTAAGTAAATTGCTTTTGATTAAGATGTAATGTCCAAAGAGACCAATGACCACACACATTAATGCCCTGATGAGAAACAACTTTCAGCATTTATCACAATGTACTTGAGTCCTCAAGAGTCACAACTCAATAAAAGGCTACTTGTAATTCAGAAAATTGGCTGATGGGGCAGAACACTGAACTGTTTTGTTTATGCTTCAACCAAAGGTCAGAAAGAGCATGTAACATATAAGCACCGCAAAATATGTTTCAGAACAGTTTTATATATCTTAGAGACACATCAACAAAGAAAAAATAGAAAAAAAACTAATTTAAATTTGAAGTCCATAGAGAAAATGTTTCAGGCAAATGCAAATTTTTATATATTAACCAAACTTTACTCTGAGATATAAAGCTACTGAGTGTGTTTTATTGGTGAAAACAGCTTTATTTCCCCTCACATAAAACTCTATGTCTCTAAAATATTTCCGAATTAAATGCAAAAATTTACCTGTAGGTATGGTTCAATTCAGGTATTTCTTATCCAATACTTTTGTTTTTCAGTACCATGAACCACTATTATTGTATTCAGCTCCCACAATTAATTAAAATTTTAATGACATTTTAATAATCTTTTTACCTATATTATTCTTATTTTTTTTTCTAAATTGGAAAGCAAGAAAGTATATATTTATCTGTTTATTATATGAAAAATTTTGGAAATTATGGTGAAAAACTATTGATCCTATTCCAAACCAGAAGCAGAAACAAAAAGAGAGGAAATTAAAGAACCAGGAATGAGCATTATGTTCATACTGGATTGTTTATCTTGACAAAACATTGATAAAGCTCCTACCTCTAATGTTACAAGTACAAAAGTATCCTTAAAGGTTACAGATTTCTTTACATACAATCCAGAAATACTATTCTAAAATCACTCTGATAAAACTTAGTACCATAGGAAAGAATATGACCTTAATTTCTTAATTTCATCATTGCAGAAATATTCTTGCAAAATTAATTAGAAATAAAAAGAAATTCTATTTCAGTCTTAATTAAAGAGCAGTAAATTACTGTCGTGGGTTTACAGGAAGCAGGTTTTCTGGGAATGGAGTGGCCAGAGGCCAATAGGTGTTCAGATTTTAAATTGACACCAGGCTTGGCCACTGAGGGTGGATGCGCCTCTGAGAACACAGGGGTTAGAAGCAGAGCACTCCCTTGGGCTCTCTCTTTGATTTCCGGCCAGCAAAGAGGCAAGGCCTCCCCTGCCCGGCTTCGAGCTGGGCGGGGGAGGGGAAACCTGCGGCCCGGCAGAGGTAGGCCTGACCCCTCAGGATGGAAGGGTGGTGGGGGCACCAGGAGGCGTTGGGCACCCCCCCCCTCCCCAGGAGAGACAGAGGGA
>NW_005054297.1:8190054-8214870 GCF_000277835.1 Geospiza fortis | reverse complement strand
GAGCAGTGAGTGAGGCTGGGAGAGTAAAGAAGAGGCCGGAAAGAGATGATGGAGTAGCTGGTTGCTGGACTCTTTTTGGTACAGCCATGGACAGAACCATGCTTCCTCGCGACACAGAGGCTGCATGCAGGGGGGAGGCGATGGCTCAGAACTGAGAGGGTTCAGTTTTGGAGACCCCCCGGCCCCAGGGGGTAGACAAGTATGGGGGGGACAGGAGGTCCCGAGAGTGATGAGGAAACTGTGCTTTTTTCGGAACTGGTCAAAGCACCCTTAAAAGGATAACCCTTGAAGCAGCTCTGTTCCTTGTCCAGTGGTGAGAGCGCTGGGCATGCAAGGAAGAGGTCACCATGGCCCCAAGAAGGACTCCTCTCCTCTTGATGGACTGAAATTGAGTATTTACAGGGTGATGGGTGGAGAGTTGAAATTTGGAAGATGTGTTGGAAATGTGGTGGGGGGGAGGAGGAAATGCTTTTTGTGGAGTTTTCATTTTCCAGGTGTGTGTGTGCGTGTGTGTGTGTGTGTGGTTTTTTCCTTTTGTAGTTTAGTTAATAAACTTTTTTTTTCTAAGGTAGAGGCCTGCTTTGCTTATTTCCTGGTCACATCTCACAGCAAACACCAGGGAAGTATATTTTCATGGGGCACTGGCATTGTGCCAGTGTCAAACCATGACAATTACTCTGATTAAATGGTCCACAGGGAATAAAAGTGTTTATTATTTGCCCCTTTTACAACAATGAGTAGAAAGTTAATACAAAATGCTACAAAATCCAAACAGAAGATTGAATTCTTAAATTAACAATCTTCGTGTAAGTGGCAACAACTAAGAATGCAATGGCGACGACTTTTCTCCATTCTTTCAAGAACTTCCCAGTAACTTAGAACTCCATTTTATATCCATTAATTTTTCATATCTCAAAGATTTATTTCAGCTGGCTAACTATTTTGGCTTTAGTAACTTGTAATCAAGTTGCATTAAACTAACTGCTTTTCATATAAATTCTCTAACATATGTGAATTGGTAAGGGTGAACACACCTTAGACAACTTAGGGTTTTACAGAAAACCCCAAGACCTACTTCTCCATGTTTCAGAAAAAGAGCTGTAGGAGGATGCTGCCTCTCCCTTCAGAGATGAATTTTAGACAGCAGAACAAACTTGGAGGATATATTAGACTGTGGTTATGCCCAGTTCTGTCATGCATTTCACAGTTCCTCACATATTAGGGAAAGGAATAGATATGGGATTTTTTGTATATATCAATTTTTTTATGATGCTTTCTCAAAATGAGCTGTAATTCTATAATTTAGATTATAAGTCTATAATGTGTAATAGATGATAAGCTATGTCAAACAAGTAGGCTAATGCTACAAATATATGTTATGAAACATCATCACCTTTATTAACTTTATCTACTTCATTTAAAATTAAATAAAAATGGTTTATTTGATGCAAAATAGAGGACTTGGTTCTGTTATCCTCATAGGATCCAAAGTTATATGATAGCATTTCTTGGATGGGTGAAATGATGTTTTCAGGCATATATTACAAATGCCTTTTTTTTTAATAGTGTAGTGCATCTCGAAATTACTCTCACCTTAGCACCTCTCCTGAAAATTTGGATGTGGTAATTATGAATTATAATTTATTTAAACTCTTAATGTCAGAGGGATCAAAGGCCGTACAGCTTTCTACAAAGAAAGTTCCTCACTGGTTTATAGCACAAGACCTATGTGAGACCTGTGCTTTAATAGAGGAGCTCCTTATGCCTGCCTGTCACTGTTAATGATGTGTAATTTATGGAAATAGTAGACAGTAATTTCTAATCAGCAAAGCTGCAGCTAATAATGCTGGAATATATCATATAGGATTGATGTCAGATTTATAAAAAATGAAATTGACAGGTGAATTTCCTTCTATCAACAGCTGTAAGACAAGACTTTAGAAAACCATTCAGTCTATTCACTAACTTATTTAAAACATTTAATCCTATTCTTTTTAATAGTTATTTATTAATAAGGGTAGTTCTAATAATTCTAAAATGACAGAACATTCAGTAAGTTAATTCTTTACATTATATTTCAATACATGAAAATTTCTATTTTAGTATTTCAATTTTTAATATATGAACTATGAACTATGAACAAACTTAGAGTAGGTGCTTATGTTATCTGAATAGGTTATTTAATGGTGGCTTTTTTACTAGTCAAAGTATTTGGGAGACATTATGTTTTGACATTAAAATCTTGCTTCAGCTGCTTTTACTTCTTCAGAGTAAAAAGTTTCTTACTGAACTAGGTTACTCATCAAATTTCTAATCCTTTTCTTTACTATTCCTTCACCAACTTTATAAAAAAATCTGGGCACCATCATAGGGATGGGATGTGAAAAAAGATTATATTCCTCTCAACAGTTTATGTTGGATAGAGATAGACAATACCTTAAATCATCTCTAGTTCTGAATTTGACCCCAGTACAGAAATGTCTAGGAATATAAAGAATTCATCAGACTTTTTTGCTGTGTTTGCTAAATGTTTGCTATTCAGAAATATCCATATATGTCTATGTGCAGTTTGAAATTTGAATATGCATGGAAATATGACTGAGGTAAAACTGCCTTCTAGCTTATCATAAACACTTCATATAGATGATGTCTATCATATTGCAACATATTCAGGATTGACATATGCCCTCAAACTGTGCAAAATATGGTAAGTATTTTTAAAATTAATCATGATAGTCATTATCATTTTGGGTTCCACTGAGAAGGCAACAAATGCCTTCACTGATGACAGTGGGACAGACAAAATATGGCACTGATGGAGTGGAGCAGATTGTTCAAGCAGCTTGACTGATTGACTGTATCAGATATCGCTAGTCTGGAATAATCTGCAGAATCAACACCAGCTGAATATTCCTCTGGTTTCTGTAAAGCTCAGCTGCTTCATGGAAGAATCTGAAGCTTTTGAAAGTTTAAATAGAAAGGGTGATACTCATAATGAGGCATATATGTTTGTTAAGATGAAATAAACACCAAGACTCTTTTATGTGTTTTTGTTCTTCCTGTTCTTGTTAGCTTGCGTGCTTCTGGGAAATGTAAATTGCCTTCATAACCAAGCATTGAGGGATGGGGAGAGTCTCAGGAAGCCAAAGCTGAATACATTTTGAATAATGTGCCTTAATCACAATACAGGGGTAAACTGGATAGAGGAGTTCTATGACTTCTAATATTGCATCTAGCAAGGTGATGTTATATTCCATCTGGTCCTGGAATATTTTAGCATAGTTCTTTTTCTGCTTGGTTACCTGCAGTGCTTACTTATATCCTTTTATTCTTCATATAGTTCTGTCCTCTAATTCTTGTGTGTTTGCATGATGTCCAAGGGCCATGAATAAGAGTGGCTGTAACTTATATTTTAAGTCCCCTGAACCCATGAATAATTTTTGGTATGGTCCTCAATGGGACAAATGGAAATAGGAATGTAATCTAATAGGACTGTTGCATAAATGTCTTGCATTAGTACATAATTCTTTTCTCTTTGCTGTTAATATCATATTCAAAATCTATACCAATACTGGAGACGCAGATAGTGAGTTAGCATATTATTCTTGGGGTGTAACAAAATCAATAGAAACTTGCTGACTTAAATGAGCAAAGCATCAAATCTGCAATGAATGTCTCTAAAGGCTTAAAAAAACCCCTTGAACTTTCATTATAGAAGCTCTGTTTTAAAATATGTACTAAAAGAATAAAGCATGCTACTTTTATAGATTGATAATCTTCTGTAAGTCTTCAGATGAACAGCAAATTGTACCAATAAAAGGCAATTTGTAAGGGTGAAGTGAGAGGGGAAAGGTTTCATAGCACTGACTAGCAATTGTTTAGATCAATAAATAATCAGACATCAAATATAGCAATGTGCCCAAGATATCTTAGGTAATGAATTTCTTTACTGATTAAATTCCTTAGAGACTAATTTCAGATAGTCATACAATGTATACCAAAACTTCTACTTAGCATATTTTGTGCTGAGATAATAACTCCTGGTTTAATATCTGGGCATATTTTATTTTCCCTGAAGCTGAAGAAGAGTAGGATTATTCCAGCAGGAAGTTGTAATGCTTGGGAATATCTCAGGTTCTGAGCTCTGATTTATATTAGGTTTTATCTGGTGCCCACCTTCAGGAGGATATTTCCATGGTTTTGCTCGTTTTTAATATCTGCCAAAGAGCAAATGACAGATATGTCTACTCTGTACTAAGCCATCAATCAGAAGTGCAGTGCTGTTGGACCTGTAATAGTCTAGGGATATAAGTGACGTAAATTTCCAGAGGGAGATAATATCTTTTAAAAAATGATGGGGAAATAGATTTTTTGAGGAAAAAAGGCCATAAAATACTTTGGTCTCAGAGTGAATAACTGCCTGTTTCTACCTCTTTCTCACAATGTCAGGGATTTTATCATCTCTTGCCACTATTCTCCTCCATTAACTATCCTATTTTCTGAAAGTATCTGTTTACTTAATGAAATTGAATTGAAGATGTTTGTTTGAATGTACTTTATTTGGAACCAAGTATATTTTAGACATCTACTAAGAATTCCTTCCTTTTTTTCAGCTATTCCAATTGGTCCAATAAACTATACTACTTCTCCCTAAGAAATCTGCTTATTAACCAACAAAATTGGTAAGTGATGGTTAGTCTCTGTGGTGGAGGAATTCAAACCTCACTTGTACTTTTCACTGTACTGAAGCAAAACCCCTGTGTGAGCTTCTGTACTCAGTAAGATTACCTTCATGCAAAAGAATCAGTTAAACTGGAGATTCTATATATTTTCCCATTAGTCTTTTAAGTCTAAGAAACTTTACCTACCTTAGATTGCACTTAGTTTATGACATAGCTATTAGAACAGAATAGCATGGTACACAAGGCATTTTTGTTTAGTATGCAAAATGTTTATCCCAGCCTTCAAGGACCTTGTTAATATGTAATCTATCTACAGTTATGCAGATGAGGTAGTGCACTGAGACATTCCTGTTCATTCTTTTGTAATCTGTGGCAGATTTTTATCATAAGAACTATTTAGGAAATATAGTGAAAAACATATTAATATGTTGATATAATTGAACTTATATGATAGCAGAAAGGAAGATATGTGGGAGTCATTAAATGGCTTGTGCACAAGTTAGAAGGATTATGGCTGTCTTAAAATGCCACCCATTGTTATAATTAATTTTTCATTCAAACATAAAAGAACGTTTTCTGGGCACTGATTCTGATGACTTTGAAATATCTCCTAGTCCAAACAGCTATTTGCAAAGATACCTGTGTTTTTATAATTTGTTACGAGGCATTTTGTATATTAGAATTACTCAGAAGAAAGTATTCTCTTAGTAGATTTTTTTAGTATAGCTTGCCAGGGAAATTGCTAACAGAAATAAAAGGTAATGCTTAGACTGACACGTAGTGATAGAGAAGCCTATGAAGAGCCTCTGTGGGCTTAATATGAAACAATACTTTCAGATGTGATAAATTATGGTCAGGAGTTCTCCAGAACTGAAAAGACCATGACCTGCCTTTATAGTGGCATATGAATGAGATTAGAGAAGGAAGAACACTTGATAACTTTTTATTACTCTTTGTATTTTTATTGTGTGACAGCACAACAGGGAGAATAACTTCTGCAGTGTTTCCACTTGCACTGCTAAAGGAAAGAGGGGCAAGAAGCCATCAGACCTTTCTGCTCCCGGCCTCTTTCACTGATGTAATTGAAAAGCACATGACCTTCAATGACAAAGAGGACTGAGGTATAGAGCTGGGTTATACCATTCACTCAAGGAAGATCACGAGAGTGCAAACATTTAAAAATTGCATTATGTTAGAAAGGTATTTCAAGGGTAGATGCAGCATTAATAGCAGCTGTATAAGCAGTCAAAACAGCAAGGCTATCAAAAAGGGATTGATTATATTTGAAATGTAGCTATTTCAATGACTATCTGAATGTTATTTTGGAAACACCATGTTTATTCAACAAAAAGTTGCTTTGTTAGGCAGTAACCCAGTTCCTTGGTGAATAAACTTCAAGAAAATTACCTTGTTGTGAAAGTACTGTTGTCTGATGGAAAAATGTGGTAATGGTTTTCATATCACAGGATACCAAATATATGCGCTGCTAACTTTTCCTGCTGCTTTAAGAAGCATTACAAAGATCTAGTTAGAAGTCAGAAAATCTTTGCCATCATAAAATCTGAACTGAGAAACCATCTGGGAAGAACACAGCATAATCTAGGCTGGAGTGACAAAGCAGCTGTTCTGGACCCTGTGCACAGTGTGAATGATTTGAAAACACTACAAGGAAAAATAAAAAGATACTTTAGAACTGAGTTTTCTATAAGTGTATGTAAATGTTCATGCAGGAAAAAAAATCAGTCTGTTTCTTTAAAGACTGACATTCAACATCTCCTGGAGAATAAATAAAATCCTGGTGAAAGCTGGCTTCCTTCTTCTTTCTTTTGTGTAATGCCCCATGGCCCAAAACCTACATTTTTAAATAAGTGATTGTACAAGCAACAATTTATTTGAAAGTTTTAGAAAAAAAATTAAATTAAAATATTATCAAAATCATTATATTTTTGGTCAAAGTAATATTTTTTGCACATTTAGAAAGCATGGAAATGTCATGGAAATAAAGAATATTCTAGACAGTGTGACAGAGATTGTCATCCCATTTTTTAATGTTCCAGACTGTTGACATGTTTAGCTATTGCCAGGCATAGATTTCAGGCCTTCAGAGATATAGAGCAATCTTCTCACTCCTTGCCTCTCTAGATGTGCAGTCTTTGTACAGTCTGCTCTTTGCCAAGTGCCATCTCATTGTTCTGTAAAGTTTGGCTGTAGGTCCAAAGAAAATATTTCTGATTGCATTAAGACTTACAGATAGAGATAAGCACATGCTACAGTGTCAGTCCCCATCCAGATCACAAAACAGCTGAAGTCCAGCATGGTCCATCTAGATTACTTTTGGATAGCACATTACATGTAGATTACTTTGGGATGTAGCCTCTTGAATGATGAGAGGTGAATGGTAGGTGAATGATGTGTTCCATGTTTAACCTCATTAGAGTGGTTGATCATACCCTTTCAGCTTCTCCGACATTTCAAAATCACCATTTGCAATAAATTAGATTTTCCCTTATTTTTTTCTGCATTTTGGAATATCATTCTTCATTCTGTAAAGCAGACAACCTTTACTCTTCTAAAAAAATTATTCTTCAAATTTTGTTCAGCCAGCCATAGACTGTTGCTCTCTCTGCCCTTGCTACTTTAATCTTATTGCACTCCCAGGACGAGCACTCATAGCTTTGTAAAAAGGGGCTAAATGCTGTTTCACACGCCAGGTTGCAAGTTCACATGTTTTCTAATTAACTGCTGACAAGTATTATTTTCCCATTTGACAGCAAATGTCCTGTCAAAAGTCTGTGACAGCCAATAGGCTAAGAAGTGTTGCTTCCCAGTACAACAAAAACAAAATAACAGCCACTTTTGTCACAAAAGACATGTTTATTAAGTTCACCAGAGAGATAACAGAATGGAACTAAAGAACCAGTACATCCAGGAGATATTAGCTTAGGATGCTTATTTTAAAAGGTCTTTCTTTTACCCTTTTTTGTTTTAATTTGCAACACTATGATGAACTGCATAATATCTGCAACTCCTACTAGCATAAAACTGACTGTTTTTTTCTTTAATATCTAAGCAGAGTTCCTATAACTCATCATTATAGAGGATAACTGACCTTGGCACTCCACACATGCTGTACAAGAGCATATACTGTTGAAAAACTAGGAATTCCAAAAAATGAGATGACTGATTTCTTTTCTGGAAAACTCTATTTTTACATCTTCTTTACGTGACATGAACAAGAGCTGAAGAACATTATTGTCTCTGCTGAACTTGTCCTCTGCTTTGCTGTCAAAAGGATATAATACTGATTGTGGCCTGGGTTGTAGCCAAAAGTGAGCTGGATTATACTTTATAAAACTTTTCTGCTACATAAAAATTTCCCTTGTACAGTGAACGATTCAAGTTAAAGAAAATGCTTCTTTCAACAGTCTATTTTGCTTGAATTACCATATTTCATAATTTTTTCTAGGCAGTATTTAGGTTCTGCTATGGATTTACACCTATTACTAATTCCTTCTGTAAATGTCACTGAGACTATCATTTCAGGCTGGTGTAAATATCTAGGTTTTCATCACAAACTGAGCACAAGCTAGTGTCTATAGCACTGGTAAATGAACCAGATAAGGAAGAAAATGTTAACTCAAGGAATTACTAGTGCAGTATTAATCAGGCCAAGTGTAAGCTAAACCATGTGGATATAATTTTTACTTGATTCCTAAAGAACAAAATATTGTATGGAATAATAGAATATACTGAATTTGAAGGAACCCATCAAGACTGAGACCAAATCCTTGCCCTGCACAGGACACCCCTAGAGTCACACCTGTGCCTGAGAGCGTTGTTCTATATGTTGTATTGCATCATCAGTTTTCCTAGTTGAACTCCTGAGTTAGGGGTTTAAAACAGTTTTGTCTCAGAGAGAAAATCCATTTGTTTAATACTGGTTTATTAATGTGTGAATGTGCTGTTATTGCCAAGGCCAAAAGTAGCAAAGGCACCATCAATTTTTGTTTCTCTCCACCCCTCTTTCTCTCTTCACAGCACCATCCCCAAGGATCACCAAATGTTTAATGAACGCTGTCAGGCAGGTGCTGTGGCCACTTCCCTGGGGAGCCTTTTCCAGTGCCCAGCCACCTTCTGGGTGAAGAACCTTTTCCTGATATGCAACCTAAACCTCCTCTGACTCAGGTTCATGCAGTTTCCCCTGGTCCTGTCAGTCCCGTCACTGGTCACGAGAGGGAAGAGATCAGTACCTGCCCCTCCTCTTCCCCTCACAAGGAAGCTGCAGGCTGCAATGAGGTCTCCCCTCAGACTCCTTCAGGCTAAGTGCTCTCAGCCACTCCTCACACAGCTTCCTCTGAAGGCCCTTCACCATTTTTGTTGCCATCCTTTGGACACTTTCTAGCAGCTTTATTTCCTTTTTTATATTGTGGTGCCCAAAACTGCCCCCAGCACTGGAGGTGAGGCTGCCCCAGCCCAGAGCAGAGCGGGACAATCCCCTCCCTTGCCTGGCTGGCCATGCTGTGCCTGATGCCCCCCAGGACAGGGTTGTCCCTCCTGGCTGCCAGGGCACTGCTGGCTCATGTTCAACTTTCCATTGACCAGGACCCCAAGGTCTCTTTCTGCAGTGCTGCTTTCCAGGCTTTTGTTCCACAGTCTGTCTGTACATCCAGGGTTGCCCCATCCCAGATGTAGAATCCAGCACTTGCCTTTGTTAAACTTCATACAGTTGGTGATTGCCCATCTCTTATTTGTCAAGGTCTCTGTGGGGCCTCTCTGCAGTCAAGTTGTCAGCTCCTCACAATTTGTTGTCCTTTACAAACTTAGTATTTGTTCAAGGCCTGCATACAAGTCATTAATGAAGATGTTAAAAAGAACTGGTCTGAGGATGGAGCCCTGTTTCCTAGGATAGCATTTAAAGTCAGCTTCAGATAGGAGATATACCAGTGCTGAAATTTATATTCAAAAGATATTTTTGTTTACTAATATTTAGAAGATGAGATTGTACTCATAAATATAGAACAGATAAAATAAATCTTTCGAGAACTAATATGCTTTAGGGTTGATGAATTGGCAACAATTAATACTCAAACACACTGTAATAAAATGTTCATGAAGTTTATTATTTGCCATTCTTATCAACTAATTAAAAACATCTTCAGGGTTCGATGTGTAATAAATGGGTTGGAAAGAAAGACAGAATGGATTTAAGCACATTTTCTCCCCTTTAATATTATAATGATTGTTGACTCATGGCACATTAATTCATGCTATAGAAAAGAGAACTAAGATTAGAAAAAAAGCTATACAATATAGTGTGAACTCTGGGTATATTAGGCACTCTAGCTGTAAGTTAAATTTAAATGTTGAGATATAATTATACTGTGCTGAATTATACTTCTAAAGTGGAGGCCACGTGAAGCTACTTGGTGTCACTAGCTAGCATCAAAAAGAAAAGCTGAGAGACTACAGCCCATTTTCTTTCCCATTTTGTAAAAGACTAATGAGCACAGAAGAAATTTCCTATCCACAGAGCTCTAATCATGTCTTTCATTCTATGAAGACCTTTGCCAAGTAAAAGAAGTATATTCAGGCAAAGCTTTCCATTGACCTTTAGATTAAATCAATGTGCAAGACAGAATGGAAGAATAAGATATAAATGAGTAACAACATATGTTACTTCATCTAAACCACCGAGTCAAGGCATGCACATATTCATAGCACAGAATGTATCCTAGAATGGCCTGTGTTGCAATAGACATTAAAGACCCTCTAGTTACAAAACAACCCCCCTGCCATGGCCAGGGATATCTTTCACTACACTAGGTTGCTCAAAGCTCCATTGAATATGGCCTCGGACACTTCCAGGGAGGGAGTATCCACAAATTCTCTGGGCAGCCTCTTCCAGTGCTGAGTATCCACAAATTCTCTGGGCAACCTCTTCCAGTACTTCTACCACTGTCAAAGTAAAGAATTTCTTCCTAATATAGAATCCAAACCTACTCTCAGTTTGAATTAATTCCTTGCTCCAGCACGACATGCTCTTGTAAATAGTCTCTCTTCTTTCTTTTATAATAGTCTCATCTTTCTTTTGGGCTCCCTTTTGGTACTGGAAATCTGCAATTAGCTTACTCAAAAGCCTTTTCTTTTCCAGGCAGAACAACCCCAATACTCTCAGCCTTTCTTTATAGGAGAGGTGCTCCATCCCTCTAATCAACTTGGTGGCCTCCTTTGGACTTGCTCCAACAGTGTTCTTCCTGTGCTGGAACCCCAGAGCTGGCTGCAGCTCTGCAGGTGGGGTCTCAGCAGAGCAGAGCAGAGGGGCAGAATCCCCTCCCTCCCCTGCTGCCCACGGGGCTCTGGATGCAGCCCAGGACACCTTTGGCTCTCTGGGCTGTGAGTGCTCATGGCTGGGTCATGTCCAGCCTCTCATCCACCAGCATCCCCAAATCCTTCTGGGCAGTGCTGCTCTGGATCTGTTCATCCCCCAGACTGGGCTGATATCAGGAGTTGCCCCAGTAGTCTCCTGATATTGCTTCCATTTCTGAAATTAATATCTCATGTCAACTTTGCTGACCCTAGGTAAGGAACGAGGATTTAGTACACCTATTAAGCTATATCAGCCTATGGGTGACAGGGATATTAGTAAAATACTAGTGGGAAGTATGGCTTAAACTATCAAATTGTCTGTTTGTAGGGAATTATTACTCAAGAAGTTTGCTATTATCTTTCTTATTTATGAAATAATATTTTTTCTTAGTTGAAATATTGGTCAAAATAATGGTTATTGATGAAATGTAATAATGTTATGTTACAATGTGTATTGAAGTAATTTTTTAAAATGTGTTGAGATACAGAAAATAATGTTTTCATGCAGGAACAAATAAGACAGATACTTAGCAAATATTTAAATGGATTAGATTTAAAGTTCATTTTTTGCAATATCTCTTAAAAATACTCCCAAAGTTATGTTCCTCCTTTGACTCCCAAAGTGTAGGCATGCTTTCATTTAAAAAACACCTAAAACATCTTATTTACTATTCGGTGAAGGATTAAAGAAACTTGAGGCATTTTGTAATAAATTTAGTGAGACTTGCGAGACACAAACCAAGCAGTGACCACTGTTAGTGGATGCTCATTTTTCTCAATTTTATGAGCAGGTTGGTACAGACAACACTTCTACATATCACAAAGTCCTATTTCCAGAAGGTCATAGACTTTTCTTTTACCCTTGTAAAAGGGGAAAAAAAGTTTCAAGTAGATCTCTAGTGTACTAGTTACAGTCCATTTTATCTGTCCTATTTATTCTCCAAATCCAGAAGGAATGGAAGACAGGAATGTATACAAGAGGCATAGTAAATTAGGGATTACTACCCATAATATCACCCTCCAAAAAAAGTGTGATGTCATGACCCTAAATGTTTGGGCTGGACTAGATTATCATACTGCTCATACTTTCCTTCCTAATGAAAACAGGCAGAGAATTCTAAGGACAATAACTGGCCACTATAAAAATAGAGGCAATTCGAAAGATACATTGAACAGGTTTGATGTATGCATTTTGATGAAGATAAACTTAGATGATGAGAATTTTGAGATTCTTTGATTCTACTTTTTAATAATAATAAAAAATCTGTTACCTGAACTAGTCCAGTAGTTACAAAAAGAATGTGAGTATGAAAAGGTTTATAAGGTCAAAATACCCTTCTGGAGATATTACCATATTGCTGAAAGAGTCATTAAAAAAAAACGGGATAAAAAGGGAAATGAATCAGAACTCAAAGGTAAAGTCTGTAAGCTTGTTTCATTTCTTAGATTTTTTAACTCAGAAAGAAATTAATTATCTTCAAACATTGGGAAAGGCATTAAACAAGTTAAAAAATTTCAAGGATAAGGAGCTGTATTAGCATACAGGGAGAATATCAACTTTATATCAGCTTAACATAAAAAAAATACTGAGGGAGCAGAGGGAGCAAGAATTAACATGATTGAATACTAAGGGTCTCTCCTGAATGCTGGATGAGTAGCACAGTGTGAACTATTAGAAAGTCCATCCTTATTGAGCTACTGTACAAAAATGCTCCAGAGAGAAATGTTCACCAGAATAGAAATGAACACACGCTGAAAGATGGTAACTGGCACTGATGACCACTGTATCCTTACACTGTGTGGTAATGCTTTTGGCCATGTAATTACATTTACAATGTTACATATTCTGTTCACCCTGGAGAAAATGGTATTGCAAACAACTATAGCTTTGTTTCAGAAAGGACAGTGGAATAAATCCTGACAAAAACTACACAACTATAAATATATAAGGTAGATCCTGTGTGTCAGGGCTCTCAATTGTTCATTGCTGGATTACAATACAAAACATGACATTTATTAGATAAAATGATATGGCAAACAAGGGATTTCTTGAGGGATACAAGAAATTTTACAGATCAGAATGAGAATTAGCAAAGCTCACAATATTTACCTAACCCAACATTTTAAGTTCCAGCTTACACTTTCAAACTATTCAGTTAGAACAATGTATATCGTATGTTTGACTGTAAAGGCATGATCATTCCACAGCAGGTTACGTAACAGACCAGTAGTTTGTTTTTTTGTACTGCCATCATCAACATATGTGCTTGGCAATATTGGCAAGCACACATAGAGGATGTGCTAGATTTCAAGCTTTTTAAAGCTGTCTACATGCTGTCTACAAAGTCTGACTCCAAAGGGTTGAGCATGCAGCCAGAATAATTGTGTCTACTATATTTATTAATAAGAAAATTGGCAAGAGACTTTCATTATGCAGCTTATATCATGACAGATGTTTTCCATGATGAGTAAAAATCATTTTCTCCCCTTTAATATTTCTTACTCCAGCTTCCTGATGTTAACGACTCATCCATTCCATAACTCCCTGGAACAATGATACAAGTTAGATTCCTACATTTGCCATCTACTAGGTCAGGAATAAATAAAATCTTCCACTCACCTGGGAGTTTCTTGATGACCCACTTGATTGATTGGAAGGTAGTGGACAACATTGAATAAAACAATAAAAGAACCTCCTTCATGAAATGCTCTTCACAGGAACATCTCTGAAAATAAATATCCTTTCTTCAAATTAACATCAAGCATGACTTAGAAAATGAGCTAGATATCACTTGGTGTATTTTACTCTAAATGCACCTACAAGACTGTATCTATGGCAACTAAAGCCACAACTAAACCATCCTTTCAGTAATACTCTGCCAATCCCTGCAGAAGGTCCTACCATGGTACCTAAGGTCTATAGGCAAGAAGGAAAGCCAGAGGATTGTACACAAACCATTTGTGAGTCACAATCCCAGGAAGTGAACTTTGTCTACTGTGTATAGTCCAGTCACTGGCACAGATGTTTGCTCTAGACTGTGGTCAAGTTAGAGAAACCTGATGACTTCTATAATCCTCACGCATGACTTCATATCCTTATAGAAGCTTATACTACTGAAGGGTCATCACTGTGGGATTCTACAACTCCTTGGTTTTTTTTCTATACAATGTTTGAGTAAGAAAGGCTGTTTTTTTTTAGCAGCCATTTTCTTCAGTGTGTTTCTGATAAAAAATTGATATTGGTTTTCAAATCCATAAAATAATGAAAAGTTTCTTCATGCTTTTTATTTTAAGATCTAGAAATAAATTCCTCTTCTCTGTTGGAACAACCACAAAATAATGTTAATTAACAAATGGCAGTGTTAAAGCTTCCAATGTTGATCATTGTATATTGAGTGCATCACTTGAGCTGTTGTTAATATCAGTGATGATCATATGTGAAAAGAGAAAAGAAACTATCCAATTTAATGGTTCTGCAAGAAAATAATTTTTAACTAGAACAGGGCTAAAATAAGCACTAGAGTTTTTTGTTTGGTTTTTTTAGCATTTACAAAAATAACTTTAAACTAGAATAAAATTCACAAATATCTGCTTAACAAGATGAGATGAGAAATTATGAATGCTGTAAATTGGACATTCTGAATGCAACTAATTTAATGAGACCATTAGTGAAACTCCAATTAGATGCAGCATTATTATATTGCTCTATCATAAATATGGTTGATTTAAAAATTCTTTTTCTCAGAGACTGGATATAAGTATAAATTAGAGCACTTGTCCTCTGGTACAATAGGTTTTGTTAATAATAATACATATTTAAATAAGAAATTAAAATATAAAATGTAGATTGGTATATACTTTTATTATTAAAATCAGTACATGACTCAAAAGTCAGTTCATAAAATATCTGATAACATAATTCCCAATGCAGTATCTGTACATGAATTTGAAAGCCAATAGTATGTAATGTAACATAATATGATTCTCCTTACTAACTTCACCAGATGGAAGCATTGTCTACATATATGTATTTTTAAAATTAGTCTTTAACTGTATTTTTATTGAGCTCTTACTGACCAGGGGAAAACTGCATCACTGGATGCCCCACTTTCATTGTTGTATTAAATCAAACCACAGTTGTCTCAACATTTCTGTTACTAGCAGTATCATGCAATATGATAGAATATCAATATCACTAGAATATCAACTCTGGAGTTCACAGTAACAAGGTTGCTTAGCAGCAGAAAAGCAAGAAGTGTTAGAAAGTTCAAGACATATTTCAATTCTCACTGACTTAAAGCATTTCCTCTTGAACCTATGCAATTTTTGCCATTTAACAAAAGTTATTCTATTTATTTTTTAAGTGGTAAAAGGAATGAAGAAATATTTCTCTCTACCTAACATGCATTTACACTCCCCTACTACTTCACTGAAGCAATTCCAGGCTTCCTGACCTGCTGCCAGTAGAAACCAGTGGGCAGTTCTTCACTCTGTTTTGCAGAATTCTCTGATATTGCTTTGTAACAGCCCTAAATGGACTGTGAAGTACATTGAAAAAACTCTATCAAACTTTAAAATATGACTGAGCTGGCTTAAAAATCTGCCTACAAACAAAATATTTTTTTTTCCCTTTAACGATTCTTTTGAGAAAACAAACAAGAAATAATATTTTTCCTGTAGGATTTGGTTGTCCTTACCTCAATGACAGTATTTTCCTCAATTAGTGGCATGCCTATTATCCTATTAGGCTAATCAGACAATGTAAAATTATTCTTTTAGATCTAACACAGATATCTGTTAATGTCTGATAATTCCCTCAAAATTAGAAGTGCTAATAGCACTAGTTTTACTAGTTTATACTAATTTTACTACTTTTACTGGTTTTAAACTTTTTACTAGTAATATAATTTATTAGCCAATCAGTTTTTATTTCAATTTTTCAAAATTTGTCTGAAAGTTTTTAAATATTGGCCAAGAGAGATGAATTCTCAGTTTTCATCTCTTATTTTACCATGTGGGAATTATCATTGAAGGATTAATAACCAAGTGGAAAACTAGGAATTTACAGGATTTGAACCTTCAGCTTTTTCACTGTGAATAGTCATTTGGAGTCCAGTGGTAATTTATGATGTATAAATTTTAGTGTTCAAATTTAGTGCATAAATTTGTGTTTTAAATAGTGTTTAGTGTATACATTTAGTGTCAATATGGAGCTAGGCTTATGGCTACATACACAAGTTACAGCATTGCAAACTAGAATGCAGAATAATAATGCATATTCATTCCTTTGAAATATTTGTTCACATAAATGCATTTGCTACAGCCGTCACTGGGATATAAACTATCATTTAGCATGGACTACAAACATGAAATAGTTAATGTTGATCTGACAAGACATACTGAAGAACCAACCTTGCAGGTCTCTATTGAAAAGGTGTGGCACTGAATAACACTCCTGTCAGCAGCACTTAAAAGTAATACAAAAATATTCAATGAGTTGTTTGTTGTTTTTTTTTTTAAATCCACCACAGTTATCAGTAAAATGCATATGTAATGCTGAATATTTGAGGGGGATTTTTCATAGAAAAGGTTTCCGAAGTTACAACTCAAGTAATGAAAAGATCATTTTTTGCTTCTTTTTAAGGGCTAAAGAAAAGAACTCTATACAATTCCAGAAACCTTAAACTCAAAACCTGGCAAAAAACTATGCATTCAACAGTTTCCCCTTACAGTAAAAGAAAGCTTTCTGACACAAATTATACTCAAACAAAAGGTTCCTTAATCTCAAAGGAACAAAGTTTCAGCAGTGACTGCTCAAGCTCATTTTTGAAGAAACTTTTGTTTCAGAAAAAAAAAAATGTTAAAAAAAGAAAACCAAAAAGCTCTTCAGGATTTCTAGAAGGAAAACATCCCTGATAACTCGGGGCTAATATCACTGGAATATAGATGGCACTAAGAAAGATGGTTAGATAGGTATACAAAAATTTGTCTCCTTGATAAATCTTGCAACAGAAACCAATGAAACCTTGTCCCTCTTGACAAGTTCTTACTGTCCCATGACATATAGGAGGTAATGCTATGTTAAGTCATAAGTCTAGTCAGGCATCCTGTCACTGATACAACCAAAAGTGGGTGCTCAGAGAAGGGCATATAGAAAGGAGGAAGGATGTGCAAAGCATCCTCAAGGTCTCTTCTAGTAACCAGTTGTTTGACCTCTGGGAAACACGTGTGATTTGGGCTCACTTTGGGTTGAGAAAACCTCAATCACTCCTTTCTCTATGGACATGTCTAATCTGTGACTTTTGGAATCCACAGCAGGCACTTGCAATATGGTCTTCTGAGGCAGGAATGTAGTACAAAATTGGTGTCACAAAATCCAGTAGAGAGACAGGAACACTAGTTTTGTGCTTCTCCTTGATAAATCTTGCAACAGAAACCAATGAAACCTTGTCCCTCTTGACAAGTTCTTACTGTCCCATGACATATAGGAGGTAATGCTATGTTAAGTCATAAGTCTAGTCAGGCATCCTGTCACTGATACAACCAAAAGTGGGTGCTCAGAGAAGGGCATATAGAAAGGAGGAAGGATGTGCAAAGCATCCTCAAGGTCTCTTCTAGTAACCAGTTGTTTGACCTCTGGGAAACACGTGTGATTTGGGCTCACTTTGGGTTGAGAAAACCTCAATCACTCCTTTCTCTATGGACATGTCTAATCTGTGACTTTTGGAATCCACAGCAGGCACTTGCAATATGGTCTTCTGAGGCAGGAATGTAGTACAAAATTGGTGTCACAAAATCCAGTAGAGAGACAGGAACACTAGTTTTTTTCTTTTTTTTTTTTTATTAATCGTGATCATAATTTGAAAAAGTAAAGCATTGCCATTGCAATAATTTAAGGCTGCAAACAAGCATTTAGGTAGATGTAGAATACTGCACTTGCAAAAGATTATGTTTATACTTATTTATGGTATCTTCCATTCATGTCATGTTCTATACATTAATTACTTCAGTATGAAAAGTTCGAGGGTCCCTAATCTTTTTCACAGTAGGCAGTAATTTTTTTTTACAATTTTCTCCTATATCTCCATAGGTATTTTGCCATTAACTTCCTATCAGCCTTTAAGCTAAATTGAAGCAAAAGATTTGCCTTTAATGTGCAATATCAGCAAGTCTGTAACAGCACATTTGTCTTTATGGGCAAAACCCCCCTTTTTGCTTTTCATTTTAATTTTCTGTGCTAAGTCTAAGTTAAATCTCTTTTGGGCTCTAATTTTTCTACACTGTCTAATCTTTAATACACAGGATATACCTGTAAACCAAGTTTATTTCCATCCTGATTATTTTCTCACTTTTATGGAGGATACTTAGAGATTCAAAATCGTTCCTGACAATTCCCCGCCTGCCCTGCCATCCCCCTGGCTGGACACGGGTCCCGTGCCCTTTGTTATGCAGAGAATCGGCAGTCCAAGGCGTCCCCCAGCATCCAGAGCTCCTGTGCAGCTCACACTGGAGCTGCTCACTGCTCTCTGGGTAATTCCAGCAGAGGAAGATTGCAACCATCGACTCAAGAAACTCACCCACTCAAAGGAAGAGAAGGACATGAAGGAAGAGAGCATGGAACTAATTAGCATGAGAAGTGAGAGGATCATTCAACCAGTAGAAGGTAGAACACTAATTAATAAGGAAACTAGATAACTTTGTAGCTAATAAACTGTGATTTCTTTTTTTTGTTAGAATGTATGAAGTGCAAAGTTTTGAGAATCAGCATGCTAGCTTTATGGATTTAGCATTTAGTACCCATCTTTGGACAAATACAAAATAAATACCTGGGCTCTGTGTGTGAGACTAGCTTATTGCACACTGGGTGATGAATCCCTCTTTTAAGAACAACAGCCTTAGCCGATGCTCTTCTAAGAATGTTGCTATATTATACAGAAAACAGATATGATTCTTCCATGAGTTAACTTGGCACCTGACACTGTAAATTACCTTATGAAATAATCAGAGTAGATTCTTCATGACAATTTATTTCTACCATCAGATTTCAATTTTTGTTTTTATATTCCAAAAGTGCTCTCATAACTCCTTCCCAGTTACATTCGTATAAAAAACATCTACAGTATGTATGTAAATGTCTTGCTAAGCGCAATCTTTCTCTTTGATTTCTGAAGAAAGGCTGTAGGTACCTTTAATCAGGAAAGATTTTACAATCTCAATAAGGCACCCAAATGTGAGAAATCTGAGTATGTGAGAAGTCTAAACAAGGTACACACACAAGAATTCTGAACACTGCACCTAAATGCTAAATGATGGCAGCATTTAAGATAAAGTACCATTGACTAGCTTTGACAGCTGCCCACTATGGAACACTAGCTTGCATCTCCTGGAGTAATATATGCCTTATTGAAAGATTATGTATGTTGTTTAGAAACTGAATCACTGGGTAGAGCTGGTGAATCATGAAGAAACTAACTCAGTTTTAGTGCTGTAACCTTAAGGAGCTGATGAAACCTAGAAATGTACAAAAGAGGAAGTAGCAAATATGAATGGAATAATTTTACATCTATACAGGGTTGGAGAGAATAATATCAGGATAGACAAGTGAAAAATGCAAGGAAGGAAACTACTGGCTGGATATTAATTTTGCAGAAAAGAGCTTCTGAGCCTACTGTAAATGAGTGAAGGACTGTGCTGTTGTAAAAATGAAGTATGTTACTATAACAGATAACAAGATTGTGAAGAAATCCTTACAATCTACTTCACATTAGGAAGGTCTTATTTGAAGTATTTTAGTTAGAAGATTTACTTTCTAGTAGTAAAGACAGGAAAGGGTTGGAATAGACTGCCTAGAAAGGTTATAGACTCTCTGGTGGTGGAAGTTTTTTAAGAACAAATCAGATAAACCTGGATCAAGAATATGTACAGCTGATCCTGCTCTGAAGTAGTGGATGAATTGGGCAAATTTGCCTAGTATCATCCCAACCCTATTTTGTATTAATATTATGAATTTTTCCATTATGTGAATAAAACATGCAGTTTCTGACAGGATGTTGAAATATAGGAGGAAGTATAGAAAAGCTGAAAAATTTATGCTCAAAAAGTTCTAGTAAGATATTTGAAAGAGTTTAGGCTTCTGTTTCAAAGAAATTGAAAAGTATCTTGATCATTTGGTTGAGGACAAAAAGCATTTGTAGAGAAAATGCTAATTCTTAAACTATCCTTAGCTGGGTAAACATAACAAAAAAAAAATCCCTCTCTTGTAGGGGGATAGAATATAACCAAATAAAGATAGTATAAAAAGTAATCTTACCCCTTAAAGAGCTGCAGTTGGGTTAATTATTAAAGATTAGGAGCAGGCCTGATTTTAACAGGCCACAGGTGTAGCCAATAAGAAGAGTGTTATAAAGGAGTGGATTGGTTGGTTGGGGGAGTTGGAGTCAGTTGGCTGTTGTGAGGACAAGGGAGAGTCAGTGCTTAGAGGAGCTGCCTACAAGAAACATCAAGGAGGCACGAAACTCTAGCAATATGGAACCTTTGCAATGTAATGACAATAGAACTCTTGCACTATAATGACAACACTCTCTAGGAACTAGACTGGAAATAATGCCAAGGTGTCAACAAGATGTTAACCATTGTGACAAACTAGTGAAAGCCCATAGCAGGAGTTGAGCATGAGACCTTTCTGAAAGATAACTTTTGGGGGAAGTTTACCAGCAAAGGCCCAATATGTAAGTATAGGAAAAGTAGTGGTGTGTTGGCATGGGATGTTAGATTAGTTTAGATAACCTAATAGTCCCTTCCAAATTTCTATGGTAATTAACCTATGTAATCCTTCTCTGAAATGCCTTGGTGTATTTAAATCTTGATTTTGATTTTCTGAGAAGTCTTTAGGATTATAGCAATATCAACAGAATCTCAAACACTAGCTTTTTTGCTTGGAACAGAAGGGAACAAAAAAAGGATGAATAGTCTTTCTGTCAGAAATTTAATACAGTTTTATAGTTTCTATCTTGTAGATGGAATATGTCAATCCTAATCCACAGAGCATAAAATAACTGTTTTCTGTGTATGGAACAATTTTGTTTTGTGAAGAAACTAAAAGTCCATATGCTCGGAAAGCAAAGTATGTAACTTGCCTTGAAATTGTCGATATTTAACAGATTATATTTGAACTTTTATTCTAGTCACTGAGCATTGGCCTCATTATATGGAAGATGAAACTGAGCTCAGAGGGTTAAAAAAGCTAGGAAATCACCTGTTATTGACATTGGTTTCACTATCATTCCAAATTCTTTGTGTTTCTAGGATCAGGTCCCTACATTTTATGTTCATCTTCCTGGAAATATCTCTCTAAGTCTAATTAATCTTTAGCTTGGAAATGACAGCAGGGTATCTATTCTTTCTGAAAAACAGAAACTAAGCTCACATCTGTTTTCTCTCCAAGCTAGCAGAGCTCTCTGCTTAACAGAAATAAAAATAAGTGATGAATCTCCTGCCCTTAAAATAAAAAAAAACCAAAAACCTCACAAAAACAACCAACACACAAACAAACCCACAAAATAAAAACCAACAAAATATCAAAGCTATAGCCATATACAATTTTTTTGCATTTTCTGCATTTTAGGCATAGTTACATTTTTCTTCCCAATTTGTCCCTTGGGGTGCAATTGGAAGCACGTTTTCTTGGAGAAGGATGATTTTTTAATGAAAGTTTGTCACAAAACCCCCTCAAGAATATATATATATATATCAAGTCAATAAAGTTATAGGATTCTTCTGTCTCCTTTTTGGACACTGGGTTTGCATAGCACGATTTTCCACACAAATGTCTGTTTAAAAGACAGCAACAAGCTTGAGCTTCTTTCAGCCTACATATTTCTTTCTGGCAACCTCCAGTACCTTATAGAGACTGGTAATGGAACTCCGCTCGATAGTGTGACTGAGCTGTGTCCTGAGATCACTGTATGTTTTGCTAAGTGTAACTTACCCTTCTAGGTGCATATTTTGTATCACTCTGCCAAATCAGATATACTCTTATAGATGAGTAATAGTTGACTGTCACAATTAAGAGGTAGATATTATGTGTATGTAAAGATGTACAGTGGTGATATTGTAATATGTCTCCTTGTAGTCCTCTTTCCCCTCCCCCTTGTAATGCCTTAGTAGTCAGGGCATTTGGAGGGGGCTGGCTTATTACCCGGAGGTGCAGGGTAACAACACCTGATCTCCAATCAACATGTAAGAAAATAATCTCCACCAATGGATGGTGTAGAAGGAGTTGACTGACAAAACTTGGGAGGGACCAAAGAGTTGAAAGGCAGAGCATCCATTTTGTAGGGGAGCGTGTGTCTGATTGTCGCAGGGGCTCCCAGCACTGTAATATTTCCTTATTTAGTCCTTTTGTTGTATTTTTTGTTAAGGTTTAATAAACCTTTAAAAGTTTAAAGTGAGCAGTCATTTCTCACAATGCCATGAAACACCAATTGTCTTGAAATAAGTAAATTTGGTATTAAACATGAGTCAGAGAGACCTGGCTTTGCCAAAACAGCTTTTGCTGTTTCAGAATGTGAGATGCTGTGTGATGTTGTGACTCTGGGACAGTTTATTTTGATTTGTAGCTGCACACTTACTTCTGTTTCTTTATACATAAGAGACAATAGCTTTATGGGTATGAGATGCATAAAATTCATTGTTTCACTGGACAGGTGAGTAGGACAGAGATGCAGCCCTGGGAGAAAGGCGGGTAGTGCCAACTGGGAAAGGTTGGGAGGACAGCAAGAAGAGAGGGAAGGGAGGGATGTGACTCCCCACACTCAGCTGGCACAGGCTGCCGGCAGCAGCTGGTGTGCTCACAGACAAGGCAGACACAGATTTGTGTTCATTGTGGTGGTACTTAATGTTGTGTAGGGACTGGCCATCAGCAGTAAATGTGCTCATCATGCTGGAATTTTGCAAGGCTTGCCTTGAAAATTCAAAGAAGTGGCTTTGTGTTGCTCCCATCACATTAATCTCTAATGTTTTAACTAAATATATATTCATTTGCAAAATGGTTTCGCATGTTCTGATGGAGATAACCTGCAGATGCTGTAGGTGTCCTGGTTCTTCAGTGTACTTCATACCATCAGCTGATAACTGCTACACAGCCTCACTCTCTGGAGCAGGACTGAGCCCTGAACTCTGTTCCTTGGGCTAGCTGGACGAGAACACAAACAGCAGCTGCAAAACACTTTGTCAGCTTGTAAATGGCTCTTTTTAAGAATTATCACCTTCTTTGTGTTTGGATTACATCCAAGAAAGACAGAAGTTCTAGATAAGCAATTTTCAATGAACACTTGTTTCAGAACCTCGTGGTGCTTTTTTTTTTCCTCTAACAGGTAGCAGTAAATTTAATTGTTTTTATTTAGTTCTTTTTGACTCATTCAGGTGACACTTCTTGATGTGCCTATGTTTGTTTTGCCCTTGCTAGTCCATCAATACTTTCCTGCTGCTGCTGACTCAGAGGTACAAGACTAGATTTGATTGATCTTTATCAGGTATTTTATACTACAAGTCAGCAATTTCTGCATAACTTAGAGTGGGGAAGAAAATCCTACCTACCACATGAACTGTTAAAAGTAGAATGCTGTTGCTGGAAAGTAGTTAACTATATCTTAGTATAATGATGAAGACTGGTGTCAAGGTTAGCTCTGAAATGTGAGAGGAGAATGACATAAACAAGGGAACTTATGGATTGGCATGACAGTGTCATTAATTTTTGAGAAAAGTAGGACTCATTTTAATGGAGTAATTAGCCCTTCTGTATAGGCATGGCAAAATGTCAAGATACTCAATATCAGCAGGTTTTTCAGATCTTGCATTCCTGTTTTGTTTCAACCTGGGAAAATCTGTACCTGTACACAGTTTAAGCTCAGTTATGGTTATTTGGGTAACTTTCAGTGGGAAAATCTTGCTTGTCACCTAGAAATAGTTCTCTAGAAACCTGAATACAAGATAGCAGAGTGAAGAAGTAATTCTGCAAGAGGAAAGCATTATCATGGAGAAGCAGTGGCAGTGATTCAGACAACTCTGCTTCCGCTAGGCAGTGGGGCTGATGTGCATCTGGAGCTGAAGGCAGAGAGAGCATAAACAGGAGCAGATCAAGGGCGTGCTGACCTTGTTACAGTTCCTGCATATCTTGCCAAAAGAGCTGGGTCTGGGAATATGGTCCAGGTAGATGCATCCGGGCAACCGTTCCAGCATAAGATTTCCATCTGGGACCTCTCAGAGCCTGGATGAAAGCTTTTATCTCCAAGGCAGCATGGAAATAACAGGAATGTCCCTTTTGACTTGTTGCAGTGATAATAATTGGTCTATACTACTCCTTTAATATTTTGCCATTTCAGTTTTTTCCCCGAGTGCGCTCACCTGCATTTTTTACCGGACCAGCTCAGAGCTGTTGGGAATGATAATCCAATGAGGGATTTTCTGAACGGATGATAATGATGAGCTGTGAAAGTATCAGGAACCCATGAGATCCCCATTACTTACACACAGTGAAGTAGGTCAGCCTAAATGCCTACAAGAGGGTTTCTTTTACCTGCCAGATGGGAACTGGAGGCATGATCATACCATGAATTATGCTAAAAAGTAGTAGAAGACTTGCAGAATAAGAGAGAAAGGCTTAAGGCTCAGACATGCAGGCTGTCACAAGTCAGCAAGTAAGGGAACTCAAATCTACAAGTGCACTTTGATGAAAACTTAGAAATAATATGATTAATTCAACTTTATC